>NW_026695219.1:7716423-8274608 GCF_021218885.2 Marmota monax
AAAAGAAAAAAAAGACCCAAAGCTTCGCTTTACAACCAAAAAAATGAGTAATATTTTTATTGTCCCATTTGGGGAAACTTTAATGACTCCAACTTGTTATAATTTTTTGTTAAACACTTATAGTTCTAAATCTGAAGATAATTCTGTAGGTTTTTCTTCTTCAGTGAAAATGATATGATATTTTGTGATTTACACACACTCACAAAATGGTAATTTCTATGTCTCCCAAAAGCAAGGCTTCTTCCATTGGACAGCAGATATTAAATATTCAATAAAGTGCTGGCTAGGATTATAGCTCAGTGGTAGAAAATTACCTAGCATGCAGGAGGCTCTGGGTTTGATCCCCAGTACCTAAAAAAATTTTTTTTTCAAGGAAGTATTTATCAAGTATTTACAGATAATGTTTCCATTGCTTATTATATTCACATCTTATAATAATTCAAAAAAATAAAAGGCTATATTACATAATTATTCTATTATGTGCACTTCAAATTAAAATACTATTTTTATATTTTATTTCACAAATTGAAGATAGTATTTACTATAGAGGACTGGGAGAAGCTTTTGCAAAATTCAATTTTAATTTCATACATAACAAAGGAAATGTTTTTGTGGTAGTATTGTTACCGCTGTTTACTGGTGATGAGTCCTTGCTTCCCCTAATGTTGAAGTATAACACCAGAGAAGCACTCGAGGCAAGTATAGAGTGGAAAGTAAAGGGCTTTATTAAAGGACAGCAGAAAGACTTCTCCCAGGAGGAAGAAGGGGACCCAAAAGGCAGAATCTGTGGAATGGGGAGGTCTTCTTTTAGCTTTCCCACACTCCTGTCCTTTGTTCCCCATATCTTGATAGAATGCAGGTGGGAAATCTCAAAAGATGGGAGATAGGTAGGCTGGAGGAGTAATTTGGGCAGAAAGGGCCTGGGGCTGTTTTTGATTAGAACTTCCTTGTTTGCAGGGAGCTGCTTCAGTTCCTTAGGATGGGTTCTAGGCCTTGGGGACATTAAACATTTCAATTTCCCCAAGTGTTGCTCTGGTTTCCTGGACTCCATTCTCAATAATGGCCTCCATTTTATTTATCTTACACAATGTTAGACCCGATTTACCTAACTACACTAACTACCTATCTTTAAATCTGGCTTCAGTATCTCAAATTCATTTAATATTTAGAAGTGAAAATTCACCATTAATTGGATCTCAGGTTGTGGCTCAGAGGTAGAGCACTTGCCTAACATGCATGAGGCACTGGGTTCCATCCTCAGCACCACATAAAATAAAATGAAGATATTGTGTCCACCTATAACTAAAAAATACATTAAAAAAAGAAAATGAACCATTAATAAATAAGCAAGCTTTATAATATTTTGAATACATAAGGAAAGAGGCATATGGGGTGCTGGTGATGCTATGTTGTTCAGTTTATAAAAATCCATTGAGCTGGAACATCTGAAAGATGCCATTTTCTGTATATACATTCTAGTTCGATAAAAAGCTTTTAGAAAGATTAATAAGTTTATAAACAAAACTCTTACGTGAGTGCTAGAGTTTTTTGAAGAGTATACCATTGCTGCTGTATCTGTTTTGGCATCTGGTTAGGTTTATTTTCCTTCTTTTTTTATTATTTCTTTATTCTAATTTGTTATACCAGATGGCAGAATGTAATTCATTTCATATTACACACATAGGGCACAATTTTTCAAGTCACTGATTATACACAAAGTATTTTCACACCATTCGTGTCTTCGTACATGCATTTAGGGTAATGATGTCTAACTCATTCCACCATCATTCCTTACCCGCTTGCCCCCTCCATTTCCCTCCCTCCCCTTTGCCCTATCTAAAGTTCCTCCATTCCTCCCATGCTCCCTCTCCATCGCCACTATGAGTCAGCATCCTCATATCAAAGAAAACATTCGGCCTTTGGTTTTTTGGGATTGGCTTACTTCACTTAGCATTATATTCTCCAACTCCATCCATTTATCTGCAAGTGCCATGATTTTATTCTCTTTTAATGCTGAGTAATTTTCCATTGTGTATATATACAAAATTTCCCTCTCCATTCCTCTACTGAAGGGCATGGTTGGGTTTATTTTCTAATCCAATTTTTTTTTTTTTACTTTTTTTCTGGCTTCATGATTTTATTCAGCAAATCATTTCCAAAACAGACACATAGCCATTTGGGCATACTTACCTGACCCAGGCCACACAACAAACCTGAACAGTGATTTAGATCCTCTAGACTGGCACTATACAACAGAACTTTCTGCAAGGACCAAAATGTTCTGTTATCTACACAGTTCAATACAGAAGCCACCTGCCATATGTGGCTATTTTACATATGAAATATAGATGGTTCAATTAAAGTAATGAACTTTACATTTATTTTTTTCTTTTTTCCATATTTTTATTGGTGCATTATAATTGTACATAATGGTGGGATTTATTGTTACATATTCATACATGGACACAATATAACAATATAATTTGGCCAACAGCATTCCCCAGTATTTCCTGTTTTCTTCTCCTGCTTTCTCCCCCCAGTTCCTTTCCTCAATTGTTCTCCCTTCTGTGTTCATGAGATCTCCCACCTTTCTTTTCTTTTTTCCTCTCTAAAAAAAAAAAAAAAAAAACATGACCCCTGACTTTCTATTACTCAGAATTTCTTCCACGTGTTTTTATTTGTGAATTATAGTTGTTCATAATGATGGGATTTGTTGTTTGTTATGTATTCATATATGCATACAATATAACAATAAAACTTGGCCAATATCATTTCCCGATACTTTCCCTACCTCCCACTCCTTGGTCCCTTTCCTCTCTTTTTCTTTTCTTTTATCCTCTGTAGCATCCATATATGAGAGAAAAACATATGACCCTTGACCTTCAGACTGCTTATTTTGCTTAACATATGGTCCCAAGTTCCATCCATTTTCCTGCAAATGACATAATTTCATTTTTCTTCATGACTGAATAAAACTTCATTGAGTGTATATATGTGCCACATATTCTTCATCCATTCATCTGTTGATGGACATCTAGGTTGGTTCCATAATTGGGTTATTGTGAATTGTGCTGCTGTAAACATGAGTATGCATGTACCACTGTAGTATGAGTGACTTTAATTCTTTAGGAAAAATACTAAGAAGTGGTATAGCTTGGTCATATGGTGGTTTCATACCTAGTCTTTTCAGGAACTTCCACATTGATTTTCATAGTGGTAGTACTAATTTATAATCCCACCAACAGTGTAAAAGTGTTCCTTTTTCTCTATATCATCTCCAGCACTTATTATTATTTGTATTTTTGATGGATGCCATTCTGCTGGTATGAAATCTCAGTGTAGTTTTGACTTGCATTTCCTTAATTGCTAATGATGTTGAACATTTTTTCATATATTTGTTGGCCATTTATATTGCTTATTTTGAGAAGTGTCAGTTTGATTCATTTGCCCATTTGTTAGCTGGGTTATTTGTTTTTTTGGTGTTAAGTTTTTCGAGTTCTTTATGTATTTTAGATAAAAATCTTCTGTCGTGTGAGTAGCTGGCATAAGATTTTCTCTCATTCTGTAGAGTTCTCCCTTCATATTCTTAATTGTTTCCTTTGCTGTGCAGAAGCTTTTTAATTTGATGTCATCCCATTAATTAACTCTTGGCATTATTTCCTGAGCTTCAAGGGGTCCTACTGAGAAAGTAGTTGCGTGTTCCTGTATGTAACCCTATGTTTTCTTCTAAAAGCTACATAGTTTCTGATCCATTTCCTAGGTTTAATCTATTGTAAATTGATCTTTGTGCAGGGTGACAGAGAAGGATCTAGTCTTATTCTTCTATATATAGATAACTGGTTTTCCCAGCACTGTTTGTTTAAAAGGCTGTCTTTTTTCTAATGTATGTTTTTGGCATCTTCATCAAGGGTCAAATGACTGTAAATGTGTAGATTTGTCTCGGTGTCTTCTATTCTGTATCACTGGTCTATGTATCTGGCCAGCACTATGGTATGACAGTATCATGAATACAACAGCTCTGTAGTAAAATTTGAAGTGAGTACTATGATGCCTCCAGCATTGCTATTTTAGCTTAGAATTGTTTTGCTATTCTAGGTCTTTTATTCTTCAAAATGAATTTTAGAACTTTTTCTATTAGCTTTATATTTAGATTAGATTAATTTAGATTTAAATAGCCACTTGTGGCTCGTGGCTACTATGCTAGACAGTGTAGCTCCAGATAGCATCTACAATTTTTCTGCTTTGCAAATATCAGGCTGGGATTCCTTTTTTGTAGTTACAGAACATCTGACTCACTGTCATTACCACAATCACAAAATGTAAAGATCTTTAAGCATTTCTGCCTTATATTTGTAAATCATCTTTGTGTTTCATTACCAAAAGGCTACAATTGATGTCTACAAATTTAAGACTAAAATAATTTAAACAACCTAGAGAAACCATACACACACAAAAATGAACCACTCTCACTAATTATAAGCTGACAAGACTGTGGTGTGGATATAGGAAAAAAGACCTCATTAGCACAGAGAATTGATTGATAGTTAAGGCCTGAATATGATGAGTAAGTTTATATATGACCACTTCTAGCAAGGCCTTTCATTGCTAAAATTTTCATAAATGAGAGTTGAGAAACATATGTGTAAGTCAGTAATTACCAAACTTTTGTTTTTCAGATTAATGGTATATAGTATAAGAAGTTAAATGATATGCCACCAAAAAAAAAAAGTAGAAGTGTTCATGGTTAAGTTGCAAAATGCTGAATGAAACAAAATGGCTTTTCAGGGTCGGGGAGGTCTTACACATCCTTGTATAAATGAATGTTTATTGTGAATCTCCAAGATGGTTAGATGGTTTATAAAAACCTATCTGACCGAACACGACGGTCACTAGTATGGCAATATGTAAATCAATGGATGTGTAATTGATGTGATTCTGCAATCTGTATATGGGCTAAAAATGGGAGCTCATAACCCACTTGAAGCAAAGTGTGAAAGATGATATATCAAGAACTATGTAATGTTTTGAACAACCAACAATAAAAAAAAGATAAATAAATAAATAAACTGGTTACAAAATGTAAAAAAAAAAAAAAAAAAAAACCTATCTGACCAATAATTGTGGAAAACAACAGAGATCTAATAGACGTGACAAATTTGCCTGGTTATAAAAATAAGGGATGCTTGTCAAACATACAGATTCCTAGGCATCTACCCCAGGTATTTTAATTCACTGAGTTTGTAGGCACTACTCTAGGTAATTCTTATTATCTAGCAAGTTTTAGAAACACTGGGAAAGGGAATTCAGAGCATCCAACAAAAATCTTAAAATAGTATACATACATACAAACTTGACTGTTACACATAAATGCAACCAGAGTTGCACAAAATAGAAATAAACCGTGCTAATGAGGATGTGGGAAAATTAGAATCACTGTTGGTGGGAATATAAAATGATGTAGCTATTTTGAAAAACAGTATGGTGTTTTCTCAAAATATTAAAAAAAAAACAATTATCATATGATTCAGCAACTCCATTTCTGAGAGGGAGGGGCCAGGTTTGCTCCTTTTATAAACAACCTTCTTGAAAGAACTAACCAAGATATCCCAAGAGAACTGCCTTAATCCCTTCTGAGGGCAGTGCTCCAATGACCTATACCCCTAAGCTCCACCTCTTAAAGATCCCATTACCTCTACATCATACTGAGGACCAAGTTTTCAATACATGAATCTTTGGGCAAACCATATCCAAACACAGCAACTTAGTTCAGAAATTTTTTTTTTAATTCAGATTTTTGGGTGAAGTCTACAGTGATAAGCCATCTTATAATTCTGAATGTTTCTCACAAATATCATAACTGCCCCCAAGACCAAACATCACCCACAGATCCTATAAATCAAACCAATCTTATCCCAAATGGTGATAACCTAAACTTACCATTGAATAAAAAAAAGTTAAGCATTATTACTGCAGACAATTATGATAGTTTCAACAGCATTCTTTAAAGAAAAAAAATAAAGCTTCACTTAAATAGTTATGTTTATATTTTTGCTAAATAATGATAAAAACAAAAGAAAATTACCCTTTCACCTGGAAAGACAATCATTATTGAATTAATACAAATAAAATATATATGTACAATTTTATTTTCAAGACCTGGAACACTGATTTGTAGTTTACTTTTTCCTGCTCAATATGATTTTTTTGCCCCATGTCACTAAATATCATTAAAAATTACTCTAGTGGGGCTAGGTTTGTGGCTCAATGGTATAGCACTTGCCTGGCATGTGTGAGGTGCTGAGTTCGATCCTCAGCACCACATAAAACATAATTAAATAAAATAATGATATTGTGTTCATCTCCACCTAAAAAATATTTTTAAAAAAATAATACTAGAGGCTGGGGCTGGGGCTTAGTGGAAACACACTTGTCCGGCATGTGTAAGGCACTGCATTCAATTCTCAGCGCCACATAAAAATAAATAAAATAAAGATCTGTCAACAACTAAAAAATATTTAAAAAAAAAAAAATTAACACTAGTGAAAATAGCTACCAAAAATTAGGTACTTAGCATTTGCCAAGTACTATACTGGCACTTTGCATAAATTATTTCATACTCACAAAAAAATTGCAAGATATTATAATGCCCACTATAGTGATAATCAAAGTACATGTCAATATTTAATGATATTTATTTAGGGTCACAGGGCAAATAATTATGAATTTTTAAATGATGAAGTCAAATTTATAGACTTTTTCTGGTCAAAAGCTAGCAAATTAGCTATAAGTACTAATCTATAAGTAAACATTGTAAGAATATATCTACGAAAAAAATAAAGGTACAAAAACTAAATTGAAATAAGTATACAAACATATTTAGAGTGAAGATGAAAAGCTTGACTTTGATGTGACTAAAAAGGAAAACCTCAAGTTCAACTACTACACAGAAGCACAAGGAGTAATTCAATCAACCTGCAGCAACATCGTGAGCTTTCAGAGAAAGTTAAAAGTTCACAAAATCCTGGGCTGGGGATATAGCTCAGTTGGTAGAGTGCTTGCCTGGCATGCACTAAGGCCCTGGGTTCAAATTCCAGCAGCAAAAAAAAAAAAAGTTCATAAAATCCCTTCTGTAATTGTAGGACTGGAGCATTCTCATCTGTAGCCATCTTTCTGAACATGCATGTATACATACCCCTTTCTTTATATTTTCCTGAGGAAAGAAGAAATTCCTTCATGAATAGAACAATAGTCTCAATGCCACATGCTAAAAGACCTACAGGATTGCTGTTTGGTTTAAGGCCAAGCAGCAATTATGGAATCACACACACACCTGTTAGTAAAGAGAAGCATGGTCCTCCAATCTGGTCACACTGTGCAAAATGAAATTATGGGTAACTCTCAATCACTGTTTTCTGTCTACTTGGCAAGCCATTAATAAGCACATTCTGCTTCTTTTCCCTAGACTTTCAAAGAGCCACTGGGAGGAGTCCAAGATCTCAAGAGTAATCATGTACAATTAATTCTAAAGTCATTCTTTGTCTTCACTGATATAAATTTAAATACTCAAGGTTACTTCACCTATCTGGTTTATAAAAATGTTGCACAACATGTGATAAGAGTGGCTCCACAGAACCCTGAGAGAGCATGATGTTGGCCAGATCATATTATTATATTGTGTATACATATAAATATGTAACAACAAATCCCATCAATATGTACAACTATAATACGCCAATTAAAAAAAAAGTGGGGAAAAAAAAAAGAACTCTAGAAAGGGCCAAACCTGTTCATTAATCTGATGAGCAAACAGAGTCTAATTTAAAACTCATAAACTGAAATTACGTATTACAAATTATCTGTTTAAGAAGAGGTCAGATCATTCCTTTTCTGATATCACTGGAACTTTCAAATCTTCTAGAAATCAGAAAGCATTCTAGTAGCTATTCAACAAAGGTACTAAAACAAAGATAAAGCATGGTCACTGGTTTTCCCTAAATTAACAACACTGACATTTTAGGATCTGAGTGACTTTTAAATCTTATGGAAATTTTTTAAAGTTTTAAAAAGAGAACTTTTGTAGAAAATCAATGCCCCCTAAAACCGTCTCATCTGAACAAGCAAAGGAGACAGCTAGAAGTTTGACACTGAAAACATTTAACTGTGTTAAGGTAAAAGTGTTTGCAGATGAGCAAATTAGGGTCTATAATAACTTGCACAGTTTATTTGAGTCACAGCCACAATTTAAATGTACATAGCCTGGCGCTAGAGCGCACCATCTTAACTACTATGCTATAAAGCCTCCCACAGTGAGTCAAATTGAACACTATGAACCTTACTTTGGCTGGGTACAGTTGCAGGTACCTGTAGACCCAGCTACTCTGGAGGCTAAAGCAAGAGAATCTTTGAGCCCATGAGTTCAAGATCAGCTTGGGCAACATGGTCAGACCCTATCTCAACATCAATAAAATAAAACTTACTTTGTATTTCCACCTAAGAATTAATGAAAGCTAAAATTCCAAGCAACTCTTACTTCTCTTTAATCTATGAGATAAAACTCGAGAAGTAAACATATAACAAGCATGCTATAAATGCTGGCTAATATTATTAGTCTTTTTTCCCTCCCACTTCTTTTTTTTTTTCTTTTGCACGAGAATTGAACTGAGAGGTGGTTAACCACTGAGCCACATCTCCAGCCCTTTTTATTTTGAGACAGGGTCTCACTGTTGCTTAGTTCCTTGTTAATTTGCTGAAGCTGGCTTTGAACTTGCGATCCTCTTGCTTCGGTCTCCCAAGCCACTAGGATTACAAGTGTGTGCCACTGCACCTGGCCTTCTTTGATGGGTAGATATCTGTTCATTCAGTCAACAATCATAACATGCTTGCCATGTATGACGCACTACTGAACACAATGGAGAAACACAGACTATGCAGTCATTCCTTCAAGGCTTGTGTGACTTGTTTGAGAAGCTCAATTTATACCCCACCATGGCAACATCACATACATGCTATAATATGAGAGGGCTTTGAGAGCTAGTGGAGAAGTAAATTGAAACAGGTGAAGTACCTTTTTTCAGGCAAAGAAGGAAATATGTAATAATCCATTAGCTATATTGAACAAGGCACAAAAATAATGGATCTTTAAGAAAAAATTTTCATTAAAAGGCCACTGAAAGAGTTTTAGTGACAAGGAATCAGAAAAGTAAATGCAATAACACAGAAAATGAGAAAAAGAAATAATATTAAGATAAATAAATGTCTTGATGTAGAATTGAAGACCAGTTAAGGTTTAAGTGAGAGGGGGCAAAAAAAAATTTTTTTTTTTAATGGGATATCTACTAGGCCAGAGGTTTAAAGCTTCAGAATAAACAAACAGTATAACTCACTGGTGAAGCAGAACCATTAAGACATAATTAGTACTACTTCCTGAAGACTTCTGTGGGATGAAGGAGAGCAAAAAGGAATGGATGGATGATCCTGGGAGATAAACTCAGGTAGGAATCCAATGCTTTGGGAAAGATGGTTAGTTTTTCCACTCTGGCACCTGGCAACTGTGTCCTCCTGACCTGTTCTGTCTTCTCTATCTTTCTGGATTTTTGCCTACCAACTTCCCACACAAGCTGTTCCAGGTACCAGCTTCAGGCTTGAAGCTCCACTGTTTTATATTTTTCTTATTTAAATGTAAAAAAAAAAAATGAGGCAGTTCTGTCTACTTAAGGTTTTGCATATTCCTTATGGTTATTCTGGGCTTTTACCCTCTACTTCTTACATTAGGTAACATTTTGGTTTACCTACGCATTTTTTGGCATAAGAATTTTTCTCAATTTTCTCTTGCCAATCAATGACTCAGGTTTCACCAATAATTAGATCATAATAAATGTTAAATTATTTTTAATGCCGTAGAGTTTTATCCTCAAATTGGACATTTCTCCATTTCCTACAAGTAAATTATAACAATTACCAACTTCTCAAGAACTCAATACACAGTCAGAAATTTATATAAATTAAATCTCAATCTACTAAGGAGGCTGTAGAATGTAACTGTTCAAAAGACAAAGTGTCCATAGAGTCAGTACACACATAACATTAAGAGGCAGTCTGTAAGCAAAGTGACCAGGCCACTGAGATTAATGTAATTAAGCTGTTGCAAGTAGATAACAGTTTAATTTTTAAACACCTGGAAGAAATAAGTCTAAACCAGACCATTAGGGGTTCTAGCCCTATCTAATCTTGGACAAGGGAGCATTAGGCTTATATGGGACAGGTAAGATGGGCACAATGACCTAACACCATCTTCCAATTTTGCTTGTGCATCTCCTAAAAAGGTTTTGAAAATTGGTGTACTCCTCTGGCACTTTTTGGTTGACATCTTAAATCCTTGTCATAAACTTAATAAGGCAGAGAATATAACTGCCAGTATAGTGTAGTGTAATTTATACTTGTTATTACTACAACTCTTGAGAACTATAGATTTCACTCATCTACTTGATGGAATATATCCACCAAACAATCTAATTGCTAAGCCTTTTCTCATTGTCAAATCAATAAATAAAAATCAAACAAACTTTATGTCAAAAACTTCATTTTCTATTCAAAGAAATGTGCTAATCTGCCTTCCTTGTAAATGCTCACCAAAGATACAAAATCAAGTTGATTCTAAAAGAGAGAAATAAAGCCTGGAGGCCTGCCCTGTGTTTGTTACCTGGAAGAAACAGCCGATTCTGACCAAAGTTTTATTCACTTGACTATTTTCAAATTCTCACCCAGAAGCTAAGAATTCTTAATGGTCCCTTTATTGGACAAACTGCATGTTTTTATTCCCTGAGGCAATCAACAATTTCAAGAATCATGCTGGGTGAAAAGCATGACTGACAATCTTTGTCACCTGGAAGAAAAGCAATTTGTTAACACAGAGGTAGGAAAAGAGACTTGACCTGCCACAAGTGCTCTCACAACTATAGTAGGATAGAGTAAACATGAACATCAAGCATTTAAATTCTACTGAAACTATTCTGGCATGCAAAACCCTTGGAAAATCTCCATGAGCCCCTAAGCATATATTTACCCCAGTATGAAAATGATTACTCCAAGGAACAGACCCCAGAGAGCTGAACTCAAAATTGAAAGCCAGGCACATAAAATGCAAAGGCTGTCAATCATAATTCTGTAAGCACAGAAACAGAATCAAGATATAGGTTCATGTAGATAAAGTTTAGGATATCTAAATTCCACATAAAAGTGCAGAACGTGGACTCTGGAATCATTATATATGGGTCTGGATTCCAGTTCTGTCATTTACTATTCATGTGATCTTGGACGAATTTCGTTATCTCCTTAAGGCTCCTCTCAGAATGACGGTCGTGGTGGTGGTGGTGGTGGTGATGGTAATGACAATGCCCAGTACTTCAGCACAAAACCTAACATGTAGTAAACATTCAATGAATGCTAACAGTGAGACAGTACACAATATCAAGGTAAACCATTGCTCATTTTTACCTGTTTAGGTTATGACGAAGGAAAGGTTTGTTAGGGGCACCCAGCCACTTAGATAAAAATGGAGATATGTTATTTTCAGTTATAAGCCTGTCCCACATTCCTAAAACTTGCCTTCCGTGAATGTAACTACAATCACGAGTTTAGGGCAGAACATCTGAATTTCCCCATCTTAATACTGACTCAAGGAATAAACAGCACAACAAAATTCTGGTATTTTTCTGGTATTTTTAAGCCATTCTCAAATCTTTAGCTGATTTTCTAATTGTGTTTAAATTGCCCAGAGTCTAATAACATGCATCACAGTAACAAAAAATAAAATAAACCCAAGTGGGCCGAGTTAGAAAATCCCTACAACATAATCTTTTGCAAACCAAGAGATTCAGATTTTAATTTGTGCAAGTAAGGATCCATTTATCAGAGTTTAGTACAGATAGAAAACTTAATTTGCCTGAACAACTTAAACTTAATCCCACAAACATTCTCACTTCTCAAATGGAGCTAGAGCTCTATTTTTGAGGGGACATCCAAAAAATAAAAATTAAAAAATAGCAATGAAGGAATTAATGACTCACACAAAGTAAGGAATTACTTTATACCTGTTAACACAGATCAGGCTCATGCACAATCAAACGCAATTAATTCCATTTCATAAAACTTTACTTGAACAGGCTGTTGTTGTTGTTGTCGTTGTTTTAATCTCTACCCTCCCATTTACTCAGGTAAGTTAGAAGACCAAGGATGCACAAATATCAATTGCTTCTAAAACTAAAGACCAAATATTGAGATACCGAAAAGGATACTGTAGTCTCCCATTGCTTTTTTGAGAGCAGAACCCAAAATTATAGCTAAACTATGAAACAATATATCACTACATTCAGTAAACAGCTGGTAAACACAGAATCAAGGTATCACAATGTTACATTCATAAGAAATGTAAGACAAATTTAGAAATAGTAGTTTAGCAAGAAAAGTTATAACAATTTACTATAATGTTAGAAATAAAAATGCAATATTATCCACAAAATTTGATGATCAGATAGAAAAAAAGCTCTAGCCTTCAGTCAGGGGACCTTCATATTAGAGATGTTATAGGTGCTATTTTTGTAAAGCCATTCAAAGTAAACAACAAGTCTCTATAAAAGGTTTCATTCCTAAAATTTCAATTAAAACATCTTATGATTTAGATTGCTACCATATGAGATTAATTTTATGAGTGTCTGTAAATTGAGGCATCTGATGACACCGCACTTTTTAAAAAATATTTATTTTTTAGTTCTAGTTCGACATAATACCTTTATTTTGTTTATTTATTTATTTTTATGTGGTGCTGAGGATCGAACCCAGGGCCTCACATGTAGTAGGTGAACACTCTACCCCTGAGCCACAACCCCAGTCCCTGACACTGCACTCTTAAAAGGAATTTTCCAGTCCCCACCCCAAGGGCATTTTTTTAAAAATATTTTTATTGGTGAATTACAATTATACATAATAGTAAACTTCACTGGGATATATTCATAGCATAATTTGGTCTAATTCATTCCCCCATAGTCCTCCTTCCCCTCTCCATCCTCGCCCTAATCCCTGTCCTCTACTGGTATCCCTTCTATTGTCATGAGATTCCCTCCCCACCCATTTGTCTCTCTAGCTTCCACACATGAGAGAAAACACCCTTGACTTTCTGAGTCTGGCTTATTTCTTTTTTTCCTCCATATTTTTTACTGGTATGTTAAAATTGTACATAATAGTGGGATTTGTTGTTACGTATTCATACATGTACAGAATATAACAACATAGTCCCCAGTATTTTCCTTTTCCCTCCCCTGATCCTTTTCCTCTACTGGTCACTCTTAGATTTTCATGAGATCTCACCCACATACACCTTTCTTTCCCTTAAAAGAAATTTTCTATTACTGCAATAACACAGTAATTTAGAAATGGCATCCTATCTAATTTTATCACACCATAATTTAGAGCAAGTTTTATATTCTAAGCTATATAGCTTTCAAGAAGCAATACCAAGTCCTACAAATGAAGTTAATTAAAATGTTAAATGCTTTATCACTATGTTTCCTTTGGAAACTCAGTTTAATTGTAGAGCAATCTGTGATGTTTTACCTTTTAAGGAGAAATGGGGTAGGTGAATAAGTGAGTTAAATGGTATCACTACACTATGTTAGCCCCATTAACTCTCTTAATATCGAGTAACAAAATACAGTATGAGAAAGAATACTTATAAAATCAATACTTTTAATGTAAAAAATTTCTTCAAGACAAAAAATTAATTTTTTTTATGGTACCAGGGATTGAACTCAGGGACATTCGAACACTGAGTCACATCCCAGCCCTATTTTTGCATTCTATTTAGAGACAGGTCTCACTGAGTTGCTTAGTGCCTCATGGTTGCTGAGGCTGGCTGTGAACTCTCTATCCTCCTGTCTCAACCTCCAAGTCGCTGGTCTTACAGGCGTGCACGACTGTACCTGGCCAAAAAATTAATTTCAGCTATGAAATTAAGAAGAAAATTCCAAGGTGAAAATATTTTAAAATATTTGATATTTGAAAACAAAATCAACACCTCCAAGTTCCTCTCTCAAATATGGGAGGGAAGACAGAAACAAGAGACAGACAGGCCCACAGGCTACATACCTGAAGTTGTTTCACCTGTCTTTAAGATTGATTATCTCAATACAAGGGATGATTGTCTTTCCAATATTTCTTTTTCAACCTTATAGTCTACAGAAGTACCCACATGAGGAGAGCTAGCAGGACACACACATATCATAAATCATAGTGGACAGGTCAGCTCCATGCTTAGTCAATTCTTCATTCAACATCCTTTCCCAGTACAGGGTAGCCTCCTGTCCTCTGGGGAATTAATTGCCATGTAATAATCACTTGGATTATTGAGCTCTGCTGTTTTACTTCCAACCTCTTAAGAGGATTGTTTTTCTTCCACTTTATCAAATAGAAAAGTTAAGGGGGAAGGAAAATACAATAATTAGCAACATACCCTACCCCCCAGATTGAACAGTTATTAATGATTTGACACATCTGCTTCATCTCTCCATATATATGTATGTCCTTTGCACACCCACTTGAAAGATACAGAAATCTTACCCCAAAAAACTTCAGCATGTGAGTCCAGGAATAATATAATCTCTTATATTACCACAAAACATAACACTATCTAGTATGCTGTCTATACTCAAATTTCTCCAAATGATGAAAAAGGTATTTGTTATAATTTCCCAATTCAATATGGATCCAATCTAAGTTTACACATCACAAATGGTAATTATGCTTTTTTAGCTTTCTTTTGTCTAAAGAACAGGAGTATGCAAACACACATCTTTGGATTTTGTACAATGATGCTTTTTAAATTCCTAGAAAACTGTCTGGTTAAATGGTCTTGTATTTTGAATTTAGTTTCCTGTGTGGCCATCTATCTTGGTTCATGAAACTTCAGTACAGTTCAGGTGTGATTAGATTAAAAAATATTTTCCCAAGAATACTTCACAGTTGATATATACTTTATACTGCATCACAACAGGGACACAAAGTCAGGATCAGTTAAGTGATAGTCACCAGATGACTCCATTGTAAAGGTAATGTTTCCCCTACAATTCTGGCACCATGCATAAACCCTGCTCTCTGTTCTCCAACAACTTTTCACCCACTGTTGTGCATCAACTCATGACCATGGCTTGAATCTACTATTACACTGAGGATTACAAAATGATGGTTTTTCTACTATCCATCTGTACTTACTAGAAAGCATTCCACTATAGAAATTTCCTTCTTGTTTTTCTCTCTTCTCCCCCAATTCTACCACCCTTTTTAAGTACCACTATGCACTAAAGGATTTTTACTTACTCCAACTGTTTCAGGGCCAGTGATGTAGCTCAATGGTAAAGCACTTACAGTATGCCCAAGGCCCTGGGTTCAAGCCCAAGCATAGCTAAAATAATAATTTTTTGTAGTTGTGGATGGATAGCATACATTTATTTTGTTTTTGTTTTTATGCAGTACTAAGGATCAAACCCAGTGCCTAACACATGTTAGGCAAGTGCTCTGCCACTGAGCCACAACTCCAGCATTCAACTGACTTCTGATTATGCAGTCTGCATGTGGCCTCCCTAAGATGGTCAAGATCTATAACTTAATAGGGACTTGGATTTCACAGGTGTGTGCATCTTATCGAAACTAAATGTTAGAATGCATGCATTTCGTTGTATGTAATGGATCTTTTTTCATATTTTTCTTCCTCATTAAATTGTGACAAATAGGAAATCACATTCAACTTTGAATCTTCAACACTAGGACAATGCCCAGCTTGTAGCTATATATCAGTAAATGCTTCATTGTTAAAACAAAGACGACAAACTTAAGAATTTCAGATATTATTCATATTGGGATTTATTCTGAAAGACCTGTTTTAAAGTTCCCATTTTAATTAATGATTACATTCCAGTGGATTAATATAAACATATTAAATTTAACTTACAAAGAGAACTGTTTATAAGCAAACAATTAGTGACTCAATTACTCTGCAAACTCTACAGTATACATGATCCTACCACCACCTAGTGGAAATAAAGGCATATTACTACACTTGGAAGTCCCCAAAAAAGACAAAAGAATCTCCAAATGGGTTGATGGGCCAAGAGCAAACAGAATTCAAGCACAAACCTTCAGCAGATACTTGTTGGGTTCTGGAAACCATCCAGGTTCCATAAAGACAGATACAGTTCTTGTCTGTTTTGATCACTGCAGAACTAGAGCCAAGAAGAGTTGCAAAACACTTTGCTGGATTTCAATAAGTATTTGCTCACTGACAAGATCCAGGGAAAATATTGAGCCACTCGAAGGAATAGAATTTTACCCAGACAATGGAATATTACTCAGAGCTAAAAAGAAATGAGCTATTAAACCATGAAAAGTCATAGAACAACTTTCGATACATGCTTTTCAGTGAAAGAATTAGTTTATATATATATATATATATATATATATATATATATATATATATATATATATATATAGTATGATTTCAAATATATGACATTCAGGGAAAGGCAAAACTATGGAGACAGTAAAAAAGATGAAATGTTGCCAGAATTTAGGGAGAGGGAAGGATGAACAAGCAGAGCACAGGGGTTTTTAGGCAACGAAACTACCACACATGCAATTATACACCTGTCAAAACCTACAGAACATACAACATTAAGAGTGAATTCTAATGTGAAGTATGGACTTTGAATGACAATGATGTGTCAGTGTGGGTTTATAAATTGTAACAAATATACCACTTCCATGTGGGATGAAGATAGACAGGGAGTCTAGGTGTATGGGAGTGGGAGTATGTAAAAACTCTGTCTTCCTCTCAATCTTGCTATGTACCTTAAACCACTCTAAAAAATAAAATCTATTTTTTAAAAAATAAAACTCTCTTTTAAAAAATCAACAAAATCCTGAGTTTGGATATCAAATAAGCAGAACCCACACTTAAAGAGTACATCAAAAGTATAAAACTAGCCAGATGCAGTGGCCCATGACTGTGATCCCAGCAGCTCAAGAGGCTGAGGCAGGAGGATTGAAAGTTCAAGGGCAGCCTCACCAACTTAGCAAGATCCTTTCTCAATATAAAAAATAAAAAGGGCTAAAAAGCTCGGTTGTAGAGCACCCTGGGCCTCAATCCCTAGTATCAATCAGTCAATCGGTATGATACTGCTTTTAAAATACCTAAGTAAATGCTTAATAAATGTTATTTCCTCACCTCCAAAGCAACACCTCAAACCCTTACCCTCAGGGTGGGCCACTAAACAGCTGTAAGCAAATCACTCATTCTTCCTCTAGAAAATTAAGGCACCTGAACTAAATTTCTCAGATCTCATCCTAATTCAACATTCTTTTAAATTCTTTTTTCTGCAGTGCTGGGGGTCAAATCCATAACCTTGTACATGCTAGGCCAACACTCTTCCACTGAGCTACATCCCCAGCCCTACATTCTTTTAAACTCTAAAAGAATAGATAATATAATTTAAACCTTCCTAGAGTACAGAGAAAAAAGGAAAACTGACAAATATTTACAGCATCAAACTGACACCAAAACTTGCACATTTTAAATTACCAGCAGGGATGCTGGTATAGCTCATTGTTAGAGTGTGTGCCTAGTACATGGGAGGTGTTCAATACCCAGAATCCCAAAGAAATAAAAAATAATGAAAACCAGAAATTTGGGCTGGGTGTGGTTCAGTGACAGAGTACTTGCCTAACATTTGCAAAGCCCTGGAGTGGATCCTCAGCACTGCAAGAAATTAATTAATTGATTAACTAATTAAAATTAAAAGACTTAAAAAAAAAAAAAGAAATCTGGACTGGAGATGCAATTCAGTGGCAAAGTATTTACCTAGCATACAAAACACCCTGGGTTCAATCCCCACTATCACAAAAACAAACAAACAAAACCACACCAAATCGCACCTAAAATTTTAATACAGAAACTGTAATACCAAAGAGAACTCCAAAGTGCACTAAACAAAGGATAAACTAGAGTTTATCCACTGATGCAAAGATAGTTCAATATTAAGAAATCCACACTTTTAAATAATAACTCATATAAAATTTAAGAAGTTATATGATCATCTCAGTAGATATGAAATAGGCATACAAGCAAAATTTTAAAACAACTCCAGATTTTTAACTCTGAGCAAAACAGGATAACTATTTGGTTAACATCACTGAAAAATACAAAATTTGATATTACTCCATAACTTTCTCATGCTTTATGAGAAACACTATTTTAAACAAGAAAACAGAGAAACATTCTTCTTGAAGTCTGGGTGGTATAAAGAAAGCCCACCATCATTTTTAAATATTGATCAAGAATTATTAGCCAATACAAGGAGAAAAGATATGTTTTTCATTTATGAAACATTTTTATGGTGCTTACTATGTCTCAGACACTGTCCTAAACACTTTATAAATATTAAACTGTTTAATTCATATAGTCATATTATAACAATCTCACGAGGCAATACTCACTTTCAGATGAGGAGATTGAGGCAGGAAGAATGTAAGTAACTTGCCCAAAGTCACACAGCTAGCAAGTTGACAGAGATAGGGCTTAAAATCCAAGCAGTAGTGGTTCCAGAACCACTTTCCCATGCTTTCCACCATTGTGATATATGAAACTATCCATCAGAAAGGAGGCAAAAGAATCCATATATGCAGATAGACTGTGCCTACAAAACTCTAAGGGGAAAAAACTAAAATACTATTGGAAATGACAACTTAGTACAATGGCTGATTACAAACTTATGTTTTAAAAAATCATATTTTTACATGAAGACAGAAATTTTATTTTTAAAAATGCTATTTTCACTAGTGACAAAAAAAGGTAAAATAACTGGAAATGAAAATAAATTGATAGTTCCTACCTAAAAAGAAATATTCAACTCTACTGGTTTAATTGGTGAACATAAAACTCCAAAGTTATAGAAAAGGAGGTATTCAAAAAGTGTGGACTTGGTCAAAGATGTCCTACGGCACCTAAGTTAAGTTGCTAGAGCAGGAAGCAAACCAACCCTGAATAGGATCACACTGCCTGAATGAAGTAGGTGCTCACAAGAAAAAACACATGAGTTCCGTCAACTAAAACTTATGCCCAATCTCTTAAACCAACCTTCAACAAATTTAATCCCTGGGTTACCAGGCCAAGAGAATCAAGACAACAGAGCAGCTTTGCCACCAACTGTTCATAAACCCCAGCTGTACTCACACAACAGCCCACAATGACTAAACAGCACCAACTGCATCAAATCAGGGGCAAAAGGGGGTGTGACAGAACAAGTGGAACGCCCTGATTACAGGTGAGCAGACAATGCCTAGATGTGAGCAGCTGCTTCAAAGATGAGCAGATCAGTCATATGTTAGGAAATGGTTCACACTGCACAGAGAAGTTCTGAATAAATAAACAGAGAAATGCCCCCTTAAATACGGAGCATTAAACTACTAAATAAATTAACAGGAAAACTAGGATTCCTTCAAAGAAATTTTCTGGGGATACCAGTTATTGAACCCAGGGGCACTTTATCACTGAGCTACATCCCCAGCCCCTTTTTTATATTTTATTTGGACATGGGATCTCACTGAGTTGCTTAGGGCCTCACTAAACTGCTGAGGCTGGCTTTGAGCTTGTGATTCTCCTGCCTCAGCCTCCCGTACTACTGGGATTACAGGCATGCCCTGCCCTTCAAGGAAATATTTAATGACCAAACATACATTTGTTAAGAAACTGCAGTGCACTGATATGTAGGAAAAATGCTCTCAGCATCTCAGCCTCCTAACTCAACAGTCAGCCAAAAAACTAGTCAACAATTATTTATGGAGTTCCTACTATGTGCATAACTCTGCAGCAGTTATAATAAAATGTAGATATGTTTCCATCAAGAGAAATGTTTATTATATATGCTTGAGGAGACAAAGTAAACATGTGAAGAAAGCACAAAGCAAATATGTGAAAAGAAATGAATGGGGTAAGCTAATGAGAGCATTCTCTCTCCTAATTCCCATATGTATTTTAGAATAAGAATCTATGAAGTAATCCATCTGAACAGATTTTTTGGAGGCTTTTAAAATGTACACAGGTAAATGATTAATAGCAATAGCAATAACTGATGAGAGACCAACAACACACTACAGACCCAAACAAATCTCAATAATGTTTATACTCCTACTTCATTAAAGCATATTCACTAATTACTTTAACCACTACTATACACAAACCACTGTGCTAGACTCTTACTGAATGAGCCAAAATGAAGCAGATAAAAATATTCAATTATTATATAAGGACCAGGACTGGAAGCAAGCTCACTCTTAAGGGCAGCTCTGCTTTTTCTTTTTCTTTATTTTAATTACAATGAATTTTATTGCTAAATGCTAATGGTAATTTTTACTTGGGGACTTTGATTTGAAATATTAATCCTTTCTTTAGACTGTAGAAATACTTTGACTTCAAAATATTTCTAGCATCTATTCATCCAATTTTCTGAATTTTTTTCATGTTCAATATGCTTATTCATTAATTTATTTATTTTAATTTGTTATATATAACAACAGAGTGCGTTACAATTCATACCCTAAGTACATGTATGAAGACACAAGGATGTGACTGCACTTTGTGTACAACCAAAGACATGAAAAATTGTGCTCTTTTTTCTTTTTTTTAAACTGCAAGTTGAACCCAGGGGCACTTTACTACTGAGCTCTATCCCCAGTCCTCTTTATTTTATTCTTTTTTTTTTTTTTTTAAATTTTGGAACAGGGTCTCATCAAGTTGCTGAGGCTGACATTGACCTTGCAGTCCTCCTGCCCCACCCTCCCAAGTCACTGGGCTATTATAGGCATGTGCTACCAAACAGGGACTAGAGGGCAGCTTTCAAACAATGAAGGAACTGGGACTGAAATTGAGTTTGCAACTAAAAATAAGCACATTTAGCTGCATAGTTGCCCCTATTCACACTGCTATGATAAAAGCCATAAATGGGGTTAAATCAATGACCTCTTATCCCTAATATAAACCACTCTAAAATACAGAAAATTTATACCTAAAGAAATGAGGTAATGATTCACATTAACTCAACAAGTATTTACTTTACAATACTGTAGTCAGTGCCTGAAATGTAAAATTGAATAAAATATGGACCACAGTTATTGCTTGTTTTACATAAAGATATAGCCAAGTCCAAATCTCTGTCTAAAAGAAAAGATCTCATGCTATAGAGGAATTCTCTTCATTCAGGGTAGGGAAGTATGTCTTTTAAAAGTAAGGTTCCTTGAAACAATCCCATTTTTCCAATCATTAAACTGCCACACTTGTATGTACTGAATGGAATATGAATTGGAAATAAGAATTAAATATATCGAACTAAAATGCCACACTGGTTCACCTTACATCAAGAGATTTTATTTACAATCCTATGTCAAGAAATTTTACTTACACATTATCTATGACACAAAGCAAGATAGAAACAGCTAATATTTCACTGAGCTATTACCAAATGTTAAGAGGTTTCCAAGTAAGAAATGTGCTCTATTAAAAGCTTTAGGGACACTGGGCCTCCAAATGCTGTAGAAAAGGCAGAGAGTATAGAAAAGGCAGACACTGCCTTGAGGCAAAAAATGCTAGGAAGTGATAGAATACCTTCTTTACAATTTGCAGCTAGGTTATTACCCATAATAAATTGATAACCATTCATTAACTTTGAAAGCAATAGACAACTGGCAGGCTATTTCATGCCTCAAAGAATTTATGGCAAAAATGACAGGTGACTTTGAATTCAGAAAATAAAACAGATTCTTAAAGATTGTTACTTTCATGCAATCTTATTTTAAATAAACTTGGAAGCAAATAAGGGTATTAGCTACTGATAAAAATTAAAGTTCATATTTTTCTACAATGATTAAAAGATTAATCTCAGCTGTATCAGTCTGACAATCTACTAAATATATGTGAAATAGGCACTTAAGGTATATCCTGATACACAATCCACTCTGGTTCATAAAAGGGAAAAACTGTGCAAAACATACATCAATAACCTAAATTTTAATAATGTGCAATTAAGACTTAGGAAATGTGTTTGCAGGCTCTCCTTTGCTAGCAGCTCCTTGTTCACCACAATGCTGGCATTCACTGATGTTTTTGCATCTGGTTCAATAATATTCTATTTGTTTTACCTGCTCCCCAACTGATCTACATCTAAGGTTTCCACTATCACTAGATATCTAATGCTTCACCTTCTCCAGGAAAAGTTCTCTCCCAAATTAGTGATTGTCAATCCTGGCTGCACATTTGCATCAATTCAGTCCCTTTTAAAATGTCACACTGGCTCCCTGTATCAGATTAACTGAATAGGAATCTCTATGATTAGGACCAAGACATGGTTCTGTGCTAGCATTTAGTTTCCCTACAGGGCAGCCAAAGCAGAGACCAACTACTCATTCAGATGCATCATTCCAGTCCTCTCCTGGTCAGCTCCACCTAAATATCCCACAGGCACCTCAAACTTCTCTCCTATGTGATATACCTACCGCATACACCCACACCAAACTAAAGCATTTTCTCTCCCAACCTAACTGAGCACAGTGGCATTAGACAGCCCTCCCTCCTAGCTTCCACAGTATTCTGTCCATTAAACGGCTCCATTAAAGCATTAATCACCATTTATTGTGACTGACATCTTCCCTGTAAGACTGTTTAAGGGGCTTGGGTTGTGGCTTAGTAGCAGAGCACTTGCCTCGCACATGTAAGGCACTGGGTTTGATCCTCAGCACCACATAAAAATAAACAAAATAAAGATATTGTGTCTATCTATATCTAAATAAAAATTTTTAAATGTTAAAAAAAAGACTTATTTTTAAGTCTATTGATGTGGTGAATAACATTTATTGATTTCCGTATACTGAACCAGCCTTGCATCCCAGGGATGAATCCTACTTGATCATGGTGCACAATTTTTTTGATATGTTTTTGTATCCGATTCGCCAGAATTTTATTGAGGATTTTTGCATCTAGGTTCATTAGAGATATCGGTCTGTAGTTTTCTTTCTTTGAAGTGTCTTTGTCTGGTTTAGGTATCAGGGTGATGTTGGCCTCGTAGAATGAATTTGGAAGTTCTCCCTCTTTTTCTATTTCCTGAAGTAGACTTAAAAATAAGAACCATATGATCATCTCAATAGATGCGGAAAAAGCATTCGACAAAGTACAGCATCCCTTTATGTTCAAAACTCTAGAAAAACTAGGAATAACAGGAACATACCTCAATATTTTAAAAGCAATCTATGCTAAGCCTCAGGCTAGCATCATTCTGAATGGAGAAAAATTGAAGGCATTCCCTCTAAAATCTGGAACAAGACAGGGATGCCCTCTCTCACCACTTCTGTTCAACATAGTTCTTGAAACACTGGCCAGAGCAATTAGACAGACGAAAGAAATTAAAGGCATCAAAATAGGAAAAGAAGAACTTAAATTATCACTATTTGCAGATGACATGATTCTATACCTAGAAGACCCAAAAGGCTCTACAAAGAAACTATTAGAGCTAATAAATGAATTCAGCAAAGTGGCAGGATATAAAATCAACACGCATAAATCAAAGGCATTCCTGTATATCAGCGACAAAGCCTCTGAAATGGAAATGAGGACAACCACTCCATTCACAATATCTTCAAAAAAAATAAAATACTTGGGAATCAACCTAACAAAAGAGGTGAAAGACTTATACAATGAAAACTACAGAACCCTAAAGAGAGAAATAGAAGAAGATCTTAGAAGATGGAAAAATATACCCTGTTCATGGATAGGCAGAACTAACATCATCAAAATGGCAATATTACCAAAAGTTCTCTATAGGTTTAATGCAATGCCAATCAAAATCCCAACGGCATTTCTTGTAGAAATAGAGAAAGCAATCATGAAATTCATATGGAAAAATAAACGACCCAGAATAGCAAAAACAATGCTAAGCAGGAAGTGTGAATCAGGCGGTATAGCGATACCAGACTTCAAACTATACTACAGAGCAATAGTAACAAAAACAGCATGGCACTGGTACCAAAACAGGCGGGTAGACCAATGGTACAGAATAGAGGACACAGAAACCAATCCACAAAACTACAACTACCTTATATTTGATAAAGGGGCTAAAAGCATGCAATGGAGGAAGGATAGCATCTTCAACAAATGGTGCTGGGAAAACTGGAAATCCATATGCAACAAAATGAAACTGAATCCCTTTCTCTCGACATGCACAAAAGTTAATTCAAAATGGATCAAGGAGCTTGATATCAAATCAGAGACACGCCGTCTGATAGAAGAAAAAGTTGGCTACGATCTACATACTGTGGGGTTGGGCTCCAAATTCCTCAATAGGACACCCATAGCACAAAAGTTAATAACTAGAATCAACAAATGGGACTTACTCAAACTAAAAAGTTTTTTCTCAGCAAAAGAAACAATAAGAGAGGTAAATAGAGAGCCTACATCCTGGGAACAAATCTTTACTCCTCACACTTCAGATAGAGCCCTAATATCCAGAGTATACAAAGAACTCAAAAAATTAGACAATAAGAGAACAAACAACCCAATCAACAAATGGGCCAAGGACCTGAACAGACACTTCTCAGAGGAGGACATACAATCAATCAACAAGTATATGAAAAATTGCTCACCATCTCTAGCAGTCAGAGAAATGTAAATCAAAACCACCCTAAGATACCATCTCACTCCAGTTAGATTGGCAGCCATTATGAAGTCAAACAACAAGTGCTGGCGAGGATGTGGGGAAAAGGGTACACTTGTACATTGCTGGTGGGACTGCAAATTGGTGCAGCCAATTTGGAAAGCAGTATGGAGATTTCTTGGAAAGCTGGGAATGGAGCCACCATTTGACCCAGCTATTCCCCTTCTCGGTCTATTCCCTAAAGACCTAAAAAGAGCATGCTACAGGGACACTGCTACATCGATGTTCATAGCAGCACAATTCACAATAGCAAGACTGTGGAACCAACCTAGATGCCCTTCAATGGATGAATGGATAAAAAAAATGTGGCATTTATACACAATGGAGTATTACTCTGCATTAAAAAATGACAAAATCATAGAATTTACAGGGAAATGGATGGCATTAGAGCAGATTATGCTAAGTGAAGCTAGCCAATCCCTAAAAAACAAATGCCAAATGTCTTCTTTGATATAAGGAGAGTAACTAAGAACAGAGTAGGGTCGAAGAGCATGAGAAGAAGATTAACATTAAACAGGGATGAGAGGTGGGAGGGAAAGGGAGAGAGAAGGGAAATTGCATGGAAATGGAAGGAGACCCTCAGAGTTATACAAAAGTACATACAAGAGGAAGTGAGGGGAAAGGGAAAAATAATACAAGGGGGACAAATGAATGTCAGTAGAGGGGGCAGAGAGAGAAGAGGGGAGGGGAGGGGAGGGGGGATAGTAGAGGATAGGAAAGGCAGCAGAACACAACAGACACTAGTATGGCAATATGTAAATCAATGGATGTGTAATTGATGTGATTCTGCAATCTGTATATGGGCTAAAAATGGGAGCTCATAACCCACTTGAAGCAAAGTGTGAAAGATGATATATCAAGAACTATGTAATGTTTTGAACAGCCAACAATAAAAAATTAAAAAAAAAAAGAAAGACTGGAAATGGAAACACCATTTGACCTAGCCATCCCACTCCTTGGTTTATACGGCATACTAAAGGGACAGAGCTACATCAATGTTTATAGCAGCACAATTCATAATAGCTAAATTGTGGAACCAACCTAGATACCCTTCAGTAGATAAATGAGTAAAGAAAATATGGTATGTGTATATATATATATATATATATATATATATATATATATATATATACACACACACACACACACACACATAATGGAATATTACTCAGCATTAAAAGAGAATAAAATCATGGCATTTGCAGGTAAATGAATAGAGTTGGAGAATATAATGCTAAGTGAAGTTAGCTAATCCTCAAAAACCAAAGGCCAAATGTTTTCTCTGATATAAGGATGCTGATTCATAATGGGATGGGGGGACAGCATGGGAATAATAGATGAACTTTAGATCAGGCAAAGGGGAGGGAGTGGAAGGGAGGGGACCTGGGGGTAGAAAAGAAGGTGGAATGAGACAGGCATCATTACCCTAAGTACATGTAGGAAAACACAAATTGTGTGACTCTACTTTGTATACAACCAGAGACATGAAAAACTGTGCTGTATTTGTGTAATATGAATTTAATTGCATTTTGCTGTCATATATAACAAATTATAATAAATAAAATTTTAAAAAAAGAAAAAAAAAAGACTGTTTTACTATCCATGAGAGGTTGAATAATAACCAAAAGCCAAAAAGATCTACCAAATTTTTGTTATCAGGTCTGAAGAACAATTGCCAAGATTGTAAAACTGGATGCAGACCTAAAAGATGATTAACCAAGTAAACAAAGGATCAGAATCATGGAAGACACAGCTGAATATGGAAGGTAGACCCAAGGCTCACCTTTATTAACCCCCATCCTAGGACACTGAATTGAACCAGTCTGGCCTGGTTCAATATGGCCCTATGTTGGAGCAAATGTTCCTGAACAGTCTACCTCCCTAAAAGAGATCAAATTTAAGATATTTTTCACTCTACTGCTATAGCCTTAGATGGAACCATTATCTCTTGCCTAGACTTCTAGACTTTTAAAATAGCTTGCTTACCCCTCCCACCTCCCACATTGGGGTACTTTACCCAGGGGTGCTTTACCATTGAGTTACATCCCCAGCCCTTTTTATTTTGAGGCAGGGTCTCACTTAGTTGCTTAGGGCCTCACTAAATTGCTGTGTCTGGCTTTTGAATTTGTGATCTTCGGCCTCAGCCTCCAAAGTCACTGGGATTATAATCATGTACCACTGTGCCCAGCTAAAATAATATCTTAATTAATTCATGTCTATACTGACCATTTATTTCCACTTCAGGCTAACACTGACCACAGCTACCCTTTAAAAGAACATATCTCTTCCCATTAGTCTTCCACTAGAAACCCTATATAGATCTTAGAAAATGAAATCCAAATCCTATCCCTTCATCTACTCTCCCATGTAATCAATACAACATTCCCATTCAAATGTTCTCCATCAATTCATAACTTATTTTTTATACACAAGCTGTTTTTACAGTCAAAAGGCCCAATCCATTGCCTCCTACCACCAAAACATGACAAATTCTTCAGAAACCAACTCAATGTTTCCTCCTCAGTAAGATTATTCTTTAACAATACCAGACATGCCATTCATTTACTGATTCTTTCCAAAACTTTTTCTGGAGGCCTTACTACTACACAGACACTGGCATTCCTATGGTGCTTGTTCAAACTTCAACTATGATCTTTATCACGGTGCATTAAAACTGTGTGATTTTATTGCTTCTATCGAGGGGGAGGGGAGGGGGAGGGGGAGGGGGAGGAGGAGGAGGAGGAGGAGGAGGAGGAGGAGGAGGGACGACGACCACCACCACCACCACATTTTCTGATCTAATTGTTTTGTCTTCCTGGTTTGGTTCTGCTGAGGGGCCTGCCCTTCCAGCATCGACTTGTGGGGAGCTTGAGGGTGCGGAGAAACCCCTCTGGAGATGGTTTCAGAGAACAGTGTTTGCTTTATTGTGTAGCAAAAATAGCTTTTATAGTGGGTATGTGCCAATTTACATATAACAGTCATGATAGGCCAGAGGTGATACACAACATATCATTTTATTGGAGTCAAGAAACCAAGAGTCCAGAAACTACCAACTAGGCCGACCTTGCACCAACAGGGGAATAACTTCTGGTCAAGGGAATGAGGAAATGGCGCTTGCCAGTGTTCTGACAGCACTCTGTCCCCAAACATAGTTCTATGTTAGGACTTCTCTGCTGCACAATGAGCAAGATAAGCATTCCTTAATGAGGGTTCAAGGTTAGGCCCTGCAACATGGTTCAAGAAGGGCTCAGAATGCCAAGCCATGCCTAGTAAAAACCCCTGACCAAAGTTTGAGTCAAACTACAAGCACTGATACTAGAAAGAAAAAAAAAAAGGACAGAAGTCCACATGTAGAATACAAAATATGAACCAAAGGCAAAGTGTTGAACTCTGCATTCTAGATGAGAAAGATAGAGGTAAACATGTAAACAAAAAAGACAAACAGACATAAAACTGAGGTACAGAAAAGCTGAAAATTGTTTTGACCTAACATCATGAACACAGTCATTTGTGCATGACTTGGTATATTCTGCTAGAACAGGGCCATAACCTTCAAGTGGCAAAGCTATTCAAAATACATTACATTCATCTTTGTAACCATCCTGCAGGCTAACCTAGGACTGTGTGTTGTGGAAGTATGATGACTTAATTTTAACACTTCTTCAAACAGTGATTGTAATATACAACCATGCATTTAATGTGTATTTATATGCCCCAAAAGGTAAAACAAAGCCATCAGAAATACTGGATTTTAGAATGTATTCAGACTACTTAGCACACAGTACATAATAGAAGACTAATTTATTCTAGCACATGGCAAGACATACGCAATATTAAGAGCTGGACCTGAAATATAAAATCAGAAGCTTTGAAAATAAATTGTTGTGTATACTTTGAGAAAACCATCCTGGGTGGGAGTGGGGAGCAACCAAGAACAGAGAAACAGAGACAAAAAAAAAATACAGAATGATATGCTTGGGCCCTTGAAGGCCAGTTTCAATCCTTTCTCAAGTTGCAAGATGGAAGGAATCCTTGTAATACATTCTTCTTTGCTTGAGATAAGTAACACAGGCTTCCGAAGGAGGGAGGGAGAAAGGAAGGGAGGAAGGAAGGAAGGCAGGCAGGCAGGCAGGCAGGCAGACACATAAGTATCAAAAGTGCTTTGCCTTGGGCTGGCGTTGTGGCTCAGCAGTAGAGCACTCGCCTAGCACACGAGAAGTCCTGGGGTTTGATCCTCCACACCACATAAAAATAAATAAAGGTATTGTGTCCAACTACAACTAAAAAATAAATATTAAAAAAAAGTGCTTTGCCTCTGCTATATTTATCAGACCCAAGAACTTCAACAGCAAAGATGTGAATTTCTACTTCACATCTTACTCCTCTTTCCAATCATCAAGTCAGTCATTTAACATATACTGAGCAAACTATTGAGTGCCAGACACTGAACTAGCACTTTGTAAAAGAAAAACAAATAACTAAAGCTCATCATTGAGTGCAATATTTTTTTTTCAAACTGCAGGTCTTGATCAATTTGTAAAACTGATTTAGTGGGTTCCAAGAAACACTTTTAAATATTTGAAATATAAGAAAATAAAAATGGTATATCACAAGGAAAAAGGTTAACCTTGTTTTCTACAACTTCTGTTTCAGTTACCTGTATATGTATTAGATAATAGTATAACGTGTATATCTTAATATAAGTCATAAACAAAGAATCTGAAAAATATGAATAGGTCCCTGCTTCCTAATAATCTCAACAAATGCCAAGGAAGAGTGCCTTAGAGAATCCATTAGTGCTTTAATTAATTTAAAATTTTTTTAATTGGCATATCCCTAGTTTGTGTTGATTTTAACAAGTGCTTGAAAACAGTTCCTGGTTTGACTCCAATAGATTAAAGATTCCTTCTTGTTTACAGTTTTAATTAGCTAAGCAAATCCTTGCCTCCTTGCCTTCAACAGTTTAAAAAAAAATTCAAACCAGCATGTCAGAATTTTTATAAATTCTTAATTAGCTAGATATAAATTTAGTAAGTTTTTACTATACTTTAATGAATGCTAACTATGCTAAACCCCAATCATCATCAGGCCAACTATCAGCTACAAGCCATGACAAGTTAGCTTGGAGAAAACAAGTCTAGGAAGCAGAAGGGAGCTGTGTTCTATGTTACCCTAAACTGTTTAAGGTAACTTCTGAAAAAGACAGATTCAAAAGAATATCAGCGCATCAAACACACCTTTGGGCATTTTCTGATACTTCTCATATTTTCCAAGTGTCTGGAACCTAAGAATCTGATTTCATTTCAAGGGCAACTAATTCAAACATGTTTATTCTGTCACTGACAGACTGTCAATCTTTATCAGACAGTGGACATTATGACACTCTCGATTAGTCAACAGGAATATTTTCTGAACACTTAGCACATGCCATTCCAGATATTGGGCAGAACAACAAATCACGTGCAACATACTGATATGTTAAAATCCATCATAAGGGCTTAGAGGTATAGCTGAGTGGTAGAGTGCTTGACTAACATGTACAAGATCCTGGGTTTGATACCGAGCACCACCAAAAAAAAAAAAAAAATTGTTTTAAATCCATCATAAAAATGTAGGACATAGGTGATGTCAGCAAGATAGGTGACCAAAGGTGCCTTGCATGCTTCCTCTATAATAAAAGACTACAACAAAAAAAACAACAGTTATTTCACTAGAACGCAGTGGGTATTCTGACTCAGACTTGCAGATACACAATGGCCTTAAAGGGAAAGAAACAAAGCACACGGTATCTATCATCCCATATCTGTTTCTCTCTCTCTCTCTCTCTCTCTCTCTCTCTCTCTCTCTCTCTCTCTCTCTCCTCTCTCTCTCTGGGGGGGGGGGTACTGGGGATTGAACTCAGGGGCATTCAACCACTGAGCCATGTCCCCAGCCCTATTTTATATTTTATTTAGAGACAGGGTCTCACTGAGTTGCTTAGTGCCTCGCCATTGCTGAGGCTGGCTTTGAACTCACGATCCTCCTTGCCTCAGCCACTGGAGTTGCTGGGATTGGAGGAGTGCACCACTGCACCCAGCTATTATCCCATCTCTTGAAATGAACCCTGAACCAAGAGGGACTTCACTCCACATGGAGACAGGGTAATTAGGAAGACCCTAGCAATTCCCACACACACCATGAACAACTGAAGCATTTACTGCTAGAGAAGCCTGCAAGCCTCACAGGCCCTGAGCCTAGGAGAAAGCCTAGGAGAAAGCCCAAGAGAAAGAGCCCAGACCACACTGTGCACTCCCACACCCAGCATCCTGCTGGATGCCAGGGCCATCTTGAAACCCTGCCCACCTACCGTCTGATAAAACAGAGACAGCTTACTGGCAAACCTAGGCCTGCCAACCAGGGTGGCACTGCCCACCTATAATGGCCTTGGGAGACACCTGAATAGCCCACTCAGAACAGCTTAGGCTTCAGGGAACCCCAGCAATCAGCCAGGCAGCCCCCGCCTACCCTTCTGCTGACACAGGAAGCATTCAGGCATGCTTCGACCCAGGAAATAGCCATGCAGCCCACCCTGAGCAGCTGACCCATAGAAGCACCAAGAAGCAGTCAGGCAGTACTACCTACCCCTCCTACAACCTTGGGAAACAGGCTAATACATAAAAATGCAAAGGATCGTTAGACACTATTACAAATAACTATATGCAAACAAATTGGAAAACCTATAAGAAATGGATAAAATTTGTGGACTATATATATATATAACCTACCAAATATGACCCATGAAGACATATAAAGCCTGAACAGATCAATAACAAGTAATGAGACCAAATCAGTAATAAAATGATCTCCCAACAAAACGCAAGCTCAGTACTCGATGGCTTAATTCTGAATTTTACCAAACTTTTAAAGAATTAACACTAATTCTTTTCAAACTGTTCTAAATGATTGAAAGGAAGAGAAGACTTTGAAATTCATTATCTAAGGCAAGCATTACCCTGATACCAAATCCAAACAAGAACACAAAACTACAGACTAATATCCCTGATGAACACAGATGCAAAAAAACTCTTGACAAATACTAGCAAACCAAATCCAATAGCATACCAAAAAGATTTTACATGATCAAGTAGGATTTATCACAGGGATGCAAAATGGTTCATCATATACAAAGTAAAAACATAGTACATCACATCAACAGAATAAAGGGCGAAAATTATATGATCAGCTCAAGATGCAGAAAAAGCAACCAATAAAATTCAACATCCCTTCATAATAAAAAAAATTAAAAAATTAGGTATAGAAGAAATATATCTCAACCCAATAAAGGTGTTTTTTCGTGTGTGTGTGTGTGTGTGTGTGTGTATTACACCTATCACAGCCAACAAGACTGAAGGGGGTGGGGGTAAAAAGTACTTCCTCAAAGATTAATAATAAGGAAAGAATGTCTTCTATTATGATTCTTATTCAACATGGCACTACAAGACTTAGAGAATTAAGGCAAAAGAAGGGCATCGGAATAGGAAAGTTGGAAGTTAAATTACCCTTGGTCTGCAGACAACATGATTTTATATATAGAAAAACCTAGAATCAAAAAAAAAAAAAAAAAAAGAACCTGTTAGAATTGATAAATTTGATAAACTTAGAGGATATCCAAACAACACACAAAACCTAGTAGCTTTGTTGTTTTGTTTTTTGGTATAGGGACTGAACCCAGGACTTTGCAAATGCTACGCAAGCACTCTACCACTGAGCTATATCCTGAGTCACTCAGAAGAATTTATTTATTTATAAGACAGTCTCACTAAGTTGCCCAGGTTGGCCTCAAAGTTGCAATCTTCCTGCATCTTCCTCCTGAGTAGTTGCAATCAACAGCTTTTTTGAATACACCAATAATGAACTTACTGAAAAGAAATCAAGAAAGTAATACCATTCACAACAGCTTAAAAAAAAAACTATGCATAAATTTAACCAAGAAGCGAAGACCTCTGCTACCATTTGGATCTGAAATGTTCCTAAAAGCCCATGTGTTAAAGTCCTGGTCTCCAGCTTGGCACTACTATGAGACAGTAGAACATTTAAGAGGTAAAACCTAGTAGGAAATTAGATCACTGGGGACATGTCCTTCTATGAGATAATAGAACCCAGACCCCTCTTCGTCTTCACTTCCTGAATAACATGAAGAGAAGTCTTCCTCTGCCACTCACTCCAGCCATGATGTACTACCTTGCCACAGGACACCCCCCCCCAAAAAAATGGGCCAATCAACCATGGTATGAAACCTCCTAAACTATGAACTAAAATAAACCTATCCATTTTTTAAGTTGCTTATCTCAAGTATTTGTTATCAAAACACAAAACTAACATAACACCTAAAATGAAAATTATAAACACTGATAAAAGAAATTGAAGGGGACATTAAAAAAAGGAAAGATGTCTTATGCTCATGGATTGGAAGAATATTATTAAAATGTTGATGTTGGCATAATTACAGCCATCTTCCTTTCCCCCACCCCCACATAAAAGTAAATAAAATAAAGGTCCATCAACAACTAAAATAATATATATTTTTAAAAAAATAAATCTGGAGGTATCCCAATATTTGACTTCAAAACATACTATAGTTATAGGAACCAAAACAGCATGGAATGGGCACGAAAACAACACACAGACCAAAGGAGAAGAGCAGAGAACACAAAAATAAATCCACACATCTAGGCCAAATAATCTTCCACAACATATACAAAAAGAATAACTATAAATCTCATGACTGAAGAAAAGATGGTCTTGTCAATAAATGGTACTGGCTAAACTAGATATCCACACTCAAAAGAAAAAAACCACATATTCCTACCTGTGACCATACAGAAAAATCAACTCAAAATGGATCAAAACATTAAATGTAAGACCTGAAATTATAAGACCACTAGAAGAAAATACAGGGAAAATCTTCAAGACATTAGACCAAGCAATTATATGTTTTTGGATAAGACTACCAAATGCACAAGCAAAACTAGACAAATGAGGTAATTTACAAACCAAGAAACTTCTATACAGAAGGAAAAAAAAAAAACAGTATAGGACAACATATTTATAAACTATTCATCTAACAAGACATTACACCCAAAATATTTAAGGAACTCAAAAAATTATACAAGTAAAAAACAAATCTGATTAACAAATGAGACATGATCTGAACAGACATTTCTCAAAAAGATATACAAAAAGTCAACAAGTATATGAAAAATACTCAACATGACTAATGTTTATTGCAGTACTAGTCATAGTAGCCAAGACAGGGAATCAGCTAACGTATAAAGAAAATGTGGTATACACATGCAATGAAATATTACTTGGTTTTAAAAATAGAATAAATATAAATCTCATCATTATGTACACCTATAATGCACCAATAAAAAATGTGAAAAAGAGAATGAAATCCGCCAATCACTCCTGCAAGGTAGGCGGGCCTGCGACCCACCGGAAGAAGAGGAGCAGCGGCCTGCTGAGAGGCAGAGCCGCCCCCTCCCCCTGCGCCGGCAAGGTAGAGGGAACTGTGACCACCAACAGAGCAGGCCCAGCGGCCTGCTGAGGGGCAGAGCTGCCCCCCACCCCCCGCGCCTGCCAGGTAGGCGGAACTGTGACCACCGACAGAAAAGGCCCAGTGGCCCGCGGCAGGACAGAGCTTCCAATCACTCCTGCAAGGTAGGCGGGCCTGCGACCCACCAGAAGAAGAGGAGCAGCGGCCTGCTGAGAGGCAGAGCCGCCCCCTCCCCCCGCGCCTGCAAGGTAGACGGAACTGTGACCACCATCAGAACAGGCCAGACCTGCAACCGACAGACAGAACAGGCCCAGTGGCCTGAGGAAGGGTAGAGCCGCCCCCCCCCCCCGCGCCTGCAAGGTAGGCACCTGCGACCCACTGGCAGAACAGCCCCAGAGGCCTGCAGAGGGGCAGTGCCGCTGCCTGCGCCTGCAAAGTAGGCAGAACTGCGACCACCGACAGAATAAGCCTAGCAGCCCGCAGAGGGACAGAGCCGCCGCCCTCGCCTGCAAGGTAGGCAGACCTGCTACCAACCGGCAAAGCAGGCCCAGCGGCCTGCCGGCGTGGTAGGCACATTGCCCCAATTGGAGGAGGGGCAGAGCCGCCGCCCACGCCTGTGAGGGAGACTTTGCAACTATACAAGACCAATATAAATATATAGGGGGAAAATTCAATAGCACAACAGTTTCACCAAGTAGAAAGGAATGCGAACAGTATGAAGAGACAAGGAAAGAAAGGACCACAAGCAATGCAGGTCAACTCAACGTTAGAAGAGGTAATAGCTGCAGCAGATGGAATGTCAGATAAAGAGTTCAGGATATACATGCTTCAGATGATCTGGAGTCTCAAGGAAGACATCAGACAGCAAAATCAGACAATGAAAGATCACTTCAACAATGAATTACATAAACAAATCCAAGAAGCAAAAGATCAACTATACAGGGAGATAGAGGTTATAAAAAACAAACAAACAGAAATCCTAGAAATGCAGGAAGCAATAAACCAACTTAAAAACTCAATGGAGAATACTACCAGCAGAGTAGAACACTTAGAAGATAGAACATCAGACAATGAAGATAAAGTATTTCAACTTGAAAAGAACATAGACAGCTCAGCAAGACTGTTAAGAAACCATGAGCAGAACATCCAAGAAATATGGGATAACATCAAGAGACCAAATTTAAGAGTCATTGGGATACAGGAAGGGACAGAGTTTCAAACCAAAGGAATGAGCAATCTATTCAATGAAATAATACGAGAAAACTTCCCAGACTTGAAGAATGAGACAGAATCCCAAATCCTAGAAGCCTACAGGACGCCGAATGTGCAAAATCATAAGAGACCCACACCTAGACACATTATAATGGAGAATGAAATCCTATCATTTTCATCAAATGGTGCGAACTAGAAAATGTAATAAGCCAGGCACAGAAAGACAAATACTGGCTATTCTCACTCATATGCTAAAAAAAAAAAAAAAATTGATTTCATAGAAGAAGAAAGTAGAATAGTGGTTACTAAAGACTAGCAAGGGAAGAAGGAAGGATAGAGAGAGGATGGATATCAGGTTCCATAACAAAGTGAGATGGAAGAAATAAGTTCTAACTTTCTACAGCACAATAGGGTGACTACTGTTCACAATTTATTATACACTTTATGAACTACTAGAAAAGTTCAAAGTTTGCCAACACAGAGAAATGATAAATGTTTAAAGGGAGAAAAATGCTACTTATCCTGATTGAATCATTATACATTGCATACAGCATCAAATTATCATACTGTAACCTATAAATGCATAAAAGTATTATTATGTGTTAAATTTTTTTAATCATCCCTTCAAAAAAGAATTTAAAAACCTGGAATAATAAAAAACTATTGCATATTAACAAAGACTAAGAGACATGACAATTACATGTAACATGCAATGTTAGACTGGATCTTGGAGTGGAAGAGGAAAAATGAAACAGAAGACATTATGGAAACAACTGACAAACTGGAAACATGGACTATAACTATAGAGATAAAAAAATATTGTGTGGTACAGTGCTTGCCTAGCATGTGTGAAGCCTGAATTCAACCCCCTAGCATAGCAAAAGAAAAAAGAAAAAAAGGTATCATTTGAATATTAAATTACCTGGACTTCATTAAGTATGCAATAGTTATATAAAATGATATCCTTGTTCTTAAGAAACACACACTTAAGGATTCAGTAAAGGAACTTTATTATGCAGTGTACTCTCAATGGTTCAGAAAAGAATAAATAGTTGTGCATGTGGATATCCACAGAGAGAAAATAAATGTGATGAAGCCCAAGCGATGAAGCCCAAGTGAGAAATTATAAAATTTGCTGCATTTGGATTAAGAGCATATGAGAGTTCTCTGTATACCCAACTTTTTTGTAATTTTGAGATTATTCCAAAATAAAGCTTTTTTAAAAAATAATTTGACCAATTATAAAACCTATTTAAAAATAAGAATGCATTTATATGTCACCTTTAATTTCAACCATAAACAGAAAACTAACAAAATATACTTTACAATGAAAAATATCTAAAAATTAATGTGATAGATAACAGAGATAAATGTTTTATGAGAGGATTAAAGCTTCAGCTAACACAGCAATTATGCACTGGTACTGTTTATTGTTCTGCTTAGATTTCATTTTGGGCTCATCAGGGATCCCCTGAGTAAGATTAAAACATTTTATCTCTTATCTATAAATAGATCATTATATTTGAATGAAGACTATAAATATGCAAAGAAACTGCTCCTTAAGTCAACTAGGTTAAGAACTGCAGGGTACCAAATTTGGCTTCTCTTCTCATTAGCCTCTAAAAGCTAATTAGCAGGGAGCACAACTTAAATATAGAAAGTGGAGAATATGCAGCCCAATCATGGGGAACAATAACCGTAAGAAGGTATTATATGAGAAATATTATGCTCTGAATGATTCTATAAAAGTATTTTTAACATTCAATAAAAAATACTTGATCTTAAGGCTGGGGTGTGGCTCAGTAGAAGAGCACTTACTTGCCTAGCATGTGTGAAGCACTGGGTTCAATCCTCAGCAGCACATAAAAATAGATAAACAAAATAAAGGTATAGTGTCCATCTACAACTAAAAAATTTTTTTAAGTATATATAAATAAAATGCTTGATCTTAGTTTTCCAATGATTCTCAATGCTTTTTTTTTTTAAATGGGAAAAACACAAACCGTAGGTCATTTACCCAGCACTTCAGCACAAGTCACAAAGGGCCTCAGAAAAACACACACACCACACCCTTAGTAACTCCTCACCTAGCACCAATATAGAAAGTGACATATTCAATTACAATAGGCAGAGGCTTTTGGCCTTGTGAAAAAGAACCCAGAAATGTGAAAGATAGCCTTTTCTGCAATTTAATTAGATATGCTTCCACAATAGCTGGAAACACATTTTGTTTTTAAAATTTTAATCAAAGTAATATATGCCATATGGTTAAAAAGTCACACAGTACATAAGGGGTTCCTTGTCCTACTCCTCAAAAGCAAACATATTTAACCATTTCATTATTGGGTTCTCTGGGGTCTCTCAAATTTCTAAATAGTAAGCTTTTACCATTATTTCTTCATTTATCACTTTTATATACCTATTAGACATTATTATATAAGACATGATGTTTTAGCCAAGTTATAATGACCATGAACCCCACCCCAATTATTCCACTAGTTTTCGCTCTTCTGTTGGTTACTTTTAAGATAATTTTTCCATTCTACTTTTCTGTTCTATCAACTACATACTATCTGGATTCCTCTTCACAAAATAAACTATGAGAACCCATATCCATTCTTTTACATCTTCTCCCAATCTCTGTCAGCTGTACCTGTTTTCTACATTATTGAGCTATATAATTCACATTCTATGATGTAGCTCCCGCACCCACCCAAGTTCCTTGTCACCCCCACCCACCCACCCCCATTTATTTCACCCAGCCAGACTGCAGCAGTCCCTCTTTTATTCTCTTGTTACTTAATTTCTCTCAAAGATATAAACACTGGAAACCACTCCTCCTTCTTAAAGCCCTATCTTCTCCCAGTGCCTATGATCATCTTCTGATATTCTTAATGCTGTGCTCTTGCTGGGTCTCTATGCCCTCTACCCTGTCACCACGTAATCTTTCTTTACTCAGGTTCAATCCCCAAATCTACTCTCTCTCTTCTCACTCTGAGGTCACCCTAACCTGTCTCATCCATTCCCATGACTCCCACAATTACCCATATCTAGCACAATACCTAAACGCTGCTCAGTAAATATCTGTTGACTAAAATAAACCCACATGAACAAGCAAATGTACAGCTGGCAAAGAGGGAAAAAAGACCAAACATAAAAATAGTATCAGAAACTCTACTAAAAAACACAAAGGAAAAAAGAGGAAAGGCATGGGAGGGAGGCACAAAGATAATACAGCTACTGCAGTCAAAATTCAAAGAACTGTTTTTCTTGCAAAGGACTGTATTATACACTGAATTATACAAGAAATGAACATATACTAAGGATAACTTCAATGAACAATCACAATCTTTCATTTTAGCAAGATTTCCCCCATTAGATAAGTGAATTAAGATGCTTTCTAACACCACTCAGCTTAAAAGCAATTGCTTATCTGTCTGCATCTCTCTTTTTTTAATATTTATTTTTTAAGTTTTAGGTGGACACAATATCTTTATTTTACATTTATGTGGTGCTGAGGATCGAACCCAATGCCTCGTGCATGCTAGGCAAGCACTCTACCGCTGAGCCACAACCCCAGCCCCATCTGCATCTCTTAATTCCTGTGCCCAGCATGCTTTAAACATTTCACAACCTTTCAGAGCCAAAGAGTTGGTTCATGAATCCTAATAAAATTCATTAATGGGTTAAAAAATTCACTACTTTTATTATAATCACCAACTCTAACCATTTCATTGAGCACTACTCCAGCTGCCTGAATAAATCATTTGAACTCCCCCCAAAAGATGAAACCTCCTGAATTTCACAAATTTCCCATATTAAAAAAAAAAAAAACTCTGAACTACTTTGTGAAAAACACTGTTTCTTGATTTAATTTATAATTTCATATAACTCCTTGTAATGAAAGAGCTGTAATACTGTTACTCAGTTTTCCATTGCTATGACAGTATGACAAAACATCTCAGAAAAACAACTCAAAAGAGAAGAGACTTATTTGGGCTGATGGTTTCAGAGGTTTCAGACCACAGTCACTTGGCTCTGTTGATTTTGGGCCTCTGGTGAACACCATGGTGGGGAAGGTAGGGCAGAGCAAGATGCTCAGGTGACCTGAGAGGTCAGGAAGCAGAGACAGAACATGGGGCCAAGACAAAATATAGTCCCCACGGGCACAGCCCCCCACAATCCTTTCATGTAGGCTCATGTCCATAGTTTCCATCACCTGCCAATAGTCCATTAACCTACAAATCCATAACATTAATCCATTGATAAGGTAGGAGACCTCATGACCCAAACACTTCTCAGAAGTCCCACCTCTGAACCTTGCTGCTTTCAGGACCAAACCTTCAACCCATGAGCCTTTGGGAGACATCTCAGATCCAAACCATAATAAATACCTTCATTACAGTATCTTCTAAAAAGGGTTATTAAGAGCCATTTTTAATTCCTAATAGTAAGCAAGTATTATTTTTCATGAATTTGGTTATAATTCTTCCCCGGTTGAATTAAAACCTTCTTATATAACATACACATCTCTATATACTCATACCCAGCATTATATGGATCCCTGAACTGTACTTACCATCTGAACCACAAGAATTAACATTCATGATAGTTGTTATTTGTTTTCCAATCATTTCATTTGTTTCCATAAGTACTATATAAGTTTGTCAATGAGTCTAGCATTTTTATTTCCCCCATTTTTTATACCCTGCCCATCATCTCAGATAGTTCTTTGTCTACAGTGGACAATTACTAAATACATAGTAATTAAACCAACGATCTACACCAACATTATTTTATTCATTTCCTTATACAAGTATTTATTGAGTACCTGATATGCCAATTCCTATAATAAGAGCTAAGTTATGAGAGAGTTAAAGAATGCTATAGAAGCACCTAGCGCTTAACACAGGAAGATGTGTTAAGTACAGGAAGAAGGTACAGGAAGAAAGCTAGAAGAAGTGACAGGGAGTTCGAAACATGAAGGATTTTACTATGATTTGCATGGTGTTTGTCCCCTAAATTTCATGGGTTAGAAGCTTGATGTTCACTATGGCAATATGAGTTGTAAAGATTCTAGAATTAGATGGTGGTGATAGTTGCATAATTCTGTCAATACACAAAAAAATTGCTGATTATACATTGAGGATGCATTTTATGGGATGACAGTCACATCTCTATAACTTGTTGTTTTGTTGAGATGGGGTCTCACTATGTTGCCCAGGCTGGTCTCAAACCTCTGGGATCAAGCGATCCTCCTGCCTCAACCTCGTGTACAACTTAATTTAAGAAAAATAAATAAATAAATAAAAGAATAAATGAAAAGTGATGAGTAATGACTCCTACATGGACCACAGCTACTGCCAACAGCATCTATAAACTAAATTTTAAAATTATGTGAAGGTACTGGAAAGTAACCAAAAGCAGAGAGAAACTTGAGGAAGAAGTGGGAGGCAGCAGGGAGTAGAAAGCATGTTACACTTGGAGGAAGGGAATGGCACCGGGAGAATTTCCAGGTGTCCACCAGGTGGTGGTTGTTGAACAACTCTTAGGATCAGGCCTTAGTCTGCACTAAGCAAGGGCAGCTGAAACTAGGATAAAAACCTATAGCCTTACTGCCTTGAAGAACCAATTTGGAATAACCGCAGAAGCTGGAAAGTGAAGGAAGGAAACCAAAACAAGGGAAACCCGAGAGAGAGAGTGTGCCCAAACTCAAAGTAGAAATTCTGTCCACATTTCTGATGGATCCCCAAACAACAAATATACAGGGAGATTCAAGCAACCCAGCTAAAGCCATAAAAAATGAACAGAGATTTCAGCTGTTACCCAACACAGGGAACAGAGTCTAGGGCTTAAATCCAGCTATTATAATCAAGATAAAAAAAAAAAAAAAAGATTTGTGAATTACAAACAGTGGTGACAAATGAAACTTGGGATATCTGAGGCTGCCCAGGTCCCTCACTTATATAATAATTATAGACAGGTCTCATATTATTTCCCAACAGTGATCAGTTGATAATGGCCTGCTAGAAAGAAAAAGGTATCGACAAAGATCCTGAGGCCAATTCTAGGCACTGGGGGGAAAAAATACCATAGATCAGTCAATTTTTCTCAGGAAAAAATATAAAAGGAAAATAGAGTGGTAGCACTCGTGACATGTAGATGACATTTCTGATCTAAAAATCGAAATTATTTCTGTACACTAAATAAAGCTAATGTGGAATCCTACACACAGTGAGCTTACTCTTCTTGGATGACTCATCTACACCTTTGTGTTTTAATGCTGTTTTCTACTCTTACAGAAATCCTAAAGTTTGGGACAGAAAAGACTACAATGTTTCAAGTTTATTTATCCAAAATACAAATACAGAGTATGTGGTTTTGTTGGTCCATTTCTTTTCATAAAAACACACTCATATACACATGTACATGCAGATGTGCATGTGCACATATGTCAGCTTAATTGAGGTTGGCTGCAGTGAAAAAAGAGGACTGTACAAATTCAGGCTCTGTTTAAAGGCCAGCTAGCAGAACTTAATGACTGTTTCAATGTAGAGAATGAAACAATTCCTTTTAAGGATTTTTCATGCATTCTACAGCTTGATTGTTAAAACAGCATACATTTCTGGCCAGTTGATCTTCTTTTTCATTCCTTTATTTAGTATTTATCTTAGTTTTTTAGTTCACTTTTTTACATGGCTTATATTGTAGTGATAAGGAAAACTAGTACTGAAATAAGTTAACTGGTTTTATATCTTAGAGATAAATAGTACTCTTGCAGTTTAGGTCCAGAATATATTTATAATAAATCAGACATAGTATTTATTTGGATTTATATATTTATATTTTAAGCTAGGAAAAATGCCTTGGTTCCTTATTACTTTTGCTGATGGGTATTGTTTGACTCCAAGAAAAAAGAATCTTTTATGACTAGCTCTGTAAATTACTGCTCTAGGCTTATTTCAGAACCATTTTTCTAAAAACATGGTTTTACAAGTTGAGTTGCTTCTAGCTAGGAAGGAATATTACTGACTTTCTAATAGATCTTGTAGTATTTGAAAAACATTTTTGATATACTAAAATTGCCTCCCTCCCATAACACAGACACGATACACTAGAAATCTAAAAAGCCATTTATGACTCATCAGACTGCTGAATTTGGAAGAAGCTAAATACACATGGCTTAATCCCTTCAGAATTTTTGGGGGGAGAGGAGTAACTCCTCCATGTCATGAATTTTTTTAGAGATACACTATCCCTCGGGGGAAGGGTTGTGGTTGTCTGTTAGTCCATTTTCTGTTTCTATAACAAAATACCTGAGCTACAGTAATTTATAAAGAAAAGAGGTTCATATTCAGCTCTTAGTTTGGGAAGCTGAAAGTCCAAACAGCACCAGCTCTAGTGAGGGTCCCCCTGACTGCTTCACATCATGACAGATGGCATATGGCAGGAGCACAGGCAAGAGGGAGAGATCATATGGTAAGACAGGAAGCCCGAGAGTGATTCAGGGATCAGGCTCACTCTTCTGTAACAGCTGGCTTGTTTCAGGAAAACCTGATGTACAAGAACCAGTTGCCAAAGGCAGAAGGTACTGACAGAGCAAAGAAAAGGGTGAACAAATAAAGAGACAAATTTAAGACTTCACAAAATGCAATATATTAGGGACTTGTGGACAGAGGTTTATCTTGGGCAGCAGCAAGACAGGAGGATTCCCACACCCTGAGGCTGGAGGAAAGGGTTTATATGCTAAGCTAGACAAAGGTTACTTGCTGGCCAACAGGAATGTACCTAGGCTTTGTCAAAAACTATTAACATGTCAAATGTCAGTTAAGAGACAGTGTAGGTGTCAACACCTGGCATGAAATGCTCAGCTATCTTAATAACTCTGTTTATCCTACAGGATTTGAAATGTGTGCCAAGGTCACATGGCAGGCAAGAGGGCTATGATCATGTCAGATTGAAGCCATAAGTCACTCTCAAGCTAACTAACTCAGGGTCCCTCAGGAACTACAAATCCCTTCCAAGGACACTGTCCCCAAGCCTACTAAATTCCCGTTAGTTCCTACCTCTGAAAGGTCCCACCACCATACAATGCTGCCCCACGGGAGATCAACACATGAAACTTTAAGCAACACACTTGAAGTATAGCTGTATAAAAGCATTCAGCATTCCCATGAGACTAAGTAAGTTTGCCTCTGTTGCCTAATTCTGTGGAAGACATGTTTTTCAAGTGCTCTTTCATTAATACAGCTGAAATTTTGATCATCAAAACAAAACAATCTGTAGGGCTATTCAATTTCGCTATACCTTATAACTAACTACTGAAAGGTATCAAAGATTTATTTCTAACCTAATCCTATATATGCTTGATCACAATTAACACCTAAATAATATTAGAATAGAATACAAAATATTGTAATTCTACATAAGAGTGCTTTCTGGGGGCTGGAGTTGTAGCTCAGTGGTACAGCACTTGCCTAGCATGTGTGAAGCACTGGGTTCAACCCTCAGCACCACATAAAAATAAATAAAATAAAGGTATTATGCCCATCTACAACTAAAATATATATTTAAAAAAAAAAAGAGTACTTTCTGTGTTTACCTAAACTTTTAAGTGGATAGCTGTCTCCATAGATAAAGAAAGGAGTTAGAAGGCGTTGTTGTCTGCAGGTCATTTTCCTGGTTCCTCTCTTGTCCTCCTTCCACCCCCTTTCCAAGAAGTTGCTGTAATTCAGTCAAGCAGCAGGATGGGAAAGGATCTGGGCCTTAGTGCTAGAATTTTAAGAACTAATGAAACTGGTCTTATGCATACTATTCGATTAAGGTACTAACTTTGGTACTGTTGATAAAGATGGTAAAATCCTCAACTACAACCTTGCAATCATTTATAGTTCATTAAAGTGTTTATTTTAAAGCAATAACTTGAATTGGCTTTATTCACACTCAAAATGAAGGTCATAGGGACTGGGGTTGTGGCTCAGCAATAGAGCGCTCGCCTAGCGTGTACAAGGCCCTGGGTTCGATCCTCAGGACCACATAAAATAAATAAATAAATAAAACAAAGGTATAAAAAAAATGAAGGTCATAAGTTAACCAGATTTCCCTTTGTCATTCTATGACAGGTAATACAGAAATGTACTCCAGAAAGATAATGCTAGTATATAATTCTAAAGCTATTTTCTTAGCTTTACCAACAAATTAACAATATAGTTCACTTTAATAAATACAGGCATTTATTCTATAATTATACATCTACTCTATACAGTGTACCTTATATTTCTTAAATATCTTCCTAATTCTAACGGAGTACTTCCTATGAAATATACTCCTCTAAGCACTGCATAAGTATCATTAGTATCCTGTTTAACAGATAAGGAAACTCATACGCAGGAGATAAAATAACTTGTTCAATGTCACAAAGTTAGTGTCATTTTCTAGCAAGATTTACATTTAGGTATTCTGGCTCTACTGCTCAGATTCATTTGTTGCTTCTCAGACTTTAACATACACACAAATCACCCACACAAATGTAGGCTCTAATTAAGTTACTCTGAGAATTTACATTTCCAAAATGCATCTAGTTTCACTGCTGCTGCTGGTCCATAGACCACTTTGTTATACTACCCAACTAAGCACTGAGAAGGGGCTAATTTTTAACATAGTAACTTGAGCAAAAAAGCTTTTGTACCCCCCAAGTACCAAACCAAGATGCTGTTTTTAGCCTATATGAAGAGTTTCAGGACTGGGGATATGGCTCAGTTGGTAGAGTGCTTGCCTCACATGCACAAGGCCCTGGTTAAATCTCCAGCACCACACACACACAAAAAAAGTTTCAATGTACAATGAAGTTCAAGACCCAGTAAAAATGCACTTCATTTATGCAATGTCCCTTCTTCTACTTCTAGGGGCAAAAGCCTCCCTATGTAAATACACAGAAGAAAACAACGTGGGTTTGCTTTTGTTTTTTTCCAGACAAGATTTTCAACTTGGCATGTGACTGAACATTACATGTAAAAACAAACACACCAGTAAGACCAAAACTCTTGACTAGTCAATTCTCAAATATGCCACAAAAAGCTGTACAAGACAGCTTGTCTCTGTAACACTCAAGCTCAGCAACTTTTAAAGGAGGGATTACAAAAATAAATTGTTCCAACTAGTCATGCTTCTCTATTAAAAACAACATGATTTAAGCCCTTAGCTTTAGACATCCCTGACGTGAAGTGAAACTGATTTGTTTGAATCTAAACCAACATTAAAATATGGTTAATTCCTAATATACACTTAAATCTCATTTAAAATTTCTCAAGTTCAAGCAATTTCTAAAATTTTTCTTGCACAGTCCCTTTCATCCATTTTGTCCCATCACCCCAGATGTAGAACACATATGAAAACTTACAATATATAATACATGCTACAATAATAATGATGAAATTATAATAATTAATATAATGATATATGTAAGCTCTAGATTATGATTTCTGACCTATTTTAATGCACCTGTGTCAATTTCATTAAAATTTTCACAGAATTGAAAACTTAGGCCTTAATTTATAAAGGGCTATTCAGTTTTCTTTGTTATGCATTGTTTTTCCTCCTTATCTGATACCTGAATAAATGTAATCAAAGAATGTATTAGGTTTTAAAATTAAATTTTAGTCTTACTAATACTAAATTAATTATAGTAGATTCTCTAACAGGTACCAAACTGGCAAATTACCTCTTTACATAACTATATGCTAATACTCTTTTTGAAACCTAGAGAAACTACTTAAGGAAAAGTTAAAAGAGAACTATTATTAATGGCATACCTAGCAGAAAGTAGGAATTACACAGACCTAGATTTGCATCTGAATTTACAATTGCTCTTAGTGACCATGTGACTTATGTGCAGGTTTACCTAAACTTTCTGAGCCATAATTCTTTCATTTGCACATATAAACACTCCATTGTATAGTTATTACTATTGCAATATATATTACAGAACTGTTTATAAAAGAGAAAATGCAAACTGATGAAACTTGTGCAATTTATTGAAAGTCACACAATACCTGAAAAGTTAACAATTTGAGTTCAGCTCTGACTCCAAAGCCCAAGATTTCTCCTTTCTGTCACAGAGTTACTGATCGCTTAACTGGGATAAGTATTCACCACATATTAAGAATGGATCTTTAATAACAAGGCACAAAAATCATCTGCACCTACACTATAAGTACTACATTAAGACAACCAATTATTAAATATCAACTATCAAGGAAAAAAAAGCCATAAAGCCAGTCTCAGGTAACCTAAGAAATACATATGTATCCCAAGGACAAAGATGACTGATAAGACCGGCTTCTAAGGTCCTCCTGGTTTTTTAGTGTAATATCTGTTGAAGACCTACTAGAATATGGTGTTAGATACTCAAATGCTCAAATGTGCATACCTATCTCTTTGAGTGCAGGACCATGGGCTTGCAGGCAGAAAAACCTGGTTCAAGAGCCAGCTCTGTCACTCATAGCTGTGTGATCTTGGTCTGGTAATCACTTTAAGCCTCAGTCATCTCAACTATGAAAAGGGGATAAAAACAACACCCATAAGGTGTTTTAACACTTCTCCAGAGTATAACTCAGAGTATAAATCTTGCCATCTCGCACTATGCTAGTCACTGGGGACTAGGTATAAAAATAATGTGCTTGACATGTGTCAAGAACAAGGCAGAATTAGGCACAGTGGTGTACATCTGTAATCCCAGTGGCTCAGGAGGCTGAGGCAAGAGGATCGCCAGTTCAAGGCAAGCTGCAGCAACTCAGCGAGGCCCTAAGCAACTTAGCAAGACCCTGTCTCAAAAAAATAAAAAGGGGACTGGGATTGTTGTTCCGAGGCAAAGTATTCGCCTAGCATGTGTGAGGCACTGGGTTCGATCCTCAGCACCACATAAAAATAAAATAACGATATTGTGTCCACCTATAACTAAAAAATAAATATTTAAAAATAAATAAATGAAATGAAATGAAAAGGGCTGGGGATGTGGCTCAGTGGTAAATTGCTCCTGAGTTAAATCCCCATACAAAATAAATAAACAAACAAACCAATAACAAGGCAGAGATATTTTTATTCATTTTGTTCCCTGCTATATCATCAGTACCTAAAAAGGTGGCCAGCAGGTAAAAGACTCTCAATAAAAACTGAAAAATTATTTAGTGTCAAATATTGCATAAATTATCCTCCTGGGATTCTTGAGCATGTGTATTTTTAAGTAGCATTACATCTATGTCTCTCTTATTTATTATTTTTTAATTTAGTTTTTATAATAACTTTATTGAGATACACTGACACATGCTAGACAATCACTCTACCACTTAGCTGCAACCTAATCCCTTTTGCTCTTCTTTTTAGAGTCAGTTACAAGTCTAGCTCCTGAGACTCTGTGAGATTTTCTCTCACACACACACATTTGAAAGTTTCATAGAATGTTTTCCATACTAAAACATTAAAACTTACAAAGAAGTATAAAGCACCCTTGTGTACTCATTAATCAGCTTCAACAACTATCAAGATTTTATTTACTATATTAAAATATTTCAAAAATCTGTATACTCTAAGAAAAAGGGAAAGGGGCATAACTATGTCTTCTGTTACATCTGTGGCTCTCACATCAGCTCTCTTACAAACTGCCACTGCACAGCAAAAATACCAGCAAGGAGCATTCACAGAAGGTAATTAATCTCCTGCCCTCCTTCACACTGATATTTTGGGATCTTCTGATAAAATTAAAGCAAATTTCAATGTAATTCCAGCTGACTTTTTTTTCCCCAAAAGATCTTGTTAGATCTCAATTTTTTTTAAATAATCAACAGGAAAAGAATGCTATACACAGATGATGGGTGTAATAAAGCTGCCTAAATACCCTGAATTCAATATGTCAATGAAAATTTCCTGGAAGAGATAAGCATTAGAATTGGTAGACTAAGGGGGAAAAAAAAAGAATTGGTAGACTAAGGAAAGACAACTGCCGTTTTCAATGTAAGTAGGTATCATGTAACCTGGTAAGGAACCAAACAACAAAAAGGTAGAACAAAACTGAATTTTCTCTCAGTGCCTGACTACTTGAGCTAAGAGACATCAGTCTTCTCTTGCTCTTGGATGGGGACTTTGGAAATCCACTGGGATCTGCAGCTTGTCAACAGCAGGTCATGGGATTTTTCAAGTTTCCATAATTGTGTGAAGCAATTCCTTATAACAAATCTACTCACACACACACACACACACACACACACACACACACAGAGAGAGAGAGAGAGAGAGAGAGAGAGAGAGGGAGAAAGAAAGAGAGAATATATTGGTTCTTTTCTCTCTGGAGAATCCTAATACAGATTATTTTAAATTACATAACTTCTATCATCAAAGTGATCTTTAGTTTACCATGAAATTCTGAGTCAACCCAGAGCCTATAATCTTTATACTAATGGTGCCACCCAAGACTATCTTATTTAATGCCCCAGCATTTCTCAATGCTACAATTCTCAATGCTACAGATGCATACTGGGTACTTTTTATCACTCCATAAATTGGCCCACCACGTAGATACATACATCACATACATAAGAATCCACGTGGTACAAACTTGAATTTTATCCTCCAGATTTTTTTTTTCCACAACTATAATGGCTGATGAAAGTCACCCTATCCCTTTCCTGGTCCAGATCAATGGCAGTACAAGGCCCTTCCTCCACCTCAAATTAGTACCCTTAGTGGGCTATCAATAACTCTGACTCAGAAATGTCTGCACCTGTTGAGTGTGTCACCAAAAGGTTCACATGTTAGAAGTTGTTCCTCATTGTGACAACTGTAAGAGGTGGTACAACCTTTAACAGGTGGGGCCTTTAAAAAGTCAAGGAGGGCACTCCCCTTGGAATAAACTAAGGTAGTTCTCTTGGGACCTTTGGTTAGTTCTCTCAAGAAGGCTATTATTAAAGAGTAAACCTATGGGGCTGGGGTTGTTGCTCAGTGGTAGAGTGTTTGCCTAGCATGTATGAGGAACTGGGTTTAATCCTCAGCACCACATAAAAATAAATAAATAAAGATATTATGCATCTACAACTAAAAATATTTTTAAATAAAAAAATTAAAAAGAGTAAACCTAATCTTCCCTAGTTTCTGGGTTCTTGTCTCACCATTTGACCTCTCTTGCATATACTCATCTACCATTATGTGACCCACCAAGGGGTCCCTGAACAGAGGCCAAATAAATAGGGCAACCCAATTATGGACTTTCAGCCTCCACAACTGAGCTAAAGAAATGTTACTCTTTTATTTATAAAATAACCAGTCTTGGGTTTTTCATTATAGCAAAAGAAAACAATAATAGAAACAGCTACCCAATTTCAATACAGTGCTTTTTAAAAAGGCAGGAGGGTCCAGCCCATGAAGTAATAGACACATAATCTGAGCTAATAAAATAAGGTAACAAGTTCCACAAATTTTATAAACATAATAATTTAGGATACATCAACAAATAAGAATTGCTCCAATCTCAGATACAAGGAAATCAAAACCATAAACTTTTCAGTAGGGGAAATGTCAAATAAGATCCTGAAAAACCATCTGTCAGGGGTAGAGAGAGGAAAACACTGCACCACAGACAAGAATGCACTTGGAAACCTCTAAGATTTCCAAGAGTCCACAATTACAAACATATTTTCCAAAGGGATAAAACTAGTTAACCCAAATTTTAGCTTTTTTCTGATTTGGACCATATGGCCTTATACCACCAGGTTGATTCCACTGTCCCTCTCTTGAACCTAAACAAAACTCAATTGCAGACTTAGAAAGAATTTACTGTTCACAGCAACAAAACTAATTTTTTATTGTACCCAGATGACTTTTTTTAAATGTTCCTTTTAAAGTTACCAAAGTTAAAATAATCAAAGGAGGATTTCCCCCTTGATGATATGTATACCTCAATTAATGAGCCTGAATGCTAAGCTAAGAGTTAGGCTGTTGATAAGTCCCTAAAACCTGGATTTATTATAAAGCATTCACATTAATTCAAGCAAAACATTAAAGAGCATTACATAATGAGTCATACAGGCAATAAAAAGAACAGCCATTAAGACGTTAGAGTATAAGTTATCTCAAGTTATCATTACAGCATGAAAATGTGTTTCAATACTAACATCAAAATCTGAGCCCCAAAAAGTAAGTTATTCTTCCCCTTAAATACTCATTTACCAAAAGCACTGTTGTATGCAAATACAAAGATTTCTTCTAGAGAACTTCTTTCTCTAAAAATAAAACTAAAGAACTTCTTTGGAAGAACAGTAGTTATCTCTCCTGCTGACCTAAAGGCTTAAGAAATTTCCTAAGGGAAGAGGGGCTGTGCAATTATGTAATTATGTTCTCTGATATAATTCTGGTGCTTGCACCAGCTTTCTTACAAGAGCACAGAAAAATTGAGATGTCAAAGTCCAGGGAAAAAATTACCAGAAATGAGCATTCACAGAAGACAGAGTAATTAGTATTTCTCTCTCCCACTCTCCCATCCACTCTACAGTTTGGGACCTTTTTAAGGAAAATATATTCCATACAATAAAATCTAAGTAATTTGTGATTAATTCCAAATAATGACTCATATTTTAATAAATTCACCATTTATCATAATTTTCCAGAATTTTAACAAATGCCAATCATAAGAATTTTTTAAAGATACTGAAGAAAACACAAAAGCACATAATTTCAACATAAATATCTAAATTATTGTACAAGTAATACATTACCAGGTAGGGTTTATTCATGGATTAAATCTTGCCTGTACATTTTTTAATCTCTTAAGACAGATATTATTTCATTATCAACTTTATAGCATCACAGAATGTACAATTACTGTTGACATCTGACAAGTTTCCAACAGAAACAAAAGTTTAACAATAAAGATCATGGGCTCTGAATTCAGGTGGAGTTAGCTATATAATACAGGCAAGTTACAACCTCTCTAAACTTCAATTTCCTTATCTGTAAAGTAAATATAATGCCTATAAAAACCTCACAAGATTTTGCAAGATTAAATGAGATAATACACATTAATGCCCTTGGCACCATCCCCAATTCATTGTTAGTATTCCGTTCATCGTTCTTTGACTGACTACAATTATCATTACTGCTTAGTTATCAATCATATTCAAGTCCCAAGCTTTATGCTGGATGCTAAACACTATATCATAGACTATCTCATTTATTCTTTCTCCAAAGTGCTTTCATTATTATTAACCCCATTTTACCAATGAAGACACAAAGTGAAGTTCAGGTAGTAATTAATTCATCAGGTTGATACAATTAGTAAATGGCATAACCAGAACCTGACCCAGAATCTGACAACTCAGTAGATATGATGTTAAGTATTAGCAGCCACTCTAGAATGGGCAATAGCAATTTATTACCCAACAGACATTGCAAATGATATTAATCTGTAAGTATCTACACTAATTTCTGAATATTTTAGTCAAAAAGAGAAAGTCCAAAAGCCAATTTCAACCTTGAATTTATTGCTCTTTCATTTCTAAAAACTATTTCAGGGATAAACATGATGATTATTAAAAAACATTGCATTTACTTTAATGCTTTGGTATATTATGTAATTTTATCTTTACAACAATCTTCTGGTATAGGTAGGAATTATTATCCCCAGTTTGTAGATGAGGAAAATGAAAAACAAACATAGATTAAGTGACTTTGCCCAAGGTCAAAATCTGTCAAGTCGAAATAGGACTCTAACCTAAGTTGTCTTGCTCCAAATACAGTACTACTCATCACTATACATGCAGACAAGCAGATCATTTTAGAAATGATCTCAGGGCTAGAAGTGTAGGTCAGTGGTAGAGTATGTGCTCAGCAACCCACCCCCACAAAATGTCATCTAAAAAAAAAAAATAACTAATCCACAATCTATACATAATATTCATTCTCATCAATTATCAAAGTATTAGAAACAAAGCAATGATGCAGTTCACTAAACTATGTATGACATTCTAAAAAAGGAGAGGGGATAACATTCAATCCTCTATATGGAAGGAGAGAGGGAAGGAAGGATATAAGAAGTGGAAAAGATTTAAAGAAGTAAAAAGGTGGGCCCCTGGACCTACAAGGAAGACAGAGCACTGCTAAGATAACAAAATAAATAAAATATATACAGGTAATAAAAGGAAAACGGCCCAGAACCATACTTAAGAATTTATATAAGGAAGAACACGTAAATGGATACAAGAGAGTTTCTATATCCAAAGCTTCCAGAGAACCAAGAAAACTATTTAACAAGTATTCATTCAGATGAATAATTATTAACTCAAATACAATGTAAAGCCAGGTGTAGTGGTACAGGCCTCCTTGGGAGCCTACCTAGGAGGCTGAGCCTAGGAGTTCAAGACCAACCTGATCAACATAGCAAGATCCTGCTTCAAAAAATAAGTAAAAAATAAAAATAAGATATATTGACTTAAAAGAAATACAATATGATGAGTAAGATAAAAGATATAATGCTCCAAGTACATGCAAGGGAAAGCCCCACTCTACAGAAATGGGATAACCAAATAGTTTGTTCATCAAAAAGAAAACAATAAAATATGCCCCAACACACAAGAAAAAAAAAAAAAAAAACTTCTCAGTTTCTAGCTTTGGCTCCACCTGTCCTCAAGTCATAGCAATCACATGAATCATAGACCTCCCAATAAACCTATCTTCTACAAATACCTTGCTCATTAAATCCTGCTCATTAAAAGTTGGGCTCCAAATTACAATTAAATCCATTTATTTGATCTGTGGCTAATAAATTAATCATTAAGGTAGTTATTACATGAATAATTTCATTCAAAATCAGTATGGGCATTTAAAAATAGATTTCTGGAATCATCTGCCAACTTGACTTGTATATCTTGACTAGAACTAACAGAAGAAAGATTTTACTATAAATCTGTGGTACAGAAAGGTCAAGTCCAAGAAATTCAGTGAAAAGGTTAAGACAGAAGAAAATGAATCATGGTAAGAAAAAGTCCAAGCTAAGCTCATAAAAAAATAGTAGCGACTTTAAACATGCTGTTAAAGTTGTATAGGGATGTAGTCCAGTGGTAGGGCACCCTGGGCTTAATCCCAAAGAAAGAAGGAAGAAAGGAAGGGGGTGGAGGGGACAAATGAACTGCCCCTGACATCTAAGAACTGGCCTGATATTATCAGGTGGGCAGGTGAGGCTGCAAGGTGGCCATGCCCTCATAGGCAGGCCATTTGTCCCTCTGATAAGTGTAAACAATTTACCAGAACACTGACATCAGACAAGTCCACTCCATGACCTGATGGATCAAGACAAAAACAAGACCATTCTGTAATCACATCAGAACATAAAGTATGAATATTGTCCAAGAAACAAAAATGATCAAACATCCCCCATCTAGGCTAATATAAGCGACTACTGTTTCTTAGCCTCATTTTATTCCTCTTAACAAACAGATAAGATTCATTAGGACACCCAATCATAACCAGGTGCAGTGGTGCACAACTGTAATCCCAGCTACTTGGAAGGCTGAAGCAGAGGAATCACAAGTTCAAGGTCAGCCTGGGCAACTCAGCTAAACTCTCAGCAACTTAGCAAGACCCTGTCTGAAAATAATAAAGAACTGGGGATGTAACTCAGTGGTGCAGCACCCCCTGGATTCAATTCTAAGTGCTAAAAAAGAATTTTTAAAATATCCAGTTGTAGACCCCCACTTCTTGACAACAACCAATGCAAAGCAAAACTATTCTTCCTTAATCTCTCCCAGTATCATCCAGTACAAGCCAAACCCTATAATGAATCCCTTCTGACATCCTTGGGGCCAGACACAGCATGTCTATAATCCCATCATCTTGGGAGGATGAGGCAGAAGGATTGCAAGTTCAAAGTCAGCCTTAGCAACTTAGCGAGACCTTGTCTCAAAATAAAACACATAAAGGGCTGGGGATATAGTTCAGTGGTTAAGTGCCTCTGGGTTCAATCCCAAATACCAGGAAAAAAAAAAAAGTATAGCCATGGTATCAGGATTGTTAAAAGCACCCCAGGAGATTCTACAGCAAAAGTTGAAAATCACTACCTTAAGAGAATGCCCATTGCTCAAATCTGGAAGGAAAAAAGAAAAGCAATGGAAAGGGTAGAAAGAGACCCAAGGAAGTACTTAATCAAAAAGGTAAGTGAAAAAAAATGGCTTGAATTCTAAGGAGCTGATTGCCAGATAAAGCAACAGTAACAACAATGATAAAGGGGTTACTATATTCAACAAATGATAGAAACTAGACAGGCATTTAAAGATTGGTTTACATGGGTGGGAAACACAGTCAACTGGTAAAGACTATTCTGCATTAGCAAAATCTTCAAGGAGACTTTCAATCTATGGTCTTCTGTGGATGCTCGGACAACAACTACACCTACTGCTAAAAGTAGATGTAATTGTGTACAGCCTGCTTCTAAAAATAAAGGTGAAGTCCTGGGCCACTTTTCCTACCTGGTGTTCCCACACTGCCACCTACTGGGTCAGCATAGCAAGGTATCAATTCGAATTGGAAGACATGGCCAGGTGGCTTTAGAAGGTAGATGGTAAAGAGGTAAATATAAATTAAAAGGTTTAATCCTAATGTCTTCCTATGTTTAGAGCACAAGTCAGCCTTAAGGTACCATTTCTTTTGAGGATGATGAGAATTTTCTAGAATTGATTATGGTAATGGTTACCTAACATTTTGAATGTACCTACATAACAGAATTCTCCACTTAAAAATTAGTATGTTACTTCATGTCACCTTAAACGAGTAAACAGTAAGGTATTGGATTATATCTCAATAAAGATGTTACAAAATGGGGGAAGAGTCAGCAGCAATAGTAGCAAATAAATGAACTTCAAAGTTGTAGAAAGTTTTAAAAGGATGTCAGAAATCATTCAAACAAGCCTCCTCTTCAAGGACTCATATCAAAAATAATAAAATTATGACTCAGATTAATCTCATTCACCTACAGAGCAAAAACAAGGCCAGGAAAAAAAAAGGCACTATTAATTTAAAGTCCTTCAACTATCTCCCAGTACTGGGAAGTGTTTTCGGTTAAGCATGGTCCTTGGCAGTGTTCCCCTGTCACCTAACTTACTACCTGGAATCTCAAGAGCACCAATGATTTCACACAGTAGTATCACCACCACTCCAACAGTTCTCTTCAAAACCCAGCAAGCATCCTCACATCCTCCTTGTCCTTTAATCAATCAACACACTGAGTCAACTGTTCTCTCAAAAGGATCTATTTTGTTCCAGAACTTTTGCCTATCCTAGCTCAGGTCTTCTTTACTTCACACAAAATAAAGCAAGTTTTCTGCCAACTGGAATCCTCATCTTCCCCTAATCATAAAATTCATCCAAATCAGTACTAATCTATAATTTTGTGCATTTCATACTGCTACTGAAATATCTCTACAGGTTCCCCAATTTCTACCAAATGAAGTTCACATTCTTTAGCCTCACAACCAAGACTTTCTGTATTCTAGAATCTATCCCAATCTTTAAACTCTATAAACTTTTGTTGTTGTTGTTGTTGTTACTGGTGATTGAACTCAGGGACTAAATTTTATTTAGAGGCAGGGTCTCACTGAGTTGCTTAGTGCCTCACTTTTGCTAATGCTAGCTTTGAACCAGTGATCCTCCTGTCTCAGCCTTCCAAGCCGCTGGGATTGGAAGGCGTGGGCCACCACACCCAGCTAAACTCTAAACTTCTGCACAAAACCCACTTGACTACAGTCAAAACAGTCTATTGCACAATCTATATGCATTTCACTAGTCATTCCCCCATATTTATTGTCTATATCATTTATTTTACTATTATAATGTTTGTATATGTTTTTCCTTTACCAAAGGTTCTCAACTGTGGCTAAGCATCGGCACTGTCTATGAAACTGTAAAAAAATTATAAGACCTAGCCAGGTGTGATGGTGCACACCTATAATTCCAACTACTCAGGAGGCTAAGGCAAGAAGGTAACTTGAGCCCAGAAGTTCTAGATCAGCCTGAGCAACATAGCAAGAATTCAACAGGAAGGAAGGAAGGAAGGGATCGATAAATGAATGAACTAGAAGATCTTTAGGGATGTTGCCAGACATTTGAATATGTTTATTAAATTCTACAGGTAAATTTGTACAAGGACTGAAAAACAATGATTACAAGCTTTAAGAAAGTCCTTCTGGGGGCTGGGGATGTGGCTCAAGCAGTAGCGCGCTCGCCTGGCATGCGTGGGGCCCGGGTTCGATCCTCAGCACCATATATAAACAAAGATGTTGTGTTGACCGAAAACTAAAAAATAAATATATATATATAAAAAACTCTCTCTCTCTTTAAAAAAAAAAGAAAGTCCTTCTGTAAGATGCTTCAGTTTTCACCATATAAAGTGAATATACAAAATGACAGTCAAAAAATCAAATTACCCATATAAACTGTTACCTAAATATTCAAGCATTCTCTCTTCTTGATCACTTGTACAACACAAATCTTTCTAATTAACATCTACTTTCTAACAAGGGGTATTCACAACAGATTAAAAATGATAAGAATTAAATTTTTAAATACTCATCAAATTTATTGTGAGAAACACCAAAACCATTCAAATGAAAAATTCGGCATAATCCATGCTTGCCCTACATATGACAATCATTTAAATGTGTGCAGAACATGCTAATGTAAATGTCCAGTTTAAAATTCAACACCCAGACTTCTTAGTGAATATTCATAAGTATCTTCATTAAACCCAGCTATGGAGATTTCACTTTAGCCCTTGAATATATAGATGGAGAGAGGGAAGTCAGTTAAAATGAAAATTAAAAATAGTAGCTATTAATCTAGATTGTACATTGTAATAACTTGAGGAGTTTTTTTTTTTTTAGAGAATTTTAATATTTATTTTTTAGTTATCGGCGGATACAACATCTTTGTTTTTTATGTGGGGCTGAGGATCAAACCTGGGCCGCACGCATGCCAGGCGAGCGCGCTACCGCTTGAGCTACATCCCCGGCCCAACTTGAGGAGTTTTTAAGATTTCTATGCTCAAGCCATACTCTATACAAATTATATCAGAATCTCTGGGAGTAAGACCCATGCATCAGTCTTTTTTTTTTTTTTTTTTTTTGTACCAGGGATGGAACACAGGAGCGCTTAACTACTAAGCCACATCCCCAGCCCTTTTTATATTTTATTCTGAGACAGAGTCTTGCTAAACTGCTTAGGACCTTGCTTGCTGAAACTGGCTTTGAACTTGTGATCCTCCTGCCTCCGCCTCCTGAGCCGCTGGGATGACTGGCATGCACCACCTTGCCTGATACATCAGTATTTCTTTTCTTTCTTTCTTTTTTTTAAAAAAAGAGAGAGAGAATTTTAATATTTATTTTTTAGTTTTCGGCGGACACAACATCTTTGTTTGTATGTGGTACTGAGGATGGAACCCAGGCCCCACGCATGCCAGGCTAGCGCGCTACCGCTTGAGCCACATCCCCAGCCTGCATCAGTATTTATTTAAAACTCCCCAGGTTGTTTTAAAGAAACAATGTTGAGAGCCAATTAAACCATAAAGGAATCTCTCACAGAAAAATTTAAAGATCAAAACTGTTCAAGAGGGATTAGGGTATAGTTCAGTAGTAGATTGCTTCCCCAGCATGTGCAAGGGTCTGGGTTCAATTGCCAGCACCACCATCAACTCAAAAGAAGAAAAAAAAATTTAATTGTTCACAAAACAGAGAAAAAAATGTTCCAAGAATCAGGTAATACTTTAGAAGTAAGGTGCTTTCTCTTATTATTTTATGAGTAATTTTTATATGCTACAGACATACTCATTTTTTTTAAGACAGAGAGAATTTTTTTAATTTTTTTTTTTTTTTTAGTTTTCGGTGGACACAACATCTTTATTTTATTTTTATGTGGTGCTGAGGATCAAACCCAGCACCCTGTGCATGCCAGGAGAGTGCGCTACCACTTGAGCCACATCCCCAGTCCCAGACATACTCATTTAAAAAAAAAAAAAAAAAATTTTAAGAGAGAGAGAGAATTTTTTTTTTATATTTATTTTTTAGTTCTCGGCGGACACAACATCTTTACTTGTATGTGGTGCTGAGGATTGAACCAGGGCCGCACGCATGCCAGGCGAGCGTGCCACTGCTTGAGCCACATCCCCAGTCCCATACTCATTTTTATGGTGCAAATATTTTCTTCACTTTCTTGGCTTTTCCACAGGATGGTTCTTTCACATGCATGTTTTTAACTCTTACGCAGTGATATATTCCAATCTATTAATCTAGTTTTGTCTCCTGGTAGTTTCTCTTATTTATTTTTGCCTCAAAGTCTACCAACAACTACCTCCTCCCAAAAAAGGACTTCCTGACATGTTCTTAACCAAAGTAATGAATTTTTTTAAAAAAATTAACTTAAAATTATAAATGTTCCATTCACTATAAAAGTGAATATGAGTAGGCCATGTGTACAATAGTAAAGGGGCAACAACTAACTTTTAAAAAGAAATTTTTCTTGATTTTACTGTATTTAAACAAGTTTAATACTGGCTTTGTCTATTTCTATGTTTAAAATAACATGCCTGAGCTGGAGGTATGGTTCAGTGGTAGAGTGTGTACTTAGCATGTGTGAAGCCCTAGATTCAATCACCAACACCAAAAATAACAATATTAAAACTTAAAAATCAATTAATTAACTAAATGCCTAAGGTATTTTCTGCATTGCTGAGAAAGTAATCATTCAAATTCCAAGATTAAAATGTAAATGAAAGATAAGTTCATTGCAAAGAGTGACCTTCTTTTGTGTCCTACTAAGTAATTATTATAGGAAAAACTAGGGGGAAAATAATTTGTACAAAATCTCTCACAGTAATAAATCCCAATGTAAAGGGACCAACAAGCACAGTTTTTCCCCAGATCATACCAAATTCAAATGTGGCTACCAATTTCAAACATGGATTCTGACTCTGTGAAAAACATGAATGTTATTAAAAAGCCAGCTGTACCATATGAATTTGAACAGTGCTCCTTCCTTATGAGGAAAGCTATGTAGATATTTATAACAAAATTTGACTTGCTTGCTCTTTTTTGGTCCAATTCAAAATAAGAGTTATGGTAAGGGCTGGGGCTCAGCACTAGAGCATTTGCCTAGCACGTGCGAGGCCCTGGGTTTGATCCTCAGCACCACATAAAAATAAATAAAATAAAGGTATTAAAAAAGTTTATGGTAAGTGTCAGAGGCTGATAACAGTTTGTACAGAAAGTTCATTAAGGGGCCCACACAAGTTTTACATGTAATACATTAGTAAGCTTTAATAGCTGAAAAATAAACCACTTTTCTCCAAAGTGTTGTGTGCTTTTCACATCCGTGTCCACCAGAGGGAGCATCACTTCTAATTAAGATCTCATCAGCAATTTCCCAGATACAAATGGAAAATCACCTAAAACTATCTGCAAGAACTTTGCGTGTAGTATATGTATACTTAAATGTAAGGTGAAATCACAGAAACCCTAAAAGAATCTCAAAATAAACATTAAACAAAAAACTAATCTGCGAAGAACTTATTTAAAAGTGCTTAGAGAAAACAGCTCATCTCAGTTTAATGTACAGACAAGTTAGACATACCTTGAAATCAAACAGAAAACATACAGTCTGTGGCACAGCATAAAATGCTCTGTTGCTAACAAGCTCCAATACTGACCCACAGACTATATACCTGGAGATGTAAGAACTGAATTATAATGCAAACTGAATTTCCAACCTCATGTGTTTAACTCTTACTTTGGTTAGGAATAAGACTCTAAACCTGTGATTAAATTCTGTTGAATTACCTTTGCCACTGGAAGCACTCTAAAGAGGTTGGTCTTTCTTTGCCTGAAAAAAATCAGCAACAGCCTCCCCTAGCTAGGAAACTGCCTTGCAGAAGATTGCTGATACTCCTTAAGGACCATCCTCACAACCTCACTTGTCATTACAATCTAAGTTAAAAAATGTGAAGCATGAGGAAACACATGACCTATCAAAAGAATTATGAGAATATGCCAATTTATCTCAACAGACACTTGGGGAACACAAATAGGAACAGTACCTGGCTGTGGGATTAGGATATAACAAGCTGAATGCATTGAAATGGGTACAATAATAGATTGGCTTAAGCAGCTGGGAATGGCTCAAATGATTTGGTTAATTAGTTGGACCCAAAGGAGACAACAATAAACAAAGCTGCAAATGTCAGAACTTCTTTGGCCTACTGAGGAAAAAGATTTAAGAAGATCAAAATGCTGGAATGGATTTAATATGCAAGGCCTATTTACACATCCGTTAACCATGTCCATAGGAGGAGCCAGAAAACATTTCATTCACCATCCTATGAGAAACACTCAGGGGCTGGGGTTGTGGCTCAATGGTACAGTGCTTGCCTAGCTTGTGTGAGGCACTGGGTTCAATCCTCAGCACCACATAAAAAAATAAATTAAATAAAGGTGAAAGAAAGAAAGAGAAAGAAAGAAAGAAGGAAGGAAGGAAGGAAGGAAGGAAGGAAGGAAGGAAGGAAGGAAGGAAGGAAGGAAGGAAAGAAAGAAAGAAAGAAAGAAAGACCAATGAGAGGAGACTTGGTCTCCTTTAAGAGCTCTATTGTGGCTATTCTCAATGGGCCATGAATAAAAGTAGAAAGGCATGCATCAGACTGGGCTCCTGAATTCAGCAGAAGATGATGAGATCCCATGATGGCAAGTACCAAGTAGTAGCACTTTATCATCAAAGGCAAAATGGGATGGCAGCCAAAATAGTAACCAGAATTTTTGAACTACAGAGTTCTTTGATGCTTACTACTGGTCACAGTCCCCTAGAACTGAAAGATGGGCAATTTGGAAAAGTCTTACCTTATTGGTATTAGCAAGAAAGCTGTAAAACTGGTAAAGAGAGCATGACTTATATCACCAGAATAAAAACTTGTGCCCCACACACCAATTCCCAGATTTGTGCCACTTCACAGACTCAAAGCCTCCTGAATGAAAGGAAGGTCAGTTTCCCTTGAGGAAGAACTCTACCACACAAAACACATGGAACAGTCAGGGACCCCCAACACCCCTTAAAATAGCATCCCTTAAAATTAAGGGAATAAAAGTCTCAGAAGGGAGTAACACAATCAAACTAGCTCTCAGCCTTACAGGATTGATAGATATATTAGAAAATTAGAACTAAACTAAAGTGGACCAGTGTCCAAGGCTATACAATGAAGATAATACACCTGGAAACAGGACACTGAGAAGTCAGTTCAGCTTTGGAGACTATGTGGTCAGCAGAATACTAAAAAAGTCCAGAAGCAGACCAACAAAATAACTAAAACCAAACCCATTGAAATACAACAATAGTTTGCCCTGTTCTGAAAATAATACTGTGAACTCTTCCAGATGACAAGGAGCAAATTCCAGCTGGTGAGGGCCACATGCATTCATATTCACTAAAGTAACCTGCAATTACCTTTACCTTACTTGTGTACCTCTAGATGGAGACTTAAGATGGTAATGAGACATGTAATGCATAGAGAAGCATGATGAAGAAGAGGCTCAATTAAAACCCCACCTCTCCATGTGATCCATCAAGGGACTGGAACCCTGCCTACCCTGCAGATGCCATAAAAGCTGTATATATCTGTGTCCTTTGCTTGAGCTAGAAGGATAATATCCATCAGTGCTATCTCCCTTTGTGCTTAAGCAGATACTCCCTCACCCCCAATAATACCTCTCCTGTGCGTAAATTCTTTCTGGGTCTAGTTTCATTTCTACCATCTCTGAACCCAAGGACCTCAACTCCAATAACCTGTGTACTATAAATCTTCCTCCTTTGCTTCCCAAAAGTCTACAGCCAATTACAAGTTTGTCTGGGCACTAGGGAAAAGGATATAACCAGACTTTCAGGAGAATAAGAAAATGCCTGTGAACTAAAGGTAACTCCTAAAGACTCAAAATCCTATTTTGGCCCCTCTCCCAGTAACAGGAGCTTATTAAAATCAAGGGATCTATGGGGTGTGGTGGCACACGCCTGTAATCCCAGTGGCTTAGGAGGCTGAGACAGGAGAATCGCAAGTTCAAAGCCAGCCTCAGCAACTGCGAGGCGCTAAGCAACTCAGTGAGACCCTGTCTCTAGATAAAATACAAAACAGGGCTGGAGATGTGTAGGGCACGTCACATCAGAGAAATAGAAACCTATGATGGAGAAAAGGAAACCTAACTTGCAGACTGATGCTCACTTCCTGGTCTTGGGGCCCACATGGCTAAGATGGCGCCTGGCGATCAGCCAGAAGGCGTTACCATGGGTTGTGACGAAAAATCAGGCCACCTCTAGGATAGGCTCAGAACCCTTCCACCCTCTTGGACAGCTCCTGTCTCCCTTTACTACCTGTAGAATGGGTGTACATGTGAACTCTCCCCACCCTGCTGACCTTCATCCTGATTGGCTCCTGTGCCTTATATTAGCTGTGTGCTCTTCCTCAATGAATGAGCTCCAGCCTTGACTGGTCTCCCTGACACCCAGTGAGGGAGGGCTGGGTGCGGGCGGTCAGTTGGCCCTCTCCTTTCTTGGCTCGTCCTGGCAGGGGCGTGTTCTCCCCATCTCTCCTGCACATCAGGAGAGAACGAGGACTAAAAACCCCGACAGGGATGTGACTTAGTGGTCAAGTATCCCTGAGTTCAATCTCCGGTACCAAAAAAAAAAAAAATCAAGGAATGACTGGGAATTGGTCTACGAAGATTCATCTCATAGTAGATCCAAAGGGCCCCCAAGCCTACCCTATAGTTATGGCCTCCAGTTTCAGAATACATAGCAGGAAAAGACAGAACCCTCACTTGTTCTCTTACCCATAGAGTAATGATTATTACAATCTAAAAGTCTGAATACAAGTCATAGAACTACCTTAACCTATTAAATAGTAAATTAAAACCAATATGTGATTTCTGGAAAGGTCGAATAAGAGATGTAGAAATAGTAACCATTTAACTTCCCTATCTGACCAATGTAGAAGAATGATGGATTTTGGAGAATGATGGTAGATTACAGGATCCCAAAGTTATGGAATATCAAAGAGAGAATGTGACTCAGCTCTAAGAATAATAAACTCACCCAAAGACAGATGACAAGATTTTATAATCTTCTGGGGAGGGTTTTAGTATGCTTTCAGTTGTCCAAAGGATAGTAAGGTAGGAGAAGAACTGCTATTGTCTTTAAGTAAAATTAAAAGTATTATTAAATGAGGTGTATATAGTTGACAAGGTAAGAACAGTGGTGGCTTCTATAATCAACATAACAAGCTAGAACTACATAAACCCAGTATCTCTCCCTGTGGGAGGCCATCTTCGCACATGATTTGAGTTACCTCCCTGGCTGGGTGAGAGGCGCTTAGACTCAACTGTGTCAGAGCCTTCCCCACCCTGTCGCAGGTACAAGGGATTGTCCGTGTGGAGGCCTGCCTGGCCACTGACCCGAAGACCCAATAGCCGGCCCTGACCTTGGGATGCTGCCCCCCTCAACCTTCATTGGATGGGATTTTCCCTTGAATTTTTTGTTCCCCAATAAAAGCTCACTCCCTGGCGTGCTCTCCCTCTCTCGCTAGCCTCTTCTGAAAACCTCGCCACCGCATTAAGTAGATGGAGGTGGGAGTTAGGAGAAGCCGTCTCAGGAGCTGGGAATTAAAGGTAATGAGAGTACATCTCTTTAATTTTAAAACTCACTAGTAAATTTCTATGCTTCGAACCTTCTTTTATGAAGCTCACGCGCTGGTCGCGCAGCATCTCCCTATAAACCCAGGTGTGAGATTTGGAAGACAGAAGTCAAACAACTGTCACTATATCCTGACAGTTTTGTATAGAGTGCCAGGTACTGCTGAAGCTTATATACAATGTCACTGATCCAACGCTCACCTTGTTGACAGACAGAAGCAGCAAGGTCCCCTTTTCTAGCTCACTCTGAATCACTTCCTTAACCTTCCCTCGATTATAGGGTCCAGTAAAATGAAAAGTTCAGTGGCAAAGGGCATCAGAAATTTCTGCAAGCTATCAATGTCATAAAGTTGAGAAACAAGGACAAAGACATAGATTCCTGTTTGTCTTTACTTGTTCCAATAGAATTACAGTTTTTTTCTTCCTTTCTCTTATTTGACATCCAGCTCACCTCTCTGCCAGCTCTTTTACCTCATATAACTTCAGGTCTATGTATTGCATAGGCAGCATCATCTTCACCAACTCCCCAGGTAATGTAAGGCCTCATCCCTATAATCCTTATTCTTTATCACTCAATGGCTCTGTTTCTTTGATCAAAATCTGACTGATATACCCCTTTAGAAAAAATTGACCCCAGAAAATACCCCTGACAGTGGGAGACAACCAGATAATCATATAGATATCCACTAGGTAAGAATCTGTGCAAATGCCTGGTGGTGGCTTTGTTTTATTTATTTTTTTAATATTTCTTTTTTAGGTGTAGTTGGAAACAATAGCTTTATTTTTACGCAGTGCTGAGGATCAAATCCAGGGCCTCGCACATGCTACACAGGTGCTCTACCTCTGAGCCACAACCCCACCCCACCCTACCCCTGGTGGTGTTTTTTAACCAAAAGTTTATAACCAAAAACATTTTGGTGCCTCCTTCTTAAACAAGTCAAGAAGACATGATACTTGAAGATAGCTCTTTTATTCTTTCTTTTATTTTTCTTTTAATCAGAAATTTTCAAATATTCACAAACAGAACAGCATAATGAACCACTTGTGTTCATAAACTAGCTTCAAAAATCATCATCATATGGCCAACCTTACATAACTTATACCTTCCCCCCATACTTCCCAATTACATTATTTTCCAGCAAACCCCAAACAACGAGCATTTCACTCATGATATATTTTATAAGGATAAAAATCTTTTGCCAGAGCTGGGCCCAGTGGTGCATACCTATAATCCCAGCAGCTCAGGAGGCTGAGGCAGGAGGATAGCAAGCTTGAGACAAAAGTCAGCAACTTAGCAAGGCCCTAAACAACTCAGCAAGACCCTGTCTAAAAATAAAACATTACAAAAGGGCTGGGGATGTGGCTCAGTGATAAAGCACCCATGGGCTCAATCCCTCAAAAAAAAAAAAAAAAAGATCTTTCATTGTTTTTACTTGTAACTTTTCATTTTCAATTTATGACTAACAAAAACTTTGTAAAAATAGTGTAAAGAATTCCCATTTTCCTTTTACAAAAATTTCCCAAATGTAAATGTCTTGAATAAAGAAGATAATTGTCAAAATAATAAACACTGATTTAGTACTATAATCTATATACTCTATTCAAATGTCACAAATTGTCCCATTAAAGTCCTATTTTTTATCCAGGATCACATTTTCCATTTAGTTGTCATGCCATCTTGGTCTCCTTTAATCTGGAAGTTTTTCAGTCTTTGTCATCCATGATCTTGATTCCTTTGAAGAGTACTACCCAGTTATTTTGCAGACTGTTCCTCATTTTCATTTTCTCTGATATTTCCTCATGATTAAATTCAGATTATGCATTTTGATGTATGTTCATCACAGAAGGAATGTTGTGTCTGTCTCAGTAGCATATTATGTTGATTTATCCTATTAATGCTGATAACTTGGATCACTTAAAGTGTTATCTGCCCAGGGTAAAATCACTGTTTTCCCTTGAACTTTAATAAGTATCTACTTCTGATCATATTTTGCCCATTCACTTTAGTATCCATTGATGATTCCCATCTGAAGGCAAGCAATTAGATGCTGAGATCCCATCCACCCACAATTCCATGAGCAACTTAAATTTAAAATTTCAACTTTTCTTGGTGAAATGGTTACAAATTTCAAATAGCAAGACTGGGAAGGAAACGTTAAGTTGCATAAAGACTACATTGATTGATATTTCACAATTCTGAAACAAATTTATTTCAATGATGCCCTTTCCTAAACAAGCAAGCTTGAAATATAAGGAAACTCATACAACTTGCTTTATAGGCTCTCTTAAGTAAATTTAAGAAGAGATATTAATAAGTCATATGACTATCTCCATTGATGCACAAATGATAAAAATGCCCTTGTGGAAGAGTTCGACACCTTTTTTTGGTAGTATTAGGATTGAATCCAGAGCTTCAATACACTAGTCAAGCTCTCTACATCTGAGCTACATCTCTAGCCCTTTTGTTTATTTATTTTGAAATTTTAAAACAGGTTCTTACTAAATTTCACAGGCTGGTACAAATTTGCAATTTTCCTGACTCAGCCTCCCAAGTCACTGGGATTACAGACCTGTACCACAGTGCCCAGTTAAACACCTACTCTATTATTATTATTATTATTATCATATTATTATTATTATTATTATTTTTCAGTTGTAGATGGACACAATGCCTTTATTTTATTTATTTACTCTTATATGGTGCTGAGGCTCGAACCCAGTACATCACAGGTGCTAATAACCAAGCACTCTACCACTGAGCCACAGCTCCAGTGCCTCAATCTACTCTTAATAGACTTTTGAGAAAACAGAAATGGATTAATACTACTTTAACATAATAAAATATATGTGCCTAAATCCTAAAGCTAGTATCTTAATAAGGAAACTTTAGAAGCCAAGAACACAAGAATGCCCAGTATCTTCACTACTATTTAACATTGCTAAGAGGCATGACTCCAAAAAATTAGCCAAAAAACACACTTAGAGGCATAAAAGTGGAAAATATAATACTATGCATTTGAAGACATAAAAGAGTATTCATAGCAATTAAATACTCCATAATTCTCTATAATTAAAACAATGTGGTATAATTTAAGATATCAACAGACAGGTCAATCAATGGAATAAAGAAGGTCTAGAAATAGACTCAACTAGTATATGATCTATCATGATCTCTAGAGCAAATCACAGACTCAAAAATAACTATATATCTACATACACATTGTGTATATATATACATACATACACACAATGTGTATGTAGATAGATAGATAGATAATTTTTTTAATCTTTTGTTTCTGTTGTTTATTTTTTATGTAATGATGGAGATTGAACCCAGGGCCTCATGCAAGGTAGATAAGTGCTCTACCACTAAACTGTCTCCCCAGCCCCCCAAAAAATCTTTTCAATAAATGACAGTGGGACAACTTAGTAAGCACATGGTAAAAGATAAAATTAGGTTCATTTCTTACATCATTCATAAACATGAACTCTAAATGAATCAGAAATCTAAACAATAAAGATTTAAAGTAAACAGTCTAGAAGAAAATGGGATAAATCTATCACATCCAAAGTCAAAGGACAAATTACAACCTGAGAGAAAATATTTCCATCATTATCAGAGATCGAAAGTTAATATCCCTGACACAAAATAAAGTTTAAAATCTGAGGTGCAGTGGCACACGCCTGTAATCCCAATGGCTTTGGAGGCTAAGACAGGAAGATTTTGAGTTCAAAGCTTGCCTCAGCAAAAGCAATGCGCTAAGCAAGTCAGTGAGACCCTATCTCTAAATAAAATACAAAATAGGTCTGGGGATGTGGCTCAGCGATCAAGTGTCCCTGAGTTCAATCCCCGGTACCCCCTGAAAAAAAAAAAAAATCTGTGAGCAAAAATTTATAGAAAAATGGGCAAAAAGATAAATACAGACAATTCACCAAAAGATATAAAATGGCCATTAAACATATAAAAAGTTCTTTAACTTCTCTCATAATGAATTTAAATGCAAATTAAAACTGCACTAAAATTCCACTTTTCACCCATCAGATCAAAAATTCAAAAGTTTAACAATACAATAAGGCTTCAAAACTAAGAAGAAAAGAAAAAAACTTTTGCACACAATGCTAGGGGGACTACAAAATGGTACAATTCCACATAGGTATTCACTCTTTAATTTAGAAAGTCCACTTCTAGGAATCTATTCTGAACATATAACTACAACAATACATAAATGGTTATTTGCAATAGCAATATGCACAACTGCAAGATATAAAAAACTACCTAAATACCCATACATAGGAAATAAAACACTAAAGTTCACACACAAAATGGATGACATAGAGCCATAAAGAAGAAAAAAAAAGATCTCTACAAATTGAAATGGAGTGATTTTCAATAAATACTAAGTGAAAAAAAGCAAGTGCAAAAGAGCAAATACAAAATGGCTACCTTTTGTATAAGAATGGAAAATAAGAACACACATACAGAGATGGGGTTGTGGATCAATAGTAGTGTACTTGCCTAGCACATGTGAGGAATTGAGTTCAATCCTCAGCACCACAAAAAAAATAAATAAAGTTATTATGTTCATCTACTGCTAAAAATATTTTTTAAAAAGAATACATATATATATTTGCTTATCTTGATGGGGGGAAAAAATGCCAGACAAAATGATACACACCTAGTTCCAGCTACTCAGGAGGCTGAAGTAGGAGACACCCTTGACCCAGGAGTTCCAGGCCAGTCTGGGCAAAACCCCATCTCAAAAAAAAAAAAAAAGCAGCAGCAGCAGCAGCCAGATGATCCAGATGCAACTGTCTAAATATTTGTGTCCCCATAAAATTTGTTATGTTGAAACCTAACCCCCAATACAGTAGTATTAAGAGTTGGGATCTTTAGAAGATGATTAGGTCACTAAGATGGAGTCTTAATGAATGGAATTAGTGCCATTATTTAAAAAAAAAAAAAAAAAAGGGGGGGGGGCCTCCAGGGAACAAGGCTGCCTGCCCCTTCTGCCACGTCTTGTGAAGACCTAGCTAGAAATCACCATCTGTGAGAGATGGACCTTCAACAGATATCAAATCTGCTGGTGCCTTTACCTTGAACTTCTTGACCTCTAAAACTGTAAGAAATTCATTTCTGTTCTTTTAGTTTAGGTTTTGGAAGCATGTTAATATTCTACACATTCAAAAAACTAAATTAAATCCAAAAGGATGGAAAAGGACAGCTAAAGCTGAAAGCAAAAATGAAACAAATAAACTCAACCCGATTTCAAATTAATACCAATAACTAAAGAAAGAACCCAAGATGTAACACAGTATTTTACTACACAATTCCAGTCTTTGGTGGAATAGAGGGAAAGGCAAACAAAGTCTAAACAACCATCATACCAAACATTCAGTGAGCAAAGAATTACCCATGGATACTAAATCTAGGGCAAATTTTTAATGAGCAAACTATTTGCATAGTGTTAAAGGGTTTCACCACATTTTTTGCTTGCAAGAGGGAGAAATACTTAATAGTGGAGAAACTATATAGCCTAACTAGATTATCAAAATTAACATCATTGGGCTGCGTGTGTAGCTCAGTGATAGAGCATTTGTCCAGCATGCATGAGACCCTGGGTTCACCCACCAGCATCACCAGCACCACCACCACCACAATCCAACAGAAAAAAAGAAGAGGAGGAGGAGGAAGAAGAGGAAGAAAAAGAAAATTTAACACCATTAATGGAAAGTAGCTGGATGATGTGAGCCTTCTGAGATGATACTTTGAGGATACATCACTCATGTAACACCCCAACTGAGAATACATATCTTGAATCTAACCATAAGGAAACATTTCATAAACCCAAAATGGGGAATGTTCTATTTAAAAAGAAAAAAAGAAAAGGAAGGAACTGTACAATTAAAAAATGTAGACATTATACATGCCAAAAAACAATTGTGGGAATGTTCCAGATTAAAGCAGGCCAAAACAACATGACAATTCAACACAACTCCTGACCCTAGACTGGGTACACACTGAAAGGGTAAAAAGTAAGTCATAAAGAAAATTATCACTTCACTTGACAAAACTAGAATACAGATGATAAAGTATCATAGTAATGTTAAATTTATTGAACCTGATATGTATGATAACATCCCAGTTCTTTAGATAAACAGGCTGAAGTACTTAGGGATAGAGAGCCAAGATCTATGTAACTTATACCTTCAGAAAGAATAAAGTGTGTGTGTGTGTGTGCACGCGCGCACCGCCACATGCCAGCAAATAAGTGACAGGAGTGCAAGGTTAAGAAAAAGAGGAAGAAGTATGCAAGTGAGGTACAATGTTAATAATCATGGTAAAGGGTACACAGATTCCTTGTAGTAGTATTTTTTTATATTTATTTCTTAGTGGTAGTGGGACACAATACCTTTATTTTATTTATTTTTATGTGGTGCTGAGGCTTGAACCCAGGTCCTTACTTTAAATAAATGAATACAAGTTTTAAATGGACCCTCAGGACTTCTCAATAACCCTATATTTCACTAAGCAATTTACTCTTCTCTCCTAGAAGATTACTGCAAATCTTCTAAGGCCAAGTTACTTACTCACACATTAGGCGAGCACTCTATGGCTGAGCCACAACCCCAGACCTAGTATTCTTTTTTTATTATTATATTCATAATTTCATCTTCTCTTTACAAATTCAGAAAGTATATGCTTATGCAGATGAAGACAAAGGGCAACCATCTCTTAGTCAGCTTTTCATCACTGTGACCAAAATACCCAACAATAACAATTTGGAGGAGAAAAAGGTTATTTGGGCTCACAGTTTCAGAGGTTAAGTCCATGGTTGGCCAATTCCATTGCTCTGGGTCCAAGATGAGGCAAAACATCATGGTGGAAGGGTATGGGGGGAGCAGCGCTGCTCCACTCATGGCAACCAGAAATCAGACAGAGGGAGAAAAGAAGGGGCCACAGGGAAGATGAACCCTTCCAGGGCACACCCTCCACTGACCCACCCACCTGCCGACAGTTACCAACTAGTCCATTTAAACTCGGATGGACTGATTAAGTTTTAGCTCTCATAATCCTCTGAATATTCCTACATTGGCACAGGAGCTTTGGGGGTACATTGCATATCCAAACCATAACACCATCCAAAGACTGTTTGCTCATATATGATACAGGTTCCCCCACTGGCACCATGAGTTGTTGTCCTTTCATTTGAGAAGACTTTGGTGAAAGCTTCTTGGATACCCTGGACCGGTGTCAGAGATTCTGTCCATGGTCAGCCAATTCACTGCTTCAGGGCTGTGATGAGGCAGAACATCATGACAGACAGGTGTGGAGGAAGAAAGCTGCTAAGCTCATGACAGGAGGCAGGGAGAGGTCAAGTTCAGTAGAACATCTTTTCACTGACTTCTAAAAAGTTTGATCAGCCCAGAGTTTGAATAAGGGAAGCAAAAATTCTGTGTTACCCTAACTGGTCCCACATATCCTATAAGGCTATGAGAAAACCAGAACCAAATATTGCTCACTAATTCTAACATATACTAGAGAACAAACCCCACTGTCTCAAAATGATACAAAAGGTAAGTCCATTTTCCTGTAACAGTGGTTCTCAAAAGTATAATCCATGGACCTCTTGGGGATCTCTCAAGCCCTTTCAGGAGGTCCACAAGGTCAAAACTATTTCATAATATGAAGATATTTTTGTCTTTTCAAAGTGCATTTCATTGTATGCATTCAGTAATTTTTGAATATCAACTTCCAAACAAAATATATCAAAGGAAATTCACACTTAGATGTAGTCCAGTAAAATGTTAATATTTCAAGTATAAAGAAAAATAAACTTCTTTTTTTAACTTTTAGTTATAGATGGACACAATATTTTCATTTTGTTTACTTATTTTTATGTGGTGCTGAAGATCAAACCCAATGCCTCAAATGTATGAGGCAAGCACTTTGCCACTGGGCCACACAACCACAGCCCCCCGCCACACTTTTTTATTTTATTTATATATATGTTGTAGATGGATACAATATCTTTATTTTTTTTTTTTAATGTTGTGCTAAGGATCAAACCCAGTGCCTCATGCATGTGAAGCAAGCACTCAACCACTGAGCTACAACCCCAGCCCCTCAACAAAACTCTTAATGATAACACAAAACCAGATTCCCTAACAAAGGAACAAAAAAGTCAGACTTGCTCTATAGGGGAAAAAAAAAATGTACCTTAAGGTGTAAAATAAATAGAAAAATAAATTCCTGACACATGTCAAGCACATCCTAAATATTTGTTAAATATATATTCTTTTGTATGCAACTTCTCAGAAAATATGCAACCCAGTTTTTTAAAAAATATATTTATTTTTTTAGTTGTAGTTGGACACAATACCTTTATTTTTATGTGGTGCTGAGGATGAAACCCAGCACCTTGCACGTGCTAGGTGAGCCCTCTACAGCTGAGCCACAACCCCAGCCCCAGTTATTTTTCTTAAAGAAGTTACTTGATGTTATGAAGAACACTGAAAATAAGTATGTACATCAAGTAAATTATTAATCAACTAAAAGAATCTTAATAAGAATGCACAATCATCTAGTTTACAAAAGATAATTATACAACAGTTAAAACACATGACAGTTGTTTTGGTGGAGGGGAATACTAAGGTCATTCTAATATAAAATTCAGCAAAAAAAATACAAAATGAAATAAATATAAGTGGCTAACAAACATGTTGGGGAAATGCTCATTTTACTAAAACAACCATGCCAATTTAAACATCAAAAGAATACCATTTTTACCAAGTGAATTTACAAAGATTTTAAATAAAATACCACTGGTAGTAGGGATAGGAAAAAACAGATACTTCTAATATTTTGCTGATGGAGTGAAACTAACTTGAAAAAATACTTTTTAAAGTACTGCCTAACCAAACAGTTACTTTAAAATCACTTCAAGAAACACTGTCCCATTAGCTTCTTCAAAAAAGGTAAAATGTCCCCTTCTCAGACTATACCCAAAAGACCTAAGAAGAGCATACTACAGGGACACAGCCACATCAATATTTATAGCAGCACAATTCACAATAGCTAGAATGTGGAACCAACCTAGATGCCCTTCAATAGATGAATGGATTAAAAAAATGTGGCATTTATACAGGATGGAATATTACTCAGCACTAAAAAATAATAAAATCATGGCATTTGCAGGCAAATGGATGGCATTAGAGCAGATTATGCTAAGTGAAGTTAGCCAATCTCTAAAAAACAAATGCCGAATGTCTTCTCTGATATAAGGGGGGGTGACTCAAAATGGGATAGGGAGGAAGAGCATGAGAAGAAGACTACCACTAAATAGGGAAGAGAGGTAGGAGGGAAAAGAGGGAGAAGGGGAGTTGCACAGAAGATGGGAGGAGAACCTCATTGTTATAAAGAATACACATATGATGTTATAATGAGAAAAAGGAAAAAAAAGTGTGTCACATTAGATTGGATAGAGAGAAAGGATGGGAGAGGAGGGGAGGAGTAGGGAGGATAGGAAGGGCAGCAGAACAGAATAGACAATATGATTGATGTATGTACAATCCATATATGAATTATATATCAAAATGCATTCTACTGTCATGTATGAATAAAAAAAATAAATAAAAATTTTTTAAAAAAGGTAAAATAGCCAAATTTTTAAAACCCTACAAGTCTAACAAGATTATTTTCCTAACTGCCTACTTCATTAGTGTGTAGGTCAACATAAAATTCTAGGTGGAAAATAATGTTCCTCAGAATTCTGGGGCATTTCTCTTTTGCTTTTCATCTCCAGGGTTACTGGTATAATGTTTGGGAATTTTCTGATTCCCTATTCTTTTTTATATGGCCCATTTTTTTGTCACTTGAAGCTTTTAGGATTCTCTCCATATTTTCAGTTTTCATTGTACTAGGCACTTGTAGATTCCTTCAATCTTCAAAGTCATGTCTTTTCCTGAAATTTTCTTATATTAATAATTTGATAATTTCTTTTCTTCCATTTATTTTTGTTTTCTCCTGGAACTCTCATTATACAAATATGTCATCTTGGACCCTCTTTCTCATATTTCAAATTTTTTATCTCTTTGTTCTGCTTTCTGGAAGACTTCCTCAAAATTACATTTAGTTTCTCTGTTTTCATTTTAGTTGTTATATTCTTCAATTTCCATAAGTAATATCTTCAGGCATTTTTTTTTAAGAGCTAAGGTCTTGATATGTTGCCCAGGCTGGCTTCAAACTCCTGGACTCAAGCAATCCCCCTGCCTTGGTCTCCCAAGTAACTGGAGCTACAGGTGCATCCTGTAGCTCAAGGGTTTTATTATCTTTCTCTATTTCCTTTTTTTTTTTAAACAAAAGAATATTATTTTTGGAGCCTTTCCCCAAATACTCCCAAATTACCTTTGAGAGTAAGGCACTAAAAAGCCAAAAAGGCAGGGCATGTGAAGAAGTGAGTGTTCAGGAGAACGTCCCTCCATTGGCTACTAGCTGGGCAGAAACCCAGCTATTTCTCTGGGAGATCTGCACCAGCCTGTATTTGCACATCTTTTTTCTTGGCTGTTTGGGAAGTATTTTCCTCTCTCTTCCCTGGAGTACCTCTTTGATTCTCATTCTCACACAACTAGACAGAAGTTGTTTGACATGTGATTCTGCAATACACTGAATGCAGAAACAGTTCCAAGAATCCAAGTGTGTTCTATTAAGCCAGACATTAGAGAGATGAAAAAATGTAAAGCAGTGTAACTTTTCCCACTAAATTTTCTCATTTTAGATAGTTTGTTCTTTAAAACTTTTTGTTAAAATGTAATGTACTTGTTTTTTAAATGTATTTCAAAACTTTTCAGTTTTATTAAGTTTTTATACTATAAATATCAATAGGCATAACCCACATGCACCAGCATCCTCAATAACATTCTTTAAAATTCCTCCTATTAAATTCATTTCATTAATTTTTGGAATGCAAAGGGGCTGCCTCAAATGACAGTGTACATTAAGAGCAGGTGAAACCGCAGGCAATAGTCCTCTGCTTCAATTCTCTTTCTGTGAGGTTCTGAGGCAACACAGCTCTACAGAAGATTCTCAATAGATCTCAAAAATGGTAGTACATGCAGAGAAGACAAATCCAAGTGCAGGGGGAGTTGAAATGGGTATTCCAAAGAGAACAAATCACTGACTGCTTCATGACAAAAGGGTATAAAATAAAAACCAGAGAGCAACTGGTTTGTCCTGAGGTGTGTTGCCATTTGGAGAATCCAGGATCAATTACTACTGGTAGCAAATTAGGTTCTCTGTACCAATAGAAGCCACAATGGCTTTAGGAGAAGTCTAAGCTGCTGAGTTCCAGGCACCACCCTCTAGCCCTTTCCCACAGTCGTTGTGTTCTTGAGCCCTCTGAAAAAAACACCAGGTTGTCTGGAAAAAGAGAACAACTTACTGCTATCCACAAAGAAGGTGATCCTGTCTGATTAAGAACATCCTCTGCTGTGGCATTCACAGGACCAAATGATTTCAGGTTCAGGGTTCAGCCATACAGCTCTTTCCCAAACCTCCTTGCAGAAGAAAAGGAAGAAGCAAAAGAAACAGAAATTATAACTCCCACTTAAAAAGAAAAATGGAAGTCATGTCCATAATGCCCTCTTCAAACCACCTTATTCTCAATTCCTACACCTTATTTCATTCCAAATCTTTGAGTCTAAGATAAACTATTAGCCTGCCCAGGAAAGTCATCTCTCAAGGTTCTACCTATGAAATGATTTCACTACTCCTTTGATCTTCAGGCCTCCTCAGGAGGATCTATAAGACTTGTACCTGTTACCAGTACATTTCCCCAAATCAGCCATCAACCCAGGTAATGTTTTTTGTATATTATTTGAGCCAGGGAGGGCTTCCCAGTCTCCATTTGGCTCTTACTACTCTATCGTGGATCAAGAAGCCAATGTGAGAAATCTGCCATTGCTGAACTATTCACCCCAATGCCTAACTTTCTTGATAACTTCATTTGAAGAAAGTTCATCTATTACCTTAGCCTCTCAGATTCTGAGATTATAGGAATGCAATACCATGCCAGGCTTTTCTTATTCCAGATCTCAGCCATTCTTTAATATACCAATACATGTCCTACTTATAAGTGTATGTGTGTGTGTGTGTGTGTGTATTTTTTTTTCAGCCAATTTTGACCATTCCACCTGATCTTTGACCACATCAGAACCTGTAATCCAATGATTCTACCACATTTCACTATCACCCTCCTCAGGACCCCATTCCCTAAATTTAGAAACCATGATCCATGATTATATCCTCCCTTACCTACAACTTCCAACAACTACTCCCTCTTCATCCATCACACTAACTGACAATCCTGGGTAAACCCAATTCTCAGAGCCAAGAAATTAGCCACTGAGAGAGAATATTTAAAAAGCAATACCCTCATAAGCATTCCTTACTTTAAATAAATGATTACAAGTTTTAAATGGACCCTCAGGACTTCCCAATAACCCTATATTTCACTAAGAAATTTACTCTTCTCTCCTAGAAGATTATTGCAAATCTTCTAAGGCCAAATTACTTAGCAACCACTTCCCTGGTTGTCTCAAACCTTACACCATTGCTGTTGGCTTCTCTGGAATTTCTTCTTACCTATGACATGAAGCTATTTCCTCCTGCTTATACCCCAGGCTCAGTCCTTAGCCAGGACAGACTCCATCATCTTACTAAACCTAAGTTCCTTTACTGCCTGTTCACATTTATTCACACTGAAACGCAAATGTAGCTACTTTATTTTCTATAATTGATCTAATCTGTCTCCTTTACATGTGCTGTTCATTTGATAACTAATCTAAAATTCTTCATTAACATCTACCCTAAAAAAGAGCCAGGAAACTTGAAACTTGTCAAATAATACCTCAATCTCTTCCAGTTAATATTCAGACTAAGTTAAACTCCTTATCAGGACTGATTTAAATGGCTGCTCTCAGGTAAATTTTTCTCCAGGGTCTTATCAGTAATTCTTGATGGTGAGAAGGCCTTACATGTGGGGCATGTCTCTAGATCCTCACAGGTCTCTCCTGCAAGAAGGTAGTCAACTCCTGTCACTGAACTGGTACCATCTCATCTTTTGGGATGTCATGCTGGCTTCCATCCCTGGTGTCCATGGTTCACTCCCTAGTACCACCACACACACACACACACACACACACAGAGAACAAAAAAAGGCGGGAAGCAGAACCAAATCTCCTGTACTGGTAACTGTCCCCTGAGTCCACTTAGCACTCCCTCGGTATCCCCAGAACTTTAGCCAGACAAGAAAGTTCAGAATGTGTAACTCTCACAATTTGCTTTCCCTACTCTATGCCCCTTTTTTCCACAATTCACCAGGGCTGAAAAGGATGGACTTTCCACTTCCAAGCCATCCTCCTTCCTCCTGGGAGTTACGAGGCCTCAACATCAGGCTTAATGATGGATGTGATAGAAGAAACTATCATTAGAGTGTGCTAGTGGTAGCTTTTATATGGAAGCTATAGGCAATTTGGAACTTTGGAAAACCAAAGATAAACATATTGACTTAAACTTACCCAAAACATTGTCATTTCAAAAATTCAACAATTAGCCTGTAATTCCAGGAGCTAGGAAGGCTGAGGCAGAAGGATCACAAGTTCAAAGCCAGCCTCAGCAACTTAGCAAGACCCTAAGCAACTTAGTGACACCCTGTCTCAAAATAAAAAGGGTTGGGGATGTGAATCTATGGTTAAGTGCCCCTGGTACTAAAAAAAAAAAAAAAAAAAAAAAAAACCTTAAATAAAAATTTTTTAAAATTCAACAATTAGCATTTACAGTGTACTTTATATACGAAGGACAAAGATTACATTTAGATTACTACTCTGTGGGTAAGGAGACCTACAAACATAATAATAACAATGAAATTTTATGTGTTGTGTTTACCAAAACAAAGAGAAAATATGCCTAACTCATTTGTCAAATGATCTTCTCTATCTCTATCAAACTAAAAAATGTGTGTGATGGAAGGATGATATGAATGATTTCAGGTCACAATGTCATTGTCAATTAGCCTTCCTCTGACTTACTTCATTTTCTTCTCCACTCACAACATGAAAAAACAGAAACCATTCCTTAGTGAGAAGAAAAGAGAAAGAGAAGCCATGAAGCAAGTTCAAGTTTCTCAATTAACAAAAATAAATATGTAGAACTAAAGCACCAATCAAAACAGCCCTAGGGCCAAGGGAAGTATGTATAACACTGTAACAACCATTTTCAGAGACTATGAAGTAATTAAAACAAATGTTTTTCTTGTTTGTTTGTTTGTTCTACTTGGTTCCCCTTCCCATGTTGTTACAAAGTATATAACATTTTTATTCCATTACTTAATTTACATACAAAACAACAGCAGAAGAGCTGGTTCAGTTAGCAGAAAATTTCTGCTAGATATTTATACTACGGTCTAAGAGCACACTGCATGCTACCTGTTAGGCCTACAATAATTGAAAAATGAAATATCTGTTCTCAAATTTACTATCATAATTGATAGTCAATAAAGAGAAACAATTTTACTTACAAGAGAAAAAACAAAGATACTTAACCCCCAATGATGGGCACTCAAAAGTGGTGGAAAACTTGACAAAATGATGCACCAACATTTCCCCAGCAATATTTGCAGGCTGACATGAATCCCAACTACACACTTGAGAACACTACAACCACTGAAGAGGAAGTGTTCAATGAAGTGCCCACTGCAACACAAGTGAACTATGGTATACGTGGCCACCAGGATAGATGGATGGATGGACAGATACACAGATAGATATCCTGGCAACAAAAAACAAGCACAAATAAATTTTTTGTGCAAAGAACTAATAAGCAAGTATCTGTTAGTAAACATGAAGTATCCAACTGTTCAGTCTGTTTTATTTGGATTCTTGGCATTAGCCTTCATCATTTTTTCTATGTTTATACTTGTTGATTTCCCCATTGGATGAATATTTGTGGAAAGTAGAGCCTGCCTCCTATCTTAAAGCCAAAAAGATCAAATACTCACCTTCTCAAATTCTCTTGCAGGTGGTGTACAGGCAGTGAGTGGCCTAAACTCAGCCAATCCAAGAGAACCACTAAGGATTTTGAATCAGAAATTAATAACATAAAGAAGAATGGTTGAAAGAGCAACTCTACAGCAACAATAAGTATCCCAAAAAGCAGCAGCAAGGTCCAGTTTCCATGATGCTGGTGGTACATGCTGCAGAATCATTTTTACCAGGCAACCTAAGTGATATACTTCCAGACCCTAACCCAACTACTCTTACAGTGCAATTTTCACATAGTTCCTACCCACTTTCAAACCCAGGTTTCTCCAGATAGTAAAGCAATATTTAAGGCTTCCCAATACACTTTAAAGAAATTTCTTTTGTGCTTAAATCACCACAGTTGTTGCAAGAAAAATGAGCAATGGACAGCAGGAATGACATAGAATAACAAGTTCAGTTCTGATAATTCAGTTACTACTTTGTCACCATTTATTCATTCCAAAACTTTTCTGTTCCAAGAACTAAATCATGTGTTCTCCATCAATTAATATTAAAGGACCTAAACAGTAAGTTCTCTGCTTTGGACTATATTCAAATTCAGGATACATGCCAAAGGATGCAATGGTTTAAGAGTCCTGCTTTCTATAATTTGCCTGAATAAGAATCAAAGATGTATGACTTTAAATGCTGAGGCCTTCCATAAAAAAAAAAAAAAAAAAAAAAAAAAAAAAGTCAAGTCTTGAAAGAACGAATTGCTTTCAATCCCACAGTTTACAAAAACTTCAAGGTGCTCTCTCCTTAACAGGTGTATGTGTTGTCAGTATTACTTCAGAAAGCAACAGATACAATTATTTGGTAACTTTAAAATGCAAATATGAACCAAATAAGAACATAATAAGATTAATGGTAAAGCTACTGATTACCTCCCTGCCTTCATTCATCCCAACCCCAGACTGATGGTCTGCAAGAGCAGGAATGCTTAAAATCATCTGAACCATCACAAAAAGAGCTCTTCTGCTTTGTGCATGGAAGGAGTTCAATACTATTTAACTGAATGCAATTCTTATGTACTAAAGGTATAGTACATATATATTTCCAGAAGTTGATTTCTCATAGAACTTTAAACTGGCACTGTGCTTCCAGGCTTCCAAAACACTGCCACATGGATTCTCACAACTAGATAAGTGTTGAAGAGTTAGACTTGCCTGCAGTCACTAACTGGAAAAGCACACTGAGGAATCTCAGTTATGTAGGCTACCACAACACTTTATTTGCACCCCTTTGTCAGCCCTTCTGATACACTGTAACTCTATCACTCGACCTGCCCCCTAGGAATTCTTAAGGATATTCCATTAATATCCATATCCCCGAGCCACACAAAACCTGGACCATAAAAGTGCACCGTAAACACTAAGATTCTTCTGCCTTCTTCAAGCCTAGTTCTTTGCCAGCAGGGCCTCAGCTCTGAGCCTGCTTTATGCACATCCCTGTTCCTTCACGCCCACCCCTGCCACTTAAGATTTCCACAGCCACACCAAAGAAGCTTGTCGCACACGACGTAGACTTTTTGTTCCCTAGCAAAATTACCCACAGCCAACGCTTCCCCTCAAGCCTGCAACACTGGGGAGGAAGGAGTAGCCTGGGTAACCGGTCCTGCTTCGTTCGCCATATAGAGGAGCAGGGGCTGGGATTCCTCAATCCACTTGGCTGGAGAGCAGAGGGGTCGTCTCGGCGGGGCCTGTCAGGGGCGACCTGCCCCCAGGAACACGCGTGCCGTGGGGAGTGGAGGGCCCCGTGATCTCCGCAGAACCGCCGAGCTGCTGTACAGCCGAGTGCAGGCGGAGTTCTCCGAGGACTGTCCACACCACGCTCCCAGCACTCTGGACCCCCGCACCGCTCGGGACTAAGGTGGGCAAAGGCGCTCCATACGTACCCGAGTAGGCAGCGGTCGCAGACGACGCCACGACTCCCCTTGCACACCGTGTACGCCAAAGGATCCGAGCGAAAGAGCAGCTCCCCGGGGCGTAGCGGGGCCACTGCGCGCAGCCCGTTTCCCCGGTCGGCAGTCGTGAACTTTTCCATCTTCAGTGGCTCCATCCTCCCGCAGCTCCCGCACCTCAGCCGTCTACCAAGTCCCGCAGACAGCGTCTCGCGGGCTGCCGGAACCCGCGCGCAGGCGCCCTGTGCGCACACGTACGCCCGAGGGGCGGGGCGGGCCCGAGGGGCGGGGCGGGCGCGGCGGGCCTCAGAGCATGCCCAGACCCGGCCCTGAGGGAGCCGCGCGCGGCGCCTGGGGACTCTACTGGTGCAGCTAGCTCCCCGGGGCTTTGCTAAGTAAGGATGGGCTGGTTTCTTCCCTTTCAACGTTTTATGATGATAATTTTAGTGCAGTAGAAAAAGTTAAAAGAACAATTCGGTGAACACCTGTATACCCTCCACCTAGATCAAACAATTCTTAACATGTTGCCATTTCTGATCGTTCACTCTACCCACCTGTATGTGTATTTGCTTGCATTTTCAAAGTTGTTGTGTTGAACCTTTGGAAACTAAGTTGCAGACATCATAACAGTTCAGAACTTATACTTTTCCTCATAACATTTTACACTTAGATACTATAATATTCATTTTCACAGAATAAGAGTGATATCCTGAGCTCTTAGCATGTACAAGGTCCCGGATTCAATTCCCCAAACCGCATAATAATAAGTAAATGGGGAGGGGGACAATATCCTATAAAACTACAATGTCCTTATTACACCTAAGAAAATTATACCAGCAAACAAAAAAATATACTGACTTAAAGTATGCCGTGTGTGTTTAACCAGAATCCAACCAAGGGTCATTCCCCCCCCCCCCCGCCCCTCTGATATTGACTCTTTTAGGATAGAAGCTAGAAGCCTTGTAAAATGTTCTGTTTTCAGTATTTGATTTTTTTATTTCATAGAGTCATTTAACTTGTTTCTCTATATTCCCAGTGAACTGTACGCTAAGTCTAGATGTTAGAATCTAAAGACTTGATTCAAGTGAAACATTTTTTAGGGGAAAAAAAAATACTTCAAATGATATTATTCACTTCATATTGCTTCACTTCATGTCAGAAGGTGTATAATATCAAGTTGTCCCACTTTTAATAAAATTAAGTTTGATCCGTTGGTTAAAGTAGTAGCCGCTAGATTTCATTATAAACTTAACACTTTACAGTATAGTAAGTAAAAAAGTACTAATATTAACATTACAGTAATATTTGTAAGTGATATGGGTGATATTCTGGTACTGTGAGACTGGCCTGATTCCTGCAACCTGGAGAGACAGACTTTTGAGACTTAACTGGAATAGTTTAGAAGTTTTTTTGTTTTGTTTTTTAAATATTTTTAGTTGTAGATGGATACAATACCTTTATTTTGCTTAACTTTTTATGTGGTGCCGGGGATCAAACCCAGTGTTCCACGTGTGCTGCGCAAGCGTTTTACCACTGAGACACAAACCCAGCCCCAGAAATGGTTTTTGATTTGGAAAAAGAACAGTGGATGAGGATTCCAAAAACATGGATTTGAGTCCCAACTCTACCATGTGATCTCAAGTAACTTCTAAACCTGTTTGAAGATGATACTTTAAAGAGTGATGAGATTAAATCTTTTGAAAGAATTTGAAAAATCTTTAAAGTACCATATAAATGTAAAGAATCATTAGACTGAGTTAAGACTTTTCAGTCTGTAATATATGATAATGCCTGTGTACTGAATGCTACCAGTGCTATCAGGATAATTATCTCATACTAGTGGTTCGTATTAAGCATGATACATAGAAGAAATAAAAATATTATTTACTGAACCAAATAGCATATCATAAGGAGATCCAGAGAACCAAGTCCCCAGTTACTAAAGACCGTGAGAAAGACTTCTCAGGAAAAAATATGTCAGATGGAATGTAGTCTTAACAGTTCCAAATGTGATTCCAGATATCCAGATATGACCCATTTCCCCTAATGTATGTCTTATTCCTCCCTTCCTCACCCCTGAAAGTCAATTTGATGAGCCCAACCTAAATCTATCCTAAGATTGGGAGCCATCACGGCACAAAGTTCTGAAAAATTAGATTGCTATTTGGACTGACCATACTCTGAGGGCTAATCTTGTTCGGAATTCCTGCCCATGCTCTAAACTCACCCATGCCTAGCTCTCCTTGACCAGATAACAACCCTCCCTAAAACTTTAGCAGCCCCTCATAAATTCTGATGTTGGAATCTCAATGTAATCCCTACCTTGAAATGTTAAGCCATGTAGATAATTAACTTGCTATCTCCCTTTATATTATGCTTGTCAGAACCCTGTTAGCTGTAAATTCCCAAGACAACCTCCTTTGTAACTTTTTGTGCTATAAAACCTTTTTCCTGGAGTACTGGGGGTCTGTTCTCAGGCTCTGCAATTTTGGGTGAGACAGTCGCTGGCCAGCTCACTTGTATATACAATATAAGCTTGCTTTAATTTGGTTTAAAATTGGAGTTGGTGGTCTTTTCTTTGCATCGGGTTCAACAAACTAACTTACCCTGAAGCTTATAGGAGTGCCCCCTTCATTGTCTTTCCCCTAGCCTGTACACTGCTTCACTTCCTATTGTCTGAAGCTTGGATGTAGGGCTGATGATGAGCCATCTTCCACTATGAAGAAAAAAGCAACATCACAAAAAATGGTGGAGCAGGAAAGGAAGCGCCCTACACCTCTGGACTGTTCGCCTGGTTGGACTGTTAAATGACAAAGACAGCTTGTTAAGTCACTCTTTTTCAGTCTGTGTTAAGGAAGCTATACCAATATTGTCATTTCCCAGTCTTTTTTGCAGTAAATGTGCAGGCACAGACCTGGAATTTGCCCATTTAACTCACCCATTGCAGAGATGTGATTGCTGAAGGAGTTCCAGAAGTTCAGATTGTTAGCAGTGTCAGCAACATGCCCTCACTGGACCAGTTCTGAGGCCCAAATTTAGTGGATATATAGACCACATACCCCATACCTATTTCTCCACCCCTCCTGGCAATCATGTGTGCAAGAATTCCAACCCTTTAGTAACCTCTGTCTTAATTCAGCCACAGAATCTGTTTATTTGCAAGCCAAAAATTGACAACCATAGCACTCTTTACCGTCTCACAATGCCCAACTGTACTAACCTTCTTTCAGGTCCTGAAGAGTGCCACAGTCTTTCTCACCTCAGGGCCTTCCCAAGCATAAAACACACTTGCATGCGAGTATGCACACCCATGTACAACCCATCTCATGTTTAATTCCTTCATTTTAATTCTTAGTTGCCGCAGTCTGGCTGGGCACAAAATCACGAGCCACCACACAGCTTGTAGATTCAAACAGCAACTCTTTATTCCCGAACTCACACCAGCCGTCTACAATCTGGGGAAATCCACGTTCTCTGCCCAAATCCACCCCCCACTGGGCTTCTGTCTCCCAAAAAATACTGTCTGAATCCCGTGAGAACTCAAGGGGAACTCAGGCAGCAGGATACGCCCTATTCCCAGCAGGAATAACCTTAAACCTGGATTGTCCTAAACCGGGAACGCCCTAAACCCGGATTATCCTAAACCAGGAACACCCTAAACCCGGATCTGCCCTGGTCCTTGAGCAAGGTTACCTACATGCAATGTCACTGCAAAATGTCCTATTTCCACGAGTCCTTCCACTAAGCAACATGGGGTACGCTGGCAAGGAAATTGTCATACCTACTTGGCTAATGGCTCCCAGCACTTAGTAAACTAAGGCCCCACTAATGACCCTATTCAAAGAGACCTTCTCAGGCTGGGGTTGTGGCTCAGTAGTAAACAGCTTACCTAGCACTAGAGCGCTTGTCTAGTATGTGTGAGGCACTGAGTTCAATCTTCAGCACCACATAAAAATAAATAAATAAAATAAAGGTATTTCATCCATCTACAACTAAAGAAAAAGAGAGGCCTTCTCAGAATGCTCCATCTACACTAGGGTCCAAGTGAAATTTTATAGGAAAACAGTCTTTAATCTTTATAACACATAATGATTTGCAATTATTTCTTATTGTTGTCATTATTTCACTCATTTAGTATTTCTTACCTATTAGGTATACATTCATATCAATGGTTTAATCACTGTATCCAGAACTTAGCATAGAACTTTCCCTGTTTTTTTAAATTTATGAAAGTACTTGTTTCTGTATATGACACTAACAGCTTTCACAGTCAATTATTATAGCAATTTTCACTGCAATAATGAAAATTAACTGGCAACATATAAAACATATAAAGATATTTCTCATCTCAAGTAGACTCTAGATTTTTACCTAAACAGGAAATGAGTATGTGGATATTAACAATAAATATTAAAAAGTCTTTGATTGTATTAATAGTTACATTTGATAGATATAATTATACCCATGAGTTCACATAATTATTAATCATATACAAGTTTTGGGATTTCAAATACAAAGCTGAATAGTTTATTTTGGCCAAATACAGAGATAAAAGCTTAATTTTGTGACACATGACCCCATACCAGTTCTGAATATGCAATTTTTTTGTAGTAAGGCTTGAACAAAGGGTGCTTAACCACTGAGCATCATCCCCAACCCTTTTATTTACTTATTTATTTTATTTTGAGACAGCATCTTACTAAGTTGCTTAGAGTCTTACTAAGTTGCTGAGGCTGTCTTTGAACTTACAGTTATCCTGCCTCTACCTCTGAAATCACTGGGATTACAGGCATGTGCCACAGCACCCAGCCCAGATACACAACTTTGTGTGTTTGCGTGTGTGTGTGTGTGGTGCTGGGGATTGAGCCAAATACACAACTTTTAAGATAGGAAAGACAACTAACGAAAAGTAAATCTCTTTCACATCACTGTCAGCTAATGATCTGGTTCTCTTGAGCACTGTTACCATTTTTTTCTTTCTGTACTGGGGACTTCATGCATGTTAACCATGTGCTCTACACACCACAACCCCACCAGTTTCTGTTATATCCTTCAGAGATCTGAATATGTTCTACCATTTGCATCATGTATATGCAAGCAAATATGTATATATAGAAGCAATTGTTTCTGTGGAAAATTGTAGATTACTATTCATATTGTGATGTTGCTAGCTTTGTTGTGTCACAATATCTTTCATTTGACAATAAATGCAATATTCAATGTTTATTAAAATATAAAATTGGTACAGAAAATGGTGATAAAAGTACAGTTCAATGTGAGCATCTCCAGGTAACCATAATTCATAACAGAACATTATTTCATTCATGCTCTCTCCAAATAACTCAAAGATAATCATCACCCTAGTTTCAAACTCCTTAAAATGCTTTTCCTGGCTTTCAATACTAAATATATATAATTATGTAACACATATTTTTAGTATTTAGCTTATTTTGCTCACAGTATGTTTTTTGTAATAAAAGTCACTGCAACTAATTCATAGTCACTGATGAGTAGTATTCCATTTTATTAAAAAACCATAATTTATTACTCCATTTAATCCTGATGTCAAAGATCATTGAAGTCGTGGCCTGTTTGGAGCTACTACAAATAATTCTACTGTTTTGTATATTCCATTGGAGATATGTATAGGAATAGAATTGGTGGGTCAAGGGATGGACCTATGTTCAACTTTAGTAAATAATGTCAATTTTCCTGAATTATTTGTACAGTTTACATTCCTGCTAGCAATGTGTAAGAGTTCCAGTACTTCCTCATGCTCACTGCCACTTGCTAGGAGTAGTTATTTTAATTTTAGCCATCTCATAGTTGTGTAATGGGATGTCATTGAGGTTTCAATTTGCATAGTATGAATAGCTAGTGATATTGAGCTTCATAATTTAGTGGCTATTTAAGCATATTCCTTTGTAAAGTGCTCATTTTTCTATTGGGTTTACTATATTCACTTCTTAAATTTATTATATGATTATTGAAATATGTAAAAGTAGAAGACTTGTCTAATAAATCCCCCACATACTCATCATTTTACTTTAACAATGGTCAATACAAAGCTAATCTACTTTACCTCTATACATATCTACTTTTCCTCTTCTCCCTGGGATTGTTTTGAAGGAAAATCCAAACATGGCATTATTATATCCATAATACTTCATTGTTCCCCTTTAAAAGTAATCTGTATCGCCAGGTACATGCCGATAATCTGACTCAGGAGGACCACAGGTTCAAGGCCAGCCTGGGCAACTAAACAAGACTCTGTCTCAAAATAATAATAATAAAATAGGGCTGGGGATATATCTCTGAATAGTAGAGCACCCCTAGGTTCAACGCCCAGTACTGAAAAAAAAAAGATTAATGAAAGGATAAAGGGATGGATAAATAAATTGATGGGTATAAACAGAAACTTGGTGGTGGCATTCAAGGTTCACTCTAAATTCCTTCAATTTTCCTGTATGTTTGAATTTTCTTAATATAATGTCAAGGGAAAAATGCCATCTTCTCCACTTATAAAGTTCTGTTATGGCTAGTAGTATATCTCAGTGGAAAAAGGTTTATCTAGGATGCATGTAATCCTAGGTTTGATCCCTAACAATGCAAAACAAAACAAAACAAAAACAAAAATACCTAAAAGTTTAATAAATATTTTCTTTTTTTTGTTTATGTTTGGAGTTGGTTGGTTTGATTGAGTCCAAATTAAGGTGACATGTGACATTGAGGTAATATGTCTCTTTGTTACTTTCTTGATTCTCTTGTCACTTTGGAGATATAATAGTTCACAGTGCAGGCAAGAGATACTTAGACCTAGGATCAAATTCTTTCACCAGAGCCAGCAGCAGAACTCTCATTCAGCTGTTGATGCTACAGTAGGTCATTGTGATCCAAGAGGCTTTGGCCATTAAGAGATCTCAATTTGGACTGAATTGCCAGATTCGTGGGACCACAATAGACCTCCAGGAGCCGAATCCAATGCAATCACACAAGAGTCTTTATTGCAAGCTCCAGCCTGGACTCACAACCATTTCCTACTCAGCCATCCCAGGGAATGAGTCTCGGTCCTTTGTTCCGTGAGATTTTATAAGTTTTGGGGGATACTCTATGCTTCACAACATCACACAGCAAATCATTCCATACCACGAGAAAATCAAACAACAACTCTTAACATTGATCAGCACATTCACTGGCGGGAACAAGTTGGGTAGGGGTGATTGGTTAGTACAAGAGGGGGATTCCTTTGAACTGATTAGTTTAGGCCACAAGGGCTGTACATGCTAAACTATATGGTTTCCCAACATGTTATCAACCACCATAAACTACTGGGGGGGGTGTCATCTGGCATCCCAGGTATTTTCCCTGTCTCATGCTGATTGGTGGTTGCTAGGGGGTTGTTAGGGGTCCTCACCTAGCCTAACTGAGTCAGGGACACCTGGCACTGCAGATCTCTCCTGTTATTTGTAGACAAACAACTCAACCTCAGTGTGCATATGTGCTTAGAAGTGCTCTGTGGGTTTTTCCAAGGACAAGGGTCATGCCCCCTTCCTTAGACAGGCTTTGCTCTGAGGTAGAGGCTGGTTTCTCAAAAATGGAGTCACAGCAGTTTCTCAGGACCCATACATGCCAACAGGGCCCAAGATATTTTGTCTCAGAGCAAAGATAAAGCTGGAATTATTTAGCTATTCCCCAAATTTGCTTCTCAGGGGCTAACCCTGGAACTAAGAAGGAAAAAGAATGCTGCACAGACTTGGAAGAATCTCTCTCCGTACTTAGATTTTTTTCTTACCAAGCTAGATTGTTCACTGGCCCTTGGTTGTCCCAATGGACAGAGGGTAAGGAAGCTTCAGATTACAGGACCCTCACTTAAAAAGCCCATTTCTAAGGCCAATTGTGCTCTCCTTGGTGGGCATGGGAAGGAAGTAGCAGCTTCAGGTGCACAGGAGTCATAGAGCTCTGTGGCAGCCAGAGCATCACTCCGTATTTCCTAGTGGTTGTTTTAAAGCACTACTACCAGGCCTCAACATCCTCCTGTGGGGGAGGACCAGGGACTTTGAGGACTGGCTTGAGGTGAACCTGTGACCCTGTGGAGGGAGCTCAAAGGGTTAGAGTCCCAAAGGGCTTGCCCTTAGGCAAGAAGCATCATCAGTGCAAGGAAATGCTGAGGAAGTTAAAACACATGGAATTACCAATAATTTAGTTAAGAGGCTGAAAGATTTTCTGAACTCTTAATATTCATAAAATTTTAATCAACCATGTTATAAAAATTATCTTTTCTTTATGGAAATTGATACAATAAAATTATTGCCTTATGAAGAGGCAATCAAAATATGCAGCCAAATATATAATAGAGCTCTATCACTATTGATGATAATATTATTTTTCTAGCCAGTTGTGGTGGTGCATGCCTGTAATCCCAGCTATTCAGGAAACTGAGGTAAGAGGATCACCAGTTTCAGGCCAGCCTGGGTAATCTAGCAAGACCCTGTCTCTAAACAAAAAATTAAAAAACAGCTCAGAGGATAGTTCAGTGGTAGAGAATTCCTGGGTTCAATCCCTAGTACCCCCCCCCCAAAAAAAAAGAGTTATTTTTTTAGTGATGTTTGTAGTATTTGTCAGCTTTTAAAATTTTATGATTTGTGTGACTTTTTAATTCCAAATATTTACTTTTGTACTTAAATTTGAACTCATTGATTTGTGTGTATATGCATATGTGTGCACTAGAGATTGAACCCAGAGCCTTGTCCATTCTAAGTATGCTATCTACCACTGAGCTACACCCTTAACCCCATATCCTTTTTCTTTTCTTTACTTTTTTTTAGACTGGGGATTGAACCTAGAGGTGCTTTATCACTGAGCCACATCCCAGCCCTTTTTATTTTTTTATTTTGAAGCAGGGTCACAGTAAATTGCTTAGGGCCTTCCTAAATTGCTGATGCTGGCCTCAAAATTGTAATCTTCCTGCCTCAGCCTCCTAAATTACTAGGATTATAATAAGCACATACATACCACTGCACAAGGCTTTTTTTTTTTTTATCTGAGACAGGGTTTCACTATGTTGGGAAGGCTGGTCTTGAACTTGCAGTCTTCCTAACTCAGCCTCTCGAGTTCCTGAATTCTAGGCATGGAACCTCACACCATTCAAAATAACAGAAAGCACTCAAACACATACTTGTGCACCAATGTCCACAGTGGTATTATTCACAGTAACCAAAAATATTAACAACCCAAGAGAACTAGGAATATTAAGAGAGGTTCATTGTGTTTGAGCAGAAGTCTCAAACAGATAATAAGGAAAATAAGGAAATAACAGATAATAAGGAAATCCTGGACAGGACCCTGAATCTGACCATCTTTCTTTAAGTCTTGGAAAATGTTTGATGTTTCTAATGAAAATCCTTCCTCATTGCTTTACACAAAATCCAAATTGATTTCTTAAAAATACACATAAAAATCAATGTTTTCTCACACTAATTACAGATTTTCATATCGCTGCTTTTCATGAGCAAACTCCCCAAAATATGGAATGATGTGCTTCAATTCCTCTTAAACCCTAACTGTACATTTAACCCACTGTTTTATTAGAAAGAGGCAAATTAAATAGGAGCAATAAATGTTTAATATGGAATGAGCCACCAGCAGTTTTAGTAATAAACTGAGTGTACATTTAACCAAGAATTACTGAATTATTCCAAAAGTCTTGTACATGTATTATCAGGAAGCTAGAATTTTTCTTTGAGCCATAGACTCATGCAAATATATATTCATTGGGCATGCAATTCTCAAACTCTTCCTTCTGTTAATCCCAAGGGCCAGTTCTGAGACTTACATGTTACCAACTACAGTCAGCACTTCAGGAGCACAGCAATTTTAGTAGTTATACTCAGAAAGTCCCTGCAGTAATATAAGAATGGGATGCTATTGATGAGACCTATTAAGATAGTATTTGTATCAGGACTCTTAGTAAAATGTGGTAGAATTCCATCTCAAACTAGTTCAAACAAAAAAGAAAATGTTTGGCTTCAAGCATTTGTTTAGCTTTGAACATGTATGTGGTTTAAGGTACAGCTGGAGTCACGTTGATTTCTCCTTATTTCTACTCTCTCTGTAAACTTTTCATTCTCTACGATTTTCCTTGAGGGCCAAGAAGAAATTATCCTCCCCATGTTATTTAAAATGCATTTTAAATAACTTGTCAGATAATTATAAAATTTCACAAATAAGGAAACCATGTAATTACATTTTTTTGATTTTGCACAAACCAAAACCAATAAGTAACCTGCTATATACCATTCTACAATTTCATAATCAGAAAACAAATGGTAATGTTCCACAATAACACAAACTTTTTAAAGTTTACTTGATTTTATTGTACATAATATTTTATGTAGTTGGTCCCAATGTTGTTCACACTCACTTGAGGGAGATGTTTTGGATTTCTATGCTCATAGTTGCTCAGTTTCTTTCAGGATCAAGGTGGGTACTTTCATATTAAATCTAATTTTTAATTCCTTCTTTGGCAATTCTTTCCTGAATTCTTTGATTTGCATAATTATACCTGCAGTGAAACCAGCATCCTAAATCACCAAGATAAATCCTCCTACTCCAATATCACGTGATCTTCTAATTCTACCTTCCCCTTCCTGGGCTCTGCTCTGACTGGCAGCTATGAGGACCAATCCGCTCCTCTAGCCCGCCTTGCACCCCCCCCACACAGGGCCTTGAGAGCCAGGAACTTTTTTTTAACCCACAAATACAAAGCATACCTGTGTTAGTCACCTTTCTGTTACTATAATAAATCCCTAAGATGAATCAATTTATAAGGAGGAAAGTTTTACTTTGGCTCACAATTTTAGAAGTTTCAGTCTATGTTGGTTGGCTCATTGTTTTTGTGTCTGAGGTGAGGCAGAATATCATGGATGGAGTGATTGGCAAAGGAAGCCCTCACTTCAAGGCCACCAGGCAGCAAATGAAAGACAAGGGGCCAGGGTCCCAATATACCCCTCAAGGGCTGTTATGGTTTGGATGTAAGGTATCCCACAAAAGCTCACATGTGAAACAATGCAAGAAGGTTCAGAGAAGAGGTGATTAGGTTATGAGAGCCTTAACCCAATCAGTGAATCAATCACCTGATGGGATTAATTGAGTGGGGACTGAAGGCAGGTGGGGTGTGGCTGGAGGAGGTGGGGCTTTGGGGGCATGGCTTTGGGGTATGTATTTGTATCTGGTAAGTGGGGATCTCTCTCTTTGCCTTCAGATCATCAAGTGAGCTACTTCCTTCCACTAGTCTTCCACCATGATGTTCTGCCTCATCTTGAGCCCCAAGGAATGGAGCCACCTTCTATGGACTAAGACTTCTGAAACCATGAGCCCTCAAACAAACTTTTCCTCCTCTATAATTGTTCTGGATCTGGTCTTTTAATCGCAGCAGTGAGAAAGATGAATAAAACAAATTGGTACTGAGAAGTATGATCTTTGCTATGACTAAACTGACCATGTGCTCAGAAGCTATTAGAGTTTTTTGGAATTAATTGGAGGAATTTTGAGATGTGTAGTGGTGCAGGCTGGAAATGCTTTAGGTGTGATAAACCTAGCCTAATTCCCTCTTAAGATTGGGAGCCATCTCGTCACAGAGACATGAAAAGTTAATTTCTGCTTTACTACAAATTACTGCAATTTCTAAACTTGATTGGAATGCCTGCCTGTGTCATGAACTCACCCATGCCTGGCTTTCCCTGACCAGATAACAACTCTCTCTGAAACCCTAATGGTGCTTCACTAATTCTGATGTTGGGATCTAAATTTACTCCCTAAGTGCTGAACCATTTAGACCATTAAACTACTACCTTTGTATTATGCTTGACAAAATCCTGTTATCTGTAAGTTCTCAAGACACTCCCCTTTTGCAACTTTTTGTGCTATAAAACTGCGCTCCCAGGGAGCTAGAGGACTGTCTTCTAGAAGACCAGAATGCCAATAAGACTCTGGATAATAAAGACAGGGCTCCACCTCTATGCTCAAAGTTGCTGAATTTCTTTCAGGATCAAGGTGGGTGCTTTCATATAAAATCTAAACTTTGGTTTTAGAGGAGGAGGAGGAGGACTCTATTGGAATTTGGAGTAGAAGCCACTCGTGTTAGGTTCTGGGTGAGAAGTTGTCTTCATTTTGCTCATGTCCTGAGACTTTCTATGAGACTGTTTTTAAAAAGCGATGAACTTCTTAATCTGGTGGAAGAAATTTCTAAGGATCATAGAATTCAGGAAGTGGCACGGATATTGCTGGTAGCTTTTAGCCAAGTTTATGTGATATTCAGAAGCAGAAAACTGAGCAAAAAGATTTGAAAAATTTGGACTTGAAAGGCAAGAGTAAAACTGAGGCCAAGGAAGTTGCAGTTGTTAAAGACATTTGCCCAGAGACTATAAGAAAGATGGCCTAATGGCATCTCAAGAGCTGGCAAGACCACACCCCCCTCAGGCTCAAGGAAGTAAGAGTAAAAATTCTCTGAGACCAGTGGGGTACCCTTCTTACACAAGGGGGCCTAGGAAGTTTTTTCAACATGCTCAACTACCCAGGCACTCAGGCTGCTGCCGCCAGGGTCCCTGGAGGCTTGGCTACTGCTCAAGATAGTGGCGGACCGTGATGTCAACCATTATGCTGGAGTTAGGGAGTCATGGGTGCTTCCACCAAGATTTCAAAGGAAGGCCTGGGAGGCCAGGCAAAGTGCAGCAGGATCAGAGTCCCTGCGGGCACCCCTGAGAGGCAATGTGTGGAGATGTGAGGAAGAGGGCAAAGCTGTAGTGGAGACCCCCAAGATTAAGAAATGCCAGTAAAGTGGGACATTGTCCTAGGAAACCTGCAGGAATCAGGCAGCCACAAGCCAACAAAAGACAACTTGGGCTGCAACCAACATGGTCACAGGGGTGGAGCTACTCAAGCCTTTGGAGAAGACATCATGCCTTGTGCACAGAGCTAAAGGACTAGTTTGTCCAGCTGGATTTTGGTGTTGCTTTGGTCCCATCCCTTCTTTCTATGCCCCTATTTTTATGAATGGATATGTTTACTCTGTACCATTATATACTAGATACTTGTAAACTGCTTTTAATTTTACATGAGCTTACAATGTGAGATTACCTTGAGCCTCAGAGAAGACTTTGGACTTGAACTTTGAGCAATCTTGAAACTGTTGAAACTATGGGAATAGACTAAATGTATCTTAAATTGTCAGATGAGTGTGAGCTTTTGGGGACCCAGGGCAGAATGTTATGGTCTGGATGTGAGGAGTCCCCCAAAAGCTTATGCACGGACTAAGTGAGAAAGTTCAGATAAGAAATTATTAGGTTAAGAGAGCCTTAACCAAATCAGTGTATTAACCACCTGATGGGATTGAGTGGTAACTGAAGGCAGGTGGGATGTGGCTGGAGGAAGTGGGGCTTTGGGGGCGTGGCTCTGGGGTATATATTTTTATCTCTTTGCCTCTTGATCATCATATGAGCAGGTTCTTTCCACTACACTCTTCCACCATGATGTTCTACCTCACTTCAAGCCCCAACTAATGCAGCTACCTTCTATGGATTAAGACTTCTGAAACCATGAGCCCTCAAATAAACTTTTCCTCTTCTACAATTGTTCTGGGTTGGGTCTTAGTAGCAGCAGTGAAAAAGCTGACTAAAACAAGGGCACAGCCCCAATTAACTCAACAGGCATGTAATTCTAAAGCTCTCACTAGGCTCCACTTCCTAGAGATTCCACCATGCCTCAATGGTGCCACTGGCTGGGGACCAGGCTTTCAATACATGGGTCTTTGGAGGACATTCAAGATCAAACTACAGCAATACCTGTTAGCATAAATCAGTTTCTGAATTGACCCTAATTGCATTCTTACATTTTAGAGAAATGCATCTTATTTTCTTATTGAAAGATTATGAATATTACAAAAACAAAGTATTCCTAAATACCACTGAAAAGAGTCTCCTGTTGGAATAACTCAAGCGTTTAGCTCTCTTAGCCACCACCAGCCATCATGGTCTTATCTGTAGTTAATTGTATAGGCAGATATTTTACTTTTGTAAAGAAAAGTTTTCTTCAGAGATTCCAATCCAGATTCTTAATACTCCATTTGAACAGTCTGCTAAATTCATTAGGTTTGGATGATCCCAATAAAACAACTATCCATTATGCTCAACCACCAACAAAAATGAAAGGCCCTGGACTGTGGTTGTGCTCAGTAGCAGAGCATTTGCCTAACATGTGTGAGGCATTGGGTTTGATTCTTAGCATCACATAACAAATAAAAAAAGAAAGGCATTCTGTCCATTCACAGCTACAGGGGGTGGGGGGGGGAGGGCCCTTTTGGTAAACTATTTTTAGAAGTGCTAAATTCTTTTTCTTTCTTTTTGGACGCAGAGGAGCTTAACACTGAGCCACATCCCACATCCCCAACCCCCTTTTTTTTAATATTTATTTTTTAGCTTTAGGTGGACACAATATCTTTATTTTACTTTTATGTGGTGCTGAGGATCGAACCCAGTGCCTCAGGCATGCCAGGTGAGCGTGCTACTACTTGAGCCATATCCTCAGCCCCCGCAACCCTTTTTTATTTTTCATTCTGAGACAGGTCTTGCTAAACTGCTTAGGGCCTTGTCAAATTGCTGAGTCTGGCTTTAAAGTTGCAATCCTCCTGCCTCAGCCTCCCAAGGGGCTGGGATTACAGGCATGAGTCACTGTGCCCATAGAAATTGTAGCCTTGGCAAAAATAGAGTAGTGGATTCAGCCCAGGGATATAAGTCAACTAACTATTCTACCCCAAACTGGAGGTTTGGCCACATACAGTCTGAAAGACATTGAATGCCAGACTAATTTCTCAGCCTACAACTAAGAAGCACTGTCATCGTTCCCGGCAACTTAAACACTCAGAGGTTACTCCAGGGGAACTGAAATAACTGGGCTCTGCAAAATAACCACACAAGAAATACCTTTTTCTTTGGGGTGCTGTGATGGCTCCTCTGACCTTAAGGGTCTGCAGAAAGAAAGAGCAGGAGCACGTACTGACCCCTTTTATGGAGAAGCCATTCAAATGAAGCAAGGGGTCAGGTTTCAAGGGGCTGAGTCTAGCTTCATGATGTCTGCTGTCAGCAGGCTGACTGACATCTAGGTAGGCCACACCCAAGGGCAGAGTAAGAGAAGGGGACACACAAAAGGCGTTTCCATGGAACATTCTATCCTAAATAGGGCAAGAGGTAATATCACAAAGGAACAGGTGAGCATAGCTCCACCCATGGGGATATAGGAAGCCACGCCCATGCATGAACACACAGTCGCTGGACCCTAAAGACTGGGGCTACCATCTGGGTTACCTAGGCAACCAGATCACAGAGTGACTGAGATGCCACACCAATCAGAAGAGGAGACAAATGTGGTCAAGTGCTAGTTTGGCCTCCCACAAGGTACATTCAAATACACAGAATGAAAGGTGTCCCCTTCATGCCTTCTATCTTTATTACATTCTCCATTGTTCACACAATGGTATACAATAGTTATATCGCCATAAATTTGGGTTCCAAATTTAAAGCTAAGTTCTATGTCATTTCCTCCTAATTCCCCTTCCTTGGTGATTGTCTATAGGAGTTACTACAGATCTTTATATTCTCCAGTCCTTTATTCTACTCTGTATGACACTGTGACTGTAATTTCTCAGAGAATATAGCACCTAGCAAGTATTAATTTATCTTTCAACCCTTTCACTCATAAATGTGTATACATGTACACTTTTTTTTTTTTAAATTTTGTAGTACTGACTTCCCAGTGGTTAATTGTAAGGGACTGCTGCAAAGTTTTGGTTACCTTAGTTAACCTCTCCAAAGGCTCAGGACACTTTTGACTTCTCTGGATTTTAACATATAACAGGAAAAATGGCACTTAATTTCATATTCTTGGGACATTTATGTTATGCTTTATTAATTATTTACATCTTTCAGTGAATCCACAATAAATTTCTATTTATTTACTTATTGTGCTGAAGATGGAACCCAGGGCCTTAAGACATGCTATATAAGCACTTTATGACAAAGTCATCCCCCAATCCAATTTCCTTTTTTTATAAACTTAAATTCAAAATCTATTAGATGCAACATGAAGATAGCATGGGAGGCCTACATAGAAGGGAGTATGGGAAGAAAATACATTGTTCCAACACTTGTAGCTCCCTGCTTTGCCAGATTTTCTCCTAAACTCTCTTAACGCATTCGTTCCCAAAGTAATCCATGACACAGGTGTCACTATTACTTGGGTTGGTCAGCTTTCTGTTGCTATGACCAAAATACATAACAACAATAATTTAGGAGGAAAAATTTATTTTGGGCTCACCACTTCCAGAGATTGGTCAGTCACCTCCATTGCTGTGGGCCCAAGGTGAGGCAGAACATCACAGAAGGGCAGCAGCAAAGCAGTGCTACTGATCTCATGACAGCTAGGAAGCAGAGAAAGAGAAAGGGCCACAGGGAAGATGAACCTTTCCAGGGCACACCCATACTGACCCACCTCCTTCCTCCAGTGATGACCCAGTTAGTCCATTCAAACTAGGATAGACTGATTAGGCTACAGCTCTCATAACCTAATCATTGCACCTCTAAACATTTCTGCATTAACACAGGAGCTTTTGAGGGACACCTTATATCCAAAACATAATATTATCCACTTGAAAACCAAGGCTTCATGAACTTCAGCACTAATTTTTATTTAGTCTGTGATGAAACAAATGTTTTAGATTAATATGGAAGTGATTTGATGGATTGGATGACAAAAGTAGTTAAGATGCTTGAGAAATTGTGGCTTTAGGTACAAGGCTGGGCAGGAAACAGTGAAAAGACTATTACTTATGAAGATTAGACAGATTATATAATGGCAAGATAGGAATTACAAGAGGAAAAAAAAAGATTCGGAATTTTCAACCAGATTAAACTGCAAACTAATGACAATAGTAGAGAAGTCAAGGAAAACTGGGTTAGTTCTATTACTAAGAACATGCTCCACAAAAAAATTACTAATAAAATGACTTAGGTATCATAAAGTGTTACAATAACAAACAAATCTGAGATTAGATATCTCAGCTAAAATCCAGAATCTTCTTCACTGAGCTAAGAAAAATATTCTTAATTCCACTTAGGTTCATGTAGAGATCTACCTTTAGATGAGCTTTCTAGATGAAACTAAAATGGAAAAGACCTCTGAATTATAGACTGTTCACTGAAAGTACAGTGACTATACATGACAGAAATAAAGGTGAATAAATTGGGGTCAATCTAGTGTTTCATTTAAGTATTTAAAAACAACAACAACAACAAAAAAAACCCCACAAAATGTTACTTAAAATATTTTAATTTCTAAAAATAATGAAACAATTAGAATTTAAGTAATTTCATTGTACAGCATTTGATAATACATTTCAACAACCAGAAAGGTAAAACAAACCACTTAAATTAGTTTAATTTACTTTCTAAACTTAATAATATCCAAATTCATTTGCCCACCATGAATATGCAAAAATCAGCACCAGTGAAAGTGCTGATGTAAGTTACTATATTTCAACTGGTAATAACCTATAAGTACAAGCACATAAGAACTTATTTTTTGGTACTTGGGATCAAAGCCAGGGCTTTGCTCATACTAAGCATACCTTATACCACCTTATATTATACTCCCAACGCTACAGTACATAGGAATTTTTTTCAAAAGACAATCTGATGAAATCCATAATCAACTGAAATTTCCATTTTATTCTGTTGTGAAAAAAACAGAAGCCATCACTAATATCAATGGTATCGACAGAAGAGATTATTTGCCTAGTCTGTGCTCAAAAGGAACAGTCATCTTGTTGAAAGGATATGAACTTTTCAAACTTAGTTCTTTTTCATTTGTTTACAAATAAAATGCTTCAGCTAACATTCTGACAATCTGTTCCCTACATGGCTGAGTCTTCCAGGTTCTCATTACACAGCCATTTATGGGCATAATCTTCTGAACACTGTATAGTTTGAAAGAGTTGTTTAAAGTTTCGAGGATACATATTAATTGTTTTCACATTTTCATTTTTTCTTATTTGCCTCAATATATGCTTGGCATCAACTGGACTCAATGAACTGCAAAAGAAACACAAAATAAATCTGCTTAATTCTTTTTCATAATAACTGTCAATTAATATTGATAAAGCTGGCCTCTAGCCCAATTTAAAATATAAGTATATATACATATATACACATACACACACACGTATTTATACATACATTAAGCTTATTTAGTTTAAGAGCTTGAATATAACATGTATAATTTTATCTGTTCCTAAGGTTTCACAGCTAACCTGTAATGAAAATAGCAGATTAGGCTGGGCATGGTGGTGCACACCTGTTATCTCAGTGGCTCAGGAGGCCACAGGAAAATCGTGAGTTCAAAGCCAGCCTCAGCAAAAGTGAGGTGCTAAGCAACTTAGTGAGACCCTGTTTCTAAATAAAATATAAAATAGGGCTGGGTATGTGGCTCAGTGGTCAAGTGCCCCCGAGTTCAATCCCTGGTACCCAAATCAGATTAGGCTTTAACATAATTTAATCATTTTCAATTATTTTCTTTTTAAAATATTTTTTAGTGTTGATGGACCTTTATTTTATTCATTTATTTATATGCGGTGCTGAGAATTGAACCCAGTGACTCACACATGTGAGGCAAGCACTCTACCACTGAGCCACAATCCCAGCCCCTAATTATTTTCTTTTCGGGGATAGGGAGGATACTGAGGATTGAACTCAGGGTGTTCCACCACTGAGCTACACGTCCAGTCCTTTTTATTTTGAGATGGGGCCTTACTAAGTTGCCAAGGCTGGCCTTGAAGTAGAGATCCTCCTATCTTAGCCTCCTGACTGGCTGGGATTATAGGTGTGCACCACCATGCCTCGTTGTAGTCAATTCTTACACAAAATTCTTGTTTAGTTTTAACTTAAAAAAAAAAAGAAAAAAGAAAAAACAATTTTTGTGGGACTGAGAGTGTAGTATACTGGGAGATCATTTCCCTAGTATACAAAAGGCCCTGGGTTTGATCCCCAGCATTGCCAGAAATAAATAAAAATTCTGACTACTTCTTTCATCTTTTTACTCTTACTCTGGTTTTGGGGATTAAATACAGGACCTCATACATCATAAGCACATACTTTACCTCTGAGCTATACCTCCCAGCCCTGCAAAAATATTACTAACTCCATTTCAGTTCATGTAAAAGTTCAAATACAAACAGCACAAGTTGACAGGTGATTTTTTTTTAAGGAGGAAATTATTTTTCACATTTTTGCAGGGTGGGGAGGGGTGGAGTACTGGGGATTGAATCCAGAAGTGTTTAAGTACTGAGTCACCTCTCCAACCCTTTTTATATTTTGAGACAGTATCTTGCTAAGTTGCTTAGGAATTCACATTTCATGTAGCAATCACTGGCAAATAAATTATAAAGTAGAGAACTTTCTCATACACAACCTTAGCAAGAAACTATCAATAAATCTCTGATAGAAAGAAAACAATTTTAGTAAAATATTTTTGTGGAAAATATTTCCAATACCTTTTTAATACTGAATAAAATCTTAAGTTAGCAATATCCAAGGGAATTTTTGACATTTTATACCATGATTTACCATAGTTATTCCTTGTTTTTCTATTTTCTTGATATTTGCATTCAAAATAGCCACAACCACAAATAGCAAGATGAAAAATAGTAGGTTACTATTACTGATCTAATGCCACTTTTAACATTTTAATTTTTATTTTTTATAGTATTGATGATAGAACCCAGGGACATTTTACCACTGAGCTACATCCCCGACACCTCCCTTTTTCAAATTTTTAATTTTTCTTAGTTGTAGATAGACACAAAATCTTTATTTATTTATTTATTTATTTTTTAATGTCGTGCTGGCGATCAAACCCTGTGCCTCACATATGCTAGATAAGCACTTTACCACTGAGCCACAACCTCAACCCCTCTAACCCTTTTTATTTTGTTAAAGCACCTGACTTTAAAATACATTTTTATATTAACGATGTGCAGTCAGTTAATTCAGAGTTATATACTAAATAATTAAAGTAATTATTTTAACATTTTTCCCATCTTCTGACAACACTCTGAATGAATATGGGCTGATGAATACAAGGTGCAGTGTAGGACTTTATACATTAGCCCTATATAAAAATTATATAGATACATGTGTAGCTAATATAAAAAAATAAATAAAATAAAAAATAAAAAAGTTATATAGATACAAAGTAGGTAATAACAGCATAATTTTTATAAATATTTAAATGGAAACATAAAATCTGTTCCACAGCAAAAAGAATGGTGTGGTACAATGATTCATTCTTATTGTGGTTAGGAAATAAAACCAGTGAGGACAGGTAGCAATAAAAGGCAGATGGCAGGTTTGCCAACAGCAATTCTGATTCTCCATCCCAGCTAATGGTGAACATTGGGTTGTTCCTATAGGTTATAGTCTGGCCTATATTTTGATAAAGATAAAATAAATTGTGGGCTTCCTTGTTTGCTTTTTAAAGAAGGAAAGTCAATGAAGTTCAGTGGGAGGATATGTAGAAAAAAATATGATAATATTATTCTCAAAAAGTCTTTCAGGGAGAAGGAAGTATTTTCCAGAAATATTTAAGTGAAATATGGGTACACCTCATATAGAGTTCTAACAAAATACTGTCACAATAAATTGCTACTTTCGTACTTGTATTTATTCTTTGTACTTACTGTAAATGGTCTACTAGCTTGGCATTGCGCTTCCCAAAACAGTGCTTTACCATATGAAAAAATACATCATAGTTAACGGGAGTCAACTGTTCTGTAAATAAAGTTTTTCGAGGAGTCATTTGAATAAAATACAGGTTCTGTTGTATTGGTTCTAATGGTTCCTAGAGAGAAGGGAAAATAAACTGTGTCAATGATAAAATATTATCAGAGCAAAGCACTGTTCACTTATTCCTTCTAGCTATTTGTTGGAAAATACAATCACCACAGTCCCTGAATGTCTCTGGATTTTCTCTTTGGACATGAAAGCATGAATACAAAGCCCTCACTCTTCTTTACCTGGGTCATCTCTCAAAGTTGTTTGCAGTGAGCAACCTTAAGAGATGAGATAATGCCTCTCTCCAGAACAAAGAGGAGGACTGTTTATTGTTTGCTATAAAAGAAGTGTTTCCTGGGGCTGAGGTTGTGGCTCAGCAGTAGAGCGCTTGCCTAGAACATTCGAGGTGCTAGGTTCGATCCTCAGCACCACATAAAAATAAATAAATAAAATAAAGGTATTGTGTCCAACTACAACTAAAAAAAAAAAAAAAAAAAAGAAGTGACTCCTCCAGCTCTGTATCCCTCAGCTGCCCACTATATTCACAGCATACAACTGAGCCACATCACATCACTCCATGGGCTGGAGGTACAAAGTTTTCTATGTAATTAAGAAGTTGTGTGTCCTTGGCCAGCATCTGCAAAACAGTAACATGTACCAATTCCCTACTATATTCAAAGTATGCCACCATGACCGCTAGATCTAAAGATAAGAAAACATCATTGACACAAGATGTGGTGGCGCATGTGTATAATACTAGTTACTTGGGAGGTTGACACAGGAGGATTTCAAGTTTAATTCCAGCCTGAGCAATTTACTGATACCCTGTCTCAAAATAAAAAATTTTCAAAGGGGGTTGGGGACATATATCAGTGGTAGAACCCTTCCCTAACATGTACAAAGCCAGTGATTCATTCCCCAGTGCCACAAAAAGATTGACTTTTTTTTTAAGACAAAGTCATGCTGTATCGCCCAGGCTGGCTCCAAAACCTGGGCTCAAGCTTGCCTTCAAATCTCAAATAGCTGGACTACAGGTGCATGCCATGGCACCCAGCTGACTTGCAGTCTTTAATTGAATATTTAAAAACTGAAAGTCTCAAACAACTTAGATATTAAATGCATAAATAAAATTCTCATCTTCATCCCTAAAAGTGCACATTTTTTAGCCTTTGATCTTATTGAAAAAGGGAGAAATGTCTTATACGTAATCATGTTCATTTTTTGGACATTTGGATAAATTCCTAATGGTACCCAAGCCAAAATGCATTATTCCTATTCAACTCTTTGAATATAAATTATGTTTATGAATAGGGAAATCTAACAGGTCACCATGATATGTGATCACTCTATAATCAGACTCTTCAGTAATTTTCATTTTCCCTTAGTGGGAAGAGTAAGGGGAGGAAATAAATGGGATCTTCCAGAAGCTGGTGTTAGGCCATCATTAACATCAAATTCTAAAGTAGAATTTCTGAATTCAGTCTAAAAAATATTCTTTTGCATCATCTGTTAATTTATTGGAATTGAACAAGTAACCCTGAGATAAATTAAATAGAGGGCCACCTTATAACATGACCACTTTAGTTTTTTAGAAAGGAAAAAAAAGAATAACAAAAACAAAAATGAAAGCCCAAATTCCTGGGCAAGAACAAATAGGTACCTATTGGTGAATTCAACCATAAAGAAGAGTCAAAATTATAAATTTCTGATTGATGAATAAGATGTAAAATTTGACTTTATCCTATTAAATGAACATTAAAATAATTATATTCTACAAATTTGAGATGTGTCTTCATTTTTTTATTTTCTGGCATTGGGAATTGATACCAGAGGTGCTTTACCACTGAGCCACATCCCCAGCCCCTTTTATTTTTGTTTTCAGAGAGGGTCTCAATAAGTTGCTAGGGCCTTGCTAATTTGGGGAGGCTGCCCTCAAACTTGGGATCCTCCTACCTCAGCCTCCCAAGTCACTGGGATTACAGGCATGCCACCCATATCTTCATTTTAAAAGACAAAAGAGAAGTCAGATTCTCTATTTAAGCCTATTACCATGTTAGCATCTACTACTGAATGGCTGATAAATACAGCTATTTCAAAATAATTTCAATTTATTTTAACAAGTAATTAGACATGTTTAAAGAGCGTTTGTAATAATTTTCAAATTTAAACTTTAAATAAATCGAGAATACCAGATAATCTTAAAGAAAATGAGGGATGTTCCATTAAAAGGAAAAAAGGAAAAGTTATTAATTTATTCTTACCCTGTGCTTTAGCTTTTCCAGCTGCCCATTTTGGGGGTATATATCAAATGACGACCAAGGCTCCTTAAAGAAAGAAAAACAAAATACAAAACAATTCTTTCAGTTCTTTTTGGTTGAAGTTCCCCAAATTATTATGGCCTTAAAAAATGTCATGCTTAAACAGCAGAATGAATTAAACCCAGGTCATAGTCTAATTGGATTTAGGAAAAATAAGCGATAGTTGAAAAACACATATACAACTCTATCTTACTTGTGTGTGTGTGTGTGTGTGTGTGTGTGTGTGAGAGAGAGAGAGAGAGAGAGAGAAAGAGAGAGAGAGGAGAAGAGGAGGAGGAGGGGGGAGAGAAAACACCTTAATGTGATCATACAAATAGGTTCTTTTCTTTTTAAATACTTCCATTTTTATGTGGTGCTGAGGCTTGAACCCAGTGCCTCACATGTGAGAGGAAAGCATTCTACACAACCCCAACCCACAAACAGGTTCTTAAGTCATAATTTTTTCATGTCAAATAGATACCATGTACACAGGACAGTAATGCGGTTTGAGGAAGGCATGTCCCACACATGGTGTGAAAACCCTATCATCACGCTTACGAACCACAAAAGCTAACATTTTCATACTAGAGTCAGAATCAACAGTTTAAGGGAGATCATATCAATAGCAAGGATTTTTTTTTGTCCTATTTTAGTGGAAAAGCCTATTACTCAAACTGATTTGAATATATTCAGACATTTAAGATTCACAAAGATACTCATGCCAATTTTTAAAAACAGAATCATTACTTTTTTCTATGTAACGTTTTTGTTCTGTTTTGTTTTGTTTGTTTTGGTACCAGGATTGAATCCAGGTGCACTTAAACACTGTCACATTCCTAACCCTTTTTAAAAATGTTTTATTTAGAGACAGGGTCTCCCTAAGTTCCTTTAGGGCCTCGCTAAGCTACTGAGGCTGGGTTTGAACTTGCAATCTTCCTGCCTCAGCCTCCCAAGCCACTGGGATCATAGTTGTGCACCACCATGCCCAGCTCTATCTAACTTTTCCATGTACAATTTAGTGCATAAAGTAAATCTTAAAAAACCCAACTGAGAGCTGGGACTGTGGCTCAGTGGTAGAGTGCTTGCCTAGCACGTGGGAGGCTCTGGGTTCGATCCTCAGCACCACATAAAAATAAATAAGTGAAATAAAGGTATTATGTCCAACTACAACTAAAAAATAAATATTAAAAAACCAACTGAAAAATAATTCTCTATATTAAAAATATCTATCTATGTACATATAAAATTTCAAAATAGGAGTGGGTTAGAAGAGCATCTGACACAGACTTAAAAAGACTAAAACAATGTCAAACATAAGGTTTGAAAGGCTACTGTCAGAATTGATAATTTATTATTAACTGTGGTGGGAATGGAAGTGGAATGGAAAATACAATTGTTACCCAACTGTGAAATTCCTAGCAGTTCTAGGAACATCATTTTAAGTACAGAAAGGCAAAGCCCTGGGAAGGGTGCACAGCAGGCAATGTTGGTCAAGCCACAGCAGTTTGGGATATAGCAGTGGGAGCAAAGGACACTTCACTTTTGCCTGCCAAAGCCACAGTAGAGGAAAACCTTCAAGACCTTGGGAAATGAGTTAAATGTCTGCTTTGTAATTATAGATTTACAATGCAGCAAGTGCTGAAAAAAATGTTCTGTTCAGAAAGAGCTCTCTTTTCTCAAGGTTAATAAATGGCAAAATTTAATACAGGATGTTATGGTTTGAATATGAGGTGTTCCCCAAAAGCTCTTGTGTCAACACAGGAATATTCAGAAGTGATATGAATAAATTATGAACTGTAACTTAATCAGTCTATCCTGGTTTGAATGGATCAACTGGGTGGTAACTGTAGGCAGGTGGGGCATGGCTGGAGAAGGTGGGTCACTGGGGGTGTGCCCTTAGGAATAATATCTTGTCTCCCTGGCTCCTCCCACTCTCTGCTTTCCTGCTGCTGTAAGCTGAGCAGTTTTCCTCTGCAATGCCCATGGAATGAACTTCTGAAACTGAACCCAAAATAAAGTTTTCCTCCTCTAAGTTGGGTCTTGTCAAGTACTTTGGTCACAGCAATGAAAACCTAACTATCACACAGGACTTTTGAAAACAAATACTAAGGAACAGGAAGAAGGAAACATTAACCTGAAAGCCAAAGTCCTTAGGAGGCCTCTATGAAGATACTAGCTGAAAGCTATGAGGACAGAGAAGGCTGAGATTAAAAGTCAACAGATGAGATAAGAATGGGGAAAGGAAGGGGATTAGGCAAACCAAGAACTACAGTATGGAGATTACAGGATAGTAATGTAAAGATTAAGTATAAAAAGATTCTGGGACTTGAGAAAAATGATGAGAACACGATTGATATCAAAGACAAAGATAAGGACCCAACATACCTGTGTTTTGGAGAAGGAAAAATAACTGGAACAAAACTTCAACTAAAACAAGGTAACATTCCTAAACTAAAAAATGCAAATAAAAGGGCTTACCAAGTTCCTGGACAAAAGTAGGGAAGAGACTACATGGAGACACACACTACAAAATCTAAAACTTAAACCAATACATTCTTAGAAACACAAGGCCTTAAAAAATATATAACTACAATTGTTCCATTGTATCTGTGGAACTGATCTAGGATCCCCTTCCAAAACTTACATCTGTAGATCCAAAAGTCCCTCATACAAAATGGCACATTATTTGCAAATAACCTATTCACATCCTCCTGTGTACTTTAAATCATCTTTATAGACTGTTTATAATAGCTAATATGATGTAAATACTTGTCGTACTATATTGTTTAGGGGATAATGACAAGAAAAAAGTCTATACATGTTCAGTAGAGTCATAATTTTTTTCCAAGTATTTCTATCTGCAATTGGTTAACTCTACGGATATAGAGGACAGGACACAGATATCTGCAGGACACAGATAACTGACTATATATATCCTATAAAAACTACTTGATAGATAATCTGGTCTACTAAAATAAGTAAGAGAATGGGCAGCCTGTAATCCCAGCGGCTCAAAGGCTGAGGCAGGTGGATCTCAAGTTTGAAGCTAGCCTCAGAAATAGTGAGGCCATAAGCAATTTATCGAGATCCTGTCTCAAAAAAATAAATAAATAAAAAGGGCTGGGGATGTGGCTCAGTGATTAAGCACCCCTATGTTCAATCCCTGGTACCAAAAAAAAAAAAAGGGCAAATTATGTATGAAAGTTGTTTATCATTTTTTCCTCATATTCCAGCCTTCTGATATTAAATGTATTAATAGCTTCTAGCAAGATGTATATATTAATAACATTTGAAATGTGTTCAGAATTGACATGGCTGTAATTGTATGAAACATGGTGGATTTTCAAAGGCTGAGTACAAACACAAAAAACATAAATTATGTAATAGCGCAATATTAAGTACATACTGACCTGACAATAATCTGACTTTACAGGTGGCTAAATACAATATAATATTAATTTCACCTGTTCTTTTTTCTTTTTATGAGGCTATTAAAAAATGTAAAGCTACATAATGGTTCATACTACCTTTCTATTAGACAACTATAATCTTTCTTAAGATAACTAAAAAGGGCATGCTCTACATTGAACAATTGAGTAGCCATTAAAAACTTAAAAATGTTTTGTGACAAAGGAAAAAGTTTACAATAATTGCTTATTAAGTCAAAATATAAATAAATAAATGAAGAAAAACTCCACTATATCAAGATAGAAGTACAGGGATAATAATAAAAAACTGAAAATAGGTCACAATCAACAATGACTTCTGGGTTAAAAACTACAGTAACTGAGCTAGGTGCAGTGGTGCATACCTACAATCTCAGAGACTCAGGAAGTTGGGCAGGAGGATCGAAAGTTCTAGGCCATCTTTGGCAATTTGGTGAGATCCCTGACTCGAAAAATAAGAAATGGGTCTGGTGTGGTGGGTCACTCCTATAATCCTAGCCCCTCAGGAGGCTGAGGCAGGAGTATCACAATTTTGAGGCCAGCCTCAGCAATTTAGTTAGGCCCTAAGCAACTTAGTGAAACCCTGTCTAAAAATAAAAAATTAGAAGGGCTTGGGGATGTGGCTCAGTGGTAGAGTTCCCTGGGTTCAATCCCCAATACCAAAAAAGCAATAAGAAGGAAAGGGGTGGAGATATAGCTCAGTGGTAGAGTGTCCCTCTGTCAATCCCCATTACTACAAAAGTGGGGAAAAGAAAAAGAATTAAATTATAGTGAAATGTACTTCCTATTTTTACAACTATCATATATTATTTTTATGATAAGAAAAAATAAATATTTGTCACAAAGAATCTCTTTCACAAAGCTAACTTGCCCCATAACCTTCAATAGTTGGAAAAAATAATAAAAATTAATCTTTTAAAGCAATCTTTAGTACATAATCTGTACTTAAAACTTAGTCTCTGAAATATAATACAATCATCTCTTAGAATACATAATTTTACTCACCACATGCAGAAGCTTAACATCACAAGCTACTTGCCAGAGCACACTTAATGCCTGATAGAAGTTTGGATTTTTGGGACCTGCCGTTAGATTCTAGTAAAAGAAAAATAAGAACTATGTAATATATAAATTATAATCAGTCATAATTAAATGTTAGATCTTAATAGAAATACCTAAAAAGTATCTAAGTAAAAAAATTAGAAACAAAATCTTAATCATAATTATTTTAGAGTTTTTTATGCTTTCCTTTTGAAAACATGTTATCACGTACACTTAAAATTCAAAGTATGTGTGTGGAGCTCAGAGGTGCACACATGTAATCCCAGCTCTTCAGAGGCTAAGGAAGGAGGATATCAAGGTCAAGGGCAGGTGTAACAACTCATTGAGACTCTGTCTTGAAATAAAAAAATAATGGCTGATGATGGAACTCAATAGTACAATGCCCCAGGGTTCAATCCCCAGTGTATGGGGGTGGGAGTGGGGGAGGGGTTCCAATGCATTTGAGACTGGTTTCTTTTAATCATGTGATCTAAGGGCAAAATTCTCATTCAAGAAAAATTGAAATAAAAGTGTATAATACTAATCATTCAGTTATAGATGTGAGCGAAACAGTAACAATCCCTGTTTATGATCCTGTAACATAGCATAACAGAAAACATTAGCTAATAAATGCATAACAATTCATTAACTTATAGTATGTATTATGGAGCATAGGTGTGCCAAAAATATGCATCAGATGGGTTTTAAATTTTGAGTTGAGAGTTTCTTTCTTTCTTTTTGGTAATGGGAATCAAACACCAGGGTTTTTTGCTACTGAGCTACATTCCAGCCCTTTTTATGTTTTTATTTTCAGACAAGGTCTCACTCATTTGCTATGGCCTTGCTAAGTTGCTGAGGTTAACCTTGAACTTGTGATTCTACTGCCTCAGCCTTCAGAGCCATGGGGATTAAGCATGTGCTACTACTCCTGGCCTGAGTCAAGAACTGTAATGCTGACACTACAAAGACAAGAGTTAATTTCAGTGCATGAAATTAAGAAAGGAAAAAGGAAACCGTATTTTTAAAAAATGTATTTTAAAAAACATGCCACTGGAACATTTTCCTAGCAGCAAGATAAAATCTGATAAAGCATTTCCTATTTCTTTCATTCTTTTGTATAAATTCTATATGTATCACAGATATGAACCCCCTGCTCTTATCTTCCAGAGCTAGTCAATATTTATTTACTACCTAGGTGAATAAATCATCCTTCATTTCTCACACCATTTCCCAACCAATACCTCTTTTTAATGTACAAATAAGCATTTCCTATTATATTTTATCAACAAACGAAATGCGAAGTATTCTGGGGAGAAGTAAAACATTCCTCCCATAGCAATATCAAGTAGGCCTATACATTAGAGAATAAAACATAAGAGTTTGCTAAGTAAAAATTACAGGAGACTATTGTTTTGGAGTAAGCTCCTATACTAAACTCAAATACAGCAAGCTAAAAAATCAAAGTGGAATCACAAAGACTAAAATTCCATGCGATCACAAAGAAACCAAGTGTTTACGTGACTTTCCCAGAAATCAGGATTAGAAAGGTAAGAGCCAATTTTCTCAAACAGGTTAGTTTCAATTAGCATGATGTCTTACTCTTAATGTTAAAAAGGTAACCTGAAGTTATCTTTCTTAGCTCTATCTTCCAGTCCCTCGCTCATAATAAAAAGTAACTCTGAAATTACCAATCAACTTTCTGTTTTTTGTTTCTGCTTATCAGCCCTTTCCTGTCTATAAAACCAAAATTCCCTGCTCTGCTCATTAAAACATTTATTTTGTTTTATGGAAAGAAGTATTGCTGAATTCTAGAATAAAAAATAAAGTCAATTGAGATTGTTAAACTGAACTGTCTGTCCTTCAACAAGTCTAAAACCCTAAAGATTTCACAACAAACAAAAAAACAAAAAACACCGTTAGAAAAATCAAATTCAACAAAGTTACAGGATACCAAGACAATCTGCAAAAATTAGTTATACACTTATATTCCAGCAATGGAAAATCAGAAAAGGAAATGAAAAAATTCTATTCCTAATACTATCAAAATTAATTTTAAAAACCTGAAACCAAACTAAGGAGGTGAAAGACATACATTAACAACTACAAAACACTGCTGAAAGAAATGAAAAAATATACAAATAAATGGAAAGATTGTCTATGTGAATATATTGAAAGATTTAATATTGTTGAGCTGTCAGTACTAGTCAAAGTAAAAATACAGATTCCATACAATCCTTACCAAATATTTCTTTCCGAGAAAGAAAATCCATCCTAAAATTGATATGAAATTTCAAGGGATCCTAAGTAGTCTAAGCAATCTTTAAAAAGAAAAAAGTTGGAGGACTCTTATTTCCTGATTTCAAAACTTACTAGAAAGGTACACTAATAACACAGTACAGTATTGCCATAAGAACAATCATACAGACTAAAAGAGAATCCAGATATAGATCCTCATATATATGATCAAATTATTTTTGACAAAGGTCCCAAACTACTGAATGGGGAAAAGAAGTAACAATAAACAGTGCTGGGAAAACTAAATATTTACATGCAAAGAATAAAGATGGACCCTTGCCTGACAACATATACAAAAAGTAACTCAAAACAGATCAAATACCTAAATTAAAACTGGAAAACTCTTAGAAGAAAACCACAGAGGAAACTTTCACAAGAATGAATTTGGCAGTGATTTCTTAGATAGGATACCAGAGACACAGGCAACAGGGTTGACAGTGTAACTCAATGGTTGAACCCTTCTCTAGAATGTGTGAGGCCCTGCGTTCAATCTCTAGCATGAAAAAAAAAAAAAAAAAAAGAAAAAGAAAGACATTTTATCTCATCAAAAATAAAGACATGGGCTGGGGATGTGGCTCAAGCGGTAGCGCACTTGCCTGGCATGCGTGCGGCCCGGGTTCGATCCTCAGCACCACATACAAACAAAAATGTTGTGTCCACGGAAAACTAAATAAATAAATAAATATTAAAAAAAAAAAAAAAAAAAAAAAAAAAATAAAGACATTTGAGGTTGGGGTTGTGGCTCATCAGTTCGAGGTCCTGGGTTCGATTCTCAGCACCACATAAAAATAAATAAATAAAATAAAGGTATTGACAATTATAACTAAATAATAATAAAAAAAAGACATTTGATTTCATCAAAATTAACGACTTTGACCATCAAAGACACTATCAACAGGGTAAAAAGGCAAGACACAAAATGGGAGAAAAACTTGTAAATCATGTATTTTAGTAAACAATTAATACCTAGAATATATAAAGCACTCCTAAAATTCAGTAACAAATAAAAGGCCCTGGTTAAAAGATGGGCAAAGGACTTGAATAGACATTGTTCCAGAGAATCTTATACAATAAGTAAATGAAAAGATGTTCAGTATAACTAATTATTAGGAAAATGCAAATCAAAACCACAATGAAATACTACCTTATACCATCAAGACAAGTGTTATAAAAAACAACAACAACAACAAACAGCCATGGCACAGTAGTGCCTGCCTATCATTCTGGACAATTAGGAGGCTCAGGAGGGAGGCTGAGGCAGGAGAATTGCAAGATCAAGGCCAGTCTGGGCAATGTTGTGAAACCTTGTCTCAAAAATAAAATTAGAGAAGGGCTGAAGATATAACTTTTAGAGCACTTGCCTAGCATGATGGGCAAGGCCCTGGGTCAAATCCTCAGAAGAAAGAACATATGTGTGTACACACACACACACCAAAAAACAAAACAAACCAGGAAATAAGCATTGATGAGGATGTGGAGAAACTGAAACATTTGTGGTAGAAAAGTAAAATGATACATTCTGAAAAAAATTTAAAATAGAATTACCACATGAGTCAGTAAGTCCACTTTTGGATACATATCCAAAAGAATTGAAAGCAAGGACTTGAGGAAATATTTGTCACCTTGTGTACATGCCAGCATTATTCACAATAGCCAAAAGGTAGAAGCAACCAAGTGTCATTAACAGATGAACAGAAGAGCATGAGAAGAAGATTAACATTAAACAGGGATGAGAGGTGGGAGAGAGAAGGGAAATTGCATGGAAATGGAAGGAGACCCTCAGGGTTATACAAAATTACATACAAGAGGAAGTGAGGGGAAAGGGGAAAAAAAAAACAAGGGGGAGAAATGAATTACAGTAGATGGGGTAGAGAGAGAAGAGGGGAGGGGAGGGGAGGGAAGGGGGAATAGTAGAGGATAGGAAAGGCAGCAGAATACAACAAACACTAGTATGGCAATATGTAAATCAGTGGATGTATAACCGATGTGATTCTGCAATCTGTATTGGTAAATGGGAGTTCATAACCCACTTGAATCAAAGTGTGAAATATGATATGTCAAGAACTATGTAATGTTTTGAACAACCAACAATAAAAATTAAAAAAACAAACAAACAGATGAACAGATACACAAACTGCGATGTACACAACATGGTACAATAGAAATATTATTTATTCTTAAAAACGAATGAAATTCTAACATGCTACAACACAGAAGAACCTTGAAGACATTATGCTAAGCGAAACTAGGAAGTCAGAAAAGTACAAATACGGTACAACACTAAGTCAAATTCAGAGATAGAAAATAGAATAATGTTGCTAGGTGCTAGGGGAAGAGGGCAATGGGGAGTTAGTATTTAAGGGTATAGAGTTTCAGTTTTAAAGAAGGTGGATGTGGGGCTGTAGCTGCAGTGGAAAAGTGCTTGCGTAGCATGTGTGAGGCACTGGTTCGATCCTTAGTATTGAATAAAAACTAACAAATAAAATAAAGGCATAATGTCCATCTACAACTAAATAAATAAATAAATAAGGATGGTCATAATGGTGCACAATCTAAATTTACTTTGCCACTGAATTTTACACATAAAAATAGCTATGATAGTAAACTTTATATGTGTGTGTGTGTGTGTGTGTGTGTGTATACATATAATTACAATTAAAAAAAAAAAAACTTAAAAAACTTTCTATTCTTTATACTCTTAAATGTTGTGAGCCCTAAATTAAAATTGTACAGATTGGGCTTGGGATGTGACTCAGCGGTAGAGCGCTCACCTTGCACGTGCGGGACCCAGGGTTTGATCCTCAGCAACAAATAAAAATAAAATAAGTGAAATAAAGGTATTGTGTCCAACTACAACTAAAAAATAAATTTAAAAAAATTGTATGGATTAAGACTACACAGATAAAAATTACAGAACTCTTTCAAAACAAAACAAAAAAACATTTATTAATGTTACCTGGTATTCTTTTTCACTGACAAACATATTTAGTTCTACTCGTCCGTATTTATATATAGAAGTACAGGAATACAGATCATATAAAAGTTTCCAAAGTATGTTTCTTTCACTTCTAAATGGCAAAATTCCAACGATTTTTAAAGGAATACCTGTTAGGAATATAAGCAAAAAGATTTAGGTAAAGTTCTTAACTTTCCTTCTGTGACCACAATTTACTGAAGCAAACTAGGTAACACTGTTAATTTTAAGTTGATTTCAATTAAAAGAGAATAAAATCATGGCATTTGCAGGTAAATGGATGGCATTGGAGAAGATAATGCTAAGTGAAGTTAGCCAATCCCAAAAAAACAAATGCTGAATTTTTCTCTGATATAAAGAGGCTGACTCATAGTGGGATAGGGAGGGGGAGCATGGGAGGAATAGATGAATTCTAGATAGGGCAGAGGGGTGGGAGGGAAAAGGAGGGGGCAGGGGATTAGCAAGGATGGTGGAATGTGATAGACATCATTAACCAAAGTACATGGATGAACATTCGAATTGGGTGTCAACATATTTTATATATATACAGAGATATGAAAAATTGTGGTATATATGTGTAATAAGAATTGTAATGCAAAAACAAAACAAAACAAAGAATATGTATAAAGGCATGAATGGGAGTGAACATACTCTATACACAAAGATATGAAAAATTGTCCTCTATATGTGTAACAAGAATTGTAATGCATTCGCTGTTGTGTATTAAAAAATAAAATAAAATCAATAAAACTAAAATAAAAAAAAATTTTAAGTTGATTTCAATTAAAACTAAGCCTCAGTATCTTTCCCCCATATGGAAGTTGAACTCTGAGGATATAAAATGGTTGTGTCCAAGGGAAGGAAATGTCATATTCAACTGAGAAGCTGCTCATGAACTATGCAATAGAAACTATACCCAAATCTAAACAAACCCAGGTATACTGCCAAAGAAACCTGGCAAATTATAAGGCATTTACTTTACTGAATGACAAAAATTACCTGCTTTCCAAGAAACTGCTCGTATTCCTAAATCTTTAAAAAGCTCATTTGAAACGTAAACAGGCGGTTTTGCTATTGTACAATTGTCAGGATCCATTTTAAAGAAGTCACAGTAGACCACTTTTAGTCTTCTATCCATATTTTCCCTTAAGGACTGGAAACAAAGAGATAACATGTTAGGAAATTTCAATTACATAGACTATGCAATAGTTCAAAGATCTACTTAGAAAAATAATACAAAAAATAATTCAAAGACCTTACAAAATATATTTCTACCTCCAAAAAGAAAATATTACTAGCCAGGCACAGTGGTACACACCTGTAACCCAAATGACTCAGGAGGCTGAGGTCAGAGGATCACAAGTTAGAGGTCAGCCTCAGCAACTTAGCAAGATCCTGTCTCAAAGAAAAAATGAAAAGGGCTAGGGAATCAAGCTTAGTGATAAAGTCCTGGGTTTAATCTCCAGTACAAACAAAAAATGAAAGAATGAAAAAGGCAAATCTTACTAATGTACCTAAACCTTAACAGAGAAAATAAAAATCAATTAATGCCAAAAAAGCAGTCAAAGTATAACAATACTACCAAGAAACCCCCTCCCAAACAAAAGTAACCTTCAACAGGGGCAGAGGGTATAGCTTAGCAGTAAAGAAACTGCCTAATTTAAGCAAGGCCTTTGGTTAAATCCCCAGCACCACATAACAAAAAAACAAATAATAACAACAAAAGAAAAGCTTCAACAATCCTAACTTAACCTTTTACTTTCTTTGTTTTATCTTAATAGCTTCAGTTCTTCAAAAGTTTCTTCACACTAATCTCTAACTGCTTAGTAGTAGCTACCTGAAGCACTAGGCCAAGATTCTGAGATCATAGCTCGACCCTAGCACACAGCTGTGTATCATCTGCTATGGTCACTGGAAGAAGAAACAAAAGATGTTTCACAGAAGAGAAAAACAAAATATTAAAGCAAAATGCAAATGGAGTCAAAAGAATATCTCTTTTTTCTAAGGGAATCTAGTCAATCATCCACCAAATGAACTTAAACTCACTGTATAGATCAATCTATATCTTCACCTTTTCATTTACATTTTCTAAAGAAAGAAGCAGCCACAGACTTTGTCCAGTGGAATAGAATCACTACATTTCAGTCTTCTCATTATCCATTAAACTTAAATTGAAGTTAAAGAAAAATCAACTAGAAGAAGGCAGTAAGTTTTTGAGATGCACACTGAGGTTTGCTTTTTTTTTTGGAACTGGGGACTGACTACTGAGCCATATCCCCAGCCCTATTTTGTATTTTATTTAGAGACAGGGTCTCACTGAGTTGCCTACTGCCTTGCTTTTGCTGAGGCTGCCTTTGAACTCACAATCCTCATAATCCTCTTGCCTTAGCCTGCATTTATTTTTTAAAACCATGCTGAAGACTGAATTCATGGTCTCACAGTACTATCAAAGCACTCTAACACTGAGCTGCACCCACAGCCTTTACTGTTTTTTTTTTTATTAAATAGTTTTTAGTTGTAGTTGGACACAATACTTTCATTTTATTTATTTATATTTATGTGGCGCCCAGGACGTACCCAGCGCCTCCCAGCGCCTCCCGTGTGCTAGATGAGCGCTCTACCACCGAGCCACAACCCCAGCCCTCATACTGTGTTGTTTTTTTTTTAAATCTTAATTTTATTTATTTATTTTATGTGGTGGTAAGGATTGAATCCAGTGCCTCACACATGTGAGGTAAGCACTCCACCACTGAGCTACAACCCCAAATGGTATTCATCAGGTTTAAAATAATTTCACAACCTAAAGCGATGAATTTAAAAACCAACTTTTTCTTAAGCATTAAAGTTCAACCTATAAATAGTATTCTATTTCAAAATCTAGTAATTTTTTTTTTTTGGTGGTACTGTGGATTAAATGCTAGGTAAACTCTCTCTACCACTGAGCTACATACATCCTCAGCCCCTAAATCTAGTAGATTTTAATGATCACTTCATCAAGGGGACTATTTACAAAGATTAAAAGAACAACTGGGGGTAGAAATCATATATATTTTGTCACATCAATTCTGAGATGCCTACTAAGTGGTCAAATGGAGATGCTGGGTAGGAAGCTGTATATTTGAAAGAGGAGGTCAGTGGAGTGGTCCAGGCTGAAGGTATACATTTGTGAGAATATGACTTGTTAAGATAATTAAAGCCAGGAGTGTAGATCCCCAAGGAGAAATACAGAAGACTAAACCCAAGGATAGTGTAACTCCAGAATCTAATGACAAGAACCTGAGAATAATACAAGGAAATAAGGAAGGAAACCTGAAAAGTGCAGTGTTACAAAAGCCAAAAGAATAGAATACGGATGTAAAGCATATGATGACTTTAAAACTCCAACATGTATAGCAGTAAGCTAATCTCACAAGGTACAAAAGATATGTTTTAAGTAAGTAAAGTTAATGAATCTTGATTTGATGGAAATGTTTTATTTTTTTTAAGTGTATACTTCATTATTTAGTGATTTTTGTATTCTGAGGGAACATCATATTTATTTTTTTAAATATTTATTTTTTTTAGCCTTAGGTGGACACAATATCTTTATTTTATTTATATGTGGTGCTGAGAATTGAACCCAGTGCCTCACGCATGCTAGGCTCAAGTGCATTACCACTTGAGCCACATCACCAGCCCCACATCATATATTTTTGCTTTAGCACCTGTAATTAGCCATTCAATAATTCAAACACAATAACAGCCAAAGCTCCAAAATAAATAACTGAATTCATACAATAATTGTGAGGTCACATTTTAAAACTCAATTAGGATGCATTTAAGAGTCAAAAACAGGAAGCAAAAAAGAGGAAATTAACTCTTGAATTTTTCAGTCATTAAGTTAGGTACTTTACTTAAGTTTATTTTATTAATCCTAATCAAGATCCTATACAGGCGGATATTAGTATCTCTTATTTTACATATAAGATTTATAAGTTCTGAAAGGTTGAATTAGTTACTCGAACCAGGTCTAAAACTAAGAAGTGCTAGGGCTGATGACTATGTCCTATCCCTGCTGAAATTAGGATTTACCATAAAAGTTAGTTCTTGAACTGAACATCACAGCTATTTCTGCAACTTTTTTTTCAAAACTCAAATGGATATATCATGATTTATTATTATGAAACAAAATTTGCAATATGTGTAAGATGTCTAGTACATTCAGATAGGAAAAATAAACTTGTTGCCTAAAACATTGTTATTGTGGAATTCCAGGACTAGAGGAATTTAAAGTTAGTTAAAAATCCAGAATCAAGTATTATCCTTGAAAATTTTTTTCAGAAGCAAACTTGAGAGCCTTTAGGTTGCTAGAAACATGATTTGTTGAGAGGACCATTCTTGTTCCTTGATTAAGGGCAGCAAATGTTCTGCTTACATTATTTCTTTTCTTTTATTCTGACAAATAGATGAGTTCACATAAATGATTTGAATGGCTTTTCACTTTATCCTAGGATAATTAATAAAAGTGAAAGAACATCTACCAAGGGCTGAGTTCCCTAGGGTGTACTCAATGTCAGAGTGTGTACTAAGCATGTATGAGGCCTTGGTTGGCAGTTTAAGTTAGTGCCAGTGGTGATAAGAACATAAAAGCCTGAACTGGAGCAAAAACTAGATCTAATCTAAGACTGGATTTAGTCACTGATGTTTACATTTATAGCCTCAGAAACATTTTATTACTGATGTTCCTGTAAGAATTATTGTGTGTCAAAAATTCTCTGGTCCTTAAAAAAATCCTAGTTTTTCACTGAAGCAATTGTTTGTAAATTTAAACTTATTATCTGTAAAGATCTTACAATAAAGCAACCATGTGTTACAGGATAACAAAGTTTTAATAGAAACAGACATAATGTCATCTTAATTATTTCGTGAACATGTAATCTTCAAATGTAGATCTTTTTCAAACCAAGATAAAAGTTATCTTATTGCATTTAATTTCCAAGTTAAATGCAAACAGCTATGTTTACTAAATCACTTTTCATGACATTAAGTCTTTGAACAATTGTGATTTTGGAGGGGGCAGGCGGTACACAGTGCTAGGGATGAAACCTTGGACCTCACACATGGTAGGTAAGTGCCCTGTGACTAAGCTACACCCTAGGTCTGAACAACTTTATCTGTTCTTTTTTTTCTTTTTTTGAATTCCAACAGATTTAGCATCAATGAAATAACCTGGTTAAAATCCTGGTTTCTTTTCAAGTCAGTTATAGAATAACAATAATCTTTTTTTTTTTTTAATTGTCTTGGGATGGAACCAAGGGCTTTCCACATGCTATGAAAGTTCTACCACTGAGCTACACTCCCCAGCCTAGAACAATAATCTAATGTTCAAAGCTTTATTTTAAAAAATTAAATGACTTGGGCTAGGGATGTGGCTCAAGTGGTAGCGTGCTCGCCTAGCATGTATGAGGCACTGGGTTGGATTCTCAGCAACACATAAAAACAAAATAAAGATATTGTGTCCACCTAAAATTAAAAAATAAATATTAAAAAAATTAAATGACTAAGTTTTACAGACATTTTCACATAGCATACTTTACAATAAAGTCATCCAATCAACATGGCTTCAGGAAGTTGTCTTTGAGTAGGTGATTGATCTAAATTGATCTAGAAATTTATAAAGGAGAGAGGTGGTGGTGGGGAAGGCTAGCTAATTATGCAAGGAATTTCTATTTATTTTCTGTTATGTGAACTTCTCTGCTACATGAGAATCAGGATCACTGAAATATCCATTTGGATAAGATTTGCACTCAATACAATCGTATCTGAGTACACCAAATCTTTCTTGCCTCTGAAATTCTAAATCCAGTTTACATAGTCTGATTAATCTAATCTTAGCATTCACTCCAATTAGATTCTGAACTAATAGAAAGCAGAGGCACAGCACAGCCTACTAAAGGCTAGTGATACCAAGTATACACTTTATTCACAGTCAGTTCGTCTGTGGTTGAATGTATCAGTGGGAAGGTATGATCCCTTCCCCCAACCATCATGAGAGTCATGGCCTACACTCCTATAAGCAAAGACTGGTTAACAAAGGAGAAATATAAAAAATATAAGTAAGGGAAGTTTTATGTAACATGAGATAAAGATAATGAAGACCCAAAGATCCAACGAAAACTGCCTATTTTTATGCTTAGATTCACTGAAGTATGGACAGATGTAAAGAGATGTGACTGAACAAAAAGGGTGTGATCTAATGTAATAGACTGAAGCAGGGGAACTCAGCAAGCCGTGCCTGTTCAGTTTCTTGGCTTCTCTCTGTGGCATTTCTTCCTCCTGGATATAGGTTTAAAATTCCTTCTGAAATGAGGCTTTGTGATTTATTATGAAACAAGGGAAGTGGGAAAATTTCTTTATGGTCAGTTCTTAAACAGAAAGGTAGGGTGAGGTTACAGTAATATTTTAAGCTTTATGGCTTGCTTTGAGGAAAAGTAGGTCCAGTTTTTATAATGCCTTGGGGAAAAGGAATTCTAGTTAATACGACTTGTTTTGGGGAAAAATGAAGGGCAAGAGATAGGAGGGCAGGAGTAGGTCAGAAAGAACTTAGTTCTGAGGCCGATTCGGAGGACTTCCAATGTTCCTTTACTTCAAAGTATTCAGCACATCAAAACATCATACTTGGGGGAATCATTTTCTGAGCTCCAATAAGAACTAGAACTAGAAAACAAATCACAGATCTCCCAAACTCTTATTCAAGAGGCACCAAATACTTTACTGTGTTTTATTCACTATGGATAACAAACAAGGTATTTAAGACATGGCCCAGAAAGGAGATTCTATAAAAATAATGTATTTAATTCTACTTCCCTAAACTACTCAAAGTTAGCAGACTAAACAATTTATTTTTAGAAACTAAAAATGTACCTCCAAATGTGGAATAAAAGTTTTATCACTTTCTAAGGCAACCACTTTGGCACCAGCTTCAAGTAATGCTCGAGTCAGGATTCCAGGACCTACCATGTAAACAGAAGAGAAAGTTCATGTGCAAAGGAACAACACAATCTCTTTTAATATCAAACTCGAGTAATTGTTTTACAAGTATTGTACAATTTCAATGCTCACAACATCCTCAACATGTCTTTTTGACAATTAGCGGGGATTAGATAATTATTTGACTCCAACGTTCCAACTGGTAAATGAAACAGGTTGAATCCATCCTGTCAGTGACTGCAAAATTTGTACTGTTACTCACGTTTCACTACTTCTTAGAAGGAAAACAAACAAATCAGAAAAGCTTGCCTCTATCCTTCCTCTTATTCATGCTTCAACCATCAAAAATATCGCCGAGCCTAAGCAGAAGTGACATTCAATGATAGGAAATGATGCTTTAAAACATGTTCAAAAAGTCTACAAATCGTGTTTTTGGCATATTATTGTGGTCTATAATAGATGCGCAACGATAAGATAAACTTCTTTGAGCTCACGCTGTGTGAGGGAGAAGGTGCAAGTTAAGAGCAAATTTAAAATGATGCGTAAGGTGCAAATTGCTACAGAAATATTCCGTGATGCCATTATTAATACAGATCTTATGTGTATGTTGTGGGCAATCTCTCCACGGAAGACGCCTGAAGTAAAGGGCAGTGACTTAAACAGCACTCCACCAATGGTCAATAAAATTATGCAGAAAAGAACATCCAAGAAAATGGAATCCAGCCGGACTCACCTGGATTGCACTCCAGGAATAGCTGTTCAGGATTTTTTCGTTTCGTCCGCACAAGTTTTATCAGGGTCTCAGCCAATTTCCGACTGGTTATGTAACGCCCGGGCTCTGAGCGGCACTTGGACATCCACCAAGGAGATTCCTCCAAATCGGTATAGGGTAAAGGCTGGGGGGAGAAGTCAGACAATCCACGGCGGTTCCTCGCCGGCAAGTCCTTCCGCTTAGTTGTTCCCGACCTCAAAGTACTAAAGCGACCAGCAGCTGCCAAAACTGACCACGTCAGTCGCGGAGCAAGGCCAGTAGCTGGGCCCCACATCCTCGCCTCTAAGGTCGCCCCCAAAGATCACCTAGGATCCACTTCGGTAAGCCCTGTGCAGAGGATCCCACGTGCGAACCCTCCCCTCCGCCAATCTAGGCCGGGCGGAAGTAAATATTACAATCTGCGCATGCGAACATCTGATCCTTGCTGCTGTCCTCCCTCACTTCCGTTTCCGACCCGGCTCAGCCGCCAGAGGATTTTGAGTGGACGGATGAGAAAAGAGACCGACTATCCGGCTGTGTCCGGACGCGTACTCTATGGTTATCCCGCCCTCGGCGCTTCCTCTCTAGCCGCTCGTGCTCTATGCTCCGCGGTCTCGGGCCGCCAGCCGGCCAGCGGGGAGGGGTGCGCAGAGGGAGGCGGGGCGGAAAGGCAAGAGGTGTCTAATCCACCCGAGCCGCGGGAGACCCGAGCAAGCTCAGTGACAGCTCCTCGGCCGCCATGTCAGCGAGTGGGGCTGAAAACAGACCCGGCGCCCAGCGGTAGTCCTCCTTTTGCCTCGGATTCCCAGGTGAGGAGGGGAAGAGCGGGATGCAGGGGACCCGCCGCTGGAAAGCCTTTAGGAAGCCCCTCGCTCCTCCCCTTGCGCTGTCCTCGTCCGGCAGCGCCGCCTCTGCCCTCGCACTGAGGTGTAGCCGGGTTCCCTTACCTCCGCCCCCTCCCCGGTAGCTTGTTTTCCCCTTTTTTTCTCCAGCCAATGTGGGTCTTCTAATCCTGCGCGTCGCGCCAATTTCTCCCTCCCTAGGGGATTAGCGCCAGAAATCGTTCCTCTCTGGGCTCCCGGGAGAGCCTGTGGCTTCTACTATGCCTCTGTCCCTCTCTGTCCTGTTGCCCACAGCCTGGTATCTCCACCCTTGTGGATGGTTTTTATTACTCCCCACCATACCTGCCCTCCCCCTCCCGCCACCACCACCACTTTAGTTGTCGGGAACCACCTGGTGTCTCCGTGGAGGCCGATATTTACCTTAATTTTCCATTTTTGATTTGGGTGTTTGAAAGACTTAAGATTGAAAAAATTAAGATTTATAAGCTTAAAGCTCAAAAGAACGAAGATCTTGGGATCCTTGTTTTATTCACTGTATAAACTTAAACACATTGTACTATAGAATGCAATTTAAAAGACCAGTTCCAAAAGACTAAAAATAGGATGCTCTAATGGAAATTTTGGCAGTCTGTTGGGCAATGTTAGAGACTCTATTCTTTGAGACTAATTTCACTGTTTGAGGATCATACTTAGAAAGAGCTTGACCACCAAGGCAGTAAACTGCAACCAATCAACTCCCTAGTTTAAAATATGTACAATCCTTTCTGCTTACTCTACTGGGAGCATAATTGAGCTTGAGCTTGGTATTTAAATGCACAGGGTAAAGGTTCCAGAGGAATGTGTCACCTAGCAAATAGTCTGAAGATTATCCTCAACTGATAAAACTCCCAATTGATGAAGACTTGACAACCAAATAGGGCCTTTTGGGGGTGATTATTTTTGATACCATAGAAGTATCTAATCAACTGTTGTGGAAACTCTAGGGGATTCACTCACTGATCTTATTTCCTTAAGTTTTCTTTCATTGAAAATTTTCTAGAACCTTTTGCTACAGTTGAGGAAAGCTTCCCTCCTTCACTTAAAAACATTTTCATAGATTCAGAAAACGCTGACTTTTTTTTCCTTCTTTTTTCAAAAAGCTCCTTGCAGGCCTAAATATTATAAATCAAATAAAATAGAAAGATGTCTTATGGTAGAGGAAGTACTTAATTGACTCAGAGAAATGTAATGTTGAATTTTTCACTTTAAAAATTTGCTTTTTAAAACTGGATGTGTAGCTCAGTGGAATAATGTTTGCCTGGCATGCTCAAGGCCTTTGGTTCCATCGCCAGCACTACAATAAATAAATAAATAAAATACTTTAGAAATAACATTGTAGGGGGCCGGGTGGGCTCAGTGGTAGAGCACTTGCCTAGCACATGTGAGACACTGGGTACAATCCTCAACACCACATAAAAATAGATAAATAAAGGTATTGTGTCCATCTACAACTGAAAAATATGTGTTTAAAAAAATAACATTGTAAGGGGAAAAGCAAATATGTAAGATGAACAGATGGAAATACAAAATACATTTTCTTATTTCATAATGTCTATGGACCAAAGTTAGTCGACTTATTCCTAAAGAAACAGGTAATTTTCTAATTTTGCTTTTAACTGCTGTTTTTTTTAGGGGGAGGGGAAGGGAATTAAGTTATAAGTGTTTCTCTTTTTTATACTATTAATGATTCACTTGTTTGTGGTTGAAAGTGCTTGAATAACAAAGAGAGAGAATCTTTTTGCTTTTTTCCTAAGCACAAAAAATGAAAGAAATGTCCATTTCACTCTAAAGGTGAATGTTATAATTAGCCTTTAGACCTATTTCATTAGTAAATTTTGGTTAGTTTATTTTCTTAAGATGTGTGGTTTTGCATCCTGTGCTATTTTTGCAGTAATCTTTCTTTCAAATGTTGCCAGAACTAAGTTATTCTGCTTAGTATTTTTATGACTGCTTGAAGTTATTTTTCTTATTATCTCAAACTGCTTTTTTTTTTAGCTTTTAAATTACATCTGTAACTGCGAAATACCAGTTTGCTGTCAGAATCAAGGTTATAGTTCTATAGCAGTAAATGTTAAAACAAAACAAAACTATACTGCAAGCCAGAAAAGTAATTTAAAAATGTCTAGTAGACATATTAACAAAGTAAAAAGAAATAGACGAAATTAAGTTTTAATAATATCTTTTAATAATAACATTTAGTCCTATGTATATCATTTCAAAACAGATGCAAATAAAGTTTAAAATGAGATTTTTTTTCATGATTTTACACTAAATCTGCAAATTCTGGTGTATATTTTACATTTATCGCATATCTCAATTCAGACTAGCTAGCTACTGTTCAAGTACTGAGTAGTCTCATATGGTTGATTGACTACCTCAGTTGGTAGCACCAGATCTGGTTTTTGGTTTGTTTTCTTTTTACAGTGCTAGGGATTGGACCCAGGGCCCCATGCAGGTGGGGCAAACACTCTACCACTCAGCTACATCCCCAGCCTGTGGTAGCATGTATCAATAGGATTGCCATTTTATGTTTAAAACACCTTCTCACCCAAAGAGTCTGATTCTGTGGGGTTAATTAAAAACTCCTTTTCTTGATGTACTTTGGTACTCAATCTGAGAAGCTTCTATGCCGAAAAATAGTTCTAAGAATTCTCTTCCTCTTAGTGTTGACAGTGTTAATACCGAGTTCCACGCTTATTAGTGAACACTGATGCCCAGAGCTTGTTTAATGAGGATCATAAGATGAATACAACATTCAGTCATTTCCCAGCATGGTGTTACATTATTTACATCTTTGTGTCAATAATGTGTCAAGGCACTGTACTAATAATAATCTTTGTCTACTAAATCTTATTGCCATTAAGTAGGAAGAACTTAAGAATCTACAAAAGATTTAACTTTATTGTAAACTGCTGTTGTTATTTTCTGAACCAGTTTTTGGTATGGCTAAGAGTTTTAGGAATGCATTTCTCTATGTTTCTTATGAAGGGAAAGATCAAAACTTTTTTTTTTTTTTTTTTTTTGCAAGATTTAGAAGGAAAAGGGGTTTGTTTTGGTTCTAGGAACCTGAAATATGACCGTTTTATAAAGCTACTGACATATAGTCTAGGTACATGGCATAAAATGTTTTGCAACAAGGAATGGTGATTTGCATGAAGCCATCTGTGGTTCAGAGCTGAAAAATAACACTGAAGCCAGCTGACCCCAGTGGGGGATCAGTCAGTTCCATCATTGTTCCTATCTTGACCCAGTGCTCTAGTAAACTCCCCAGCATGACTCTAGCTGCAATGTGTTTCATCTACATTTAATGTCAAAATTAGCCTGAAGCCCTAATTAAAATTCATTGTAATTTAATACAAGAAACATGCCCTCCTCCTAACCTTTATAACATTAAAGAATTTTTAAATTACCTGGTCAGTAAACTGACCATAAAATCTAGTCTTTATAGACCTGACACAGGATAAGGCAGTGTGTGGAATATTAGAGGATCAAACACAGAATTGGAGAAGAGCATGGATATTGGTTGTTGCTTATTTCTTGAGAACTGTGGGCATGTTCTATAGGATAATAGAGTGTTTTCATTTGCATTTAAAACTAGATGATGGGCTGGGGTTGTGGCTCAGTAGTAGAGCCCTCATCTAGGATGTTCGAGGCCCTGGGTTCAATCCTCATCACCACATAAAAATAAATAAGTAAAATAAAGGTATTGTGTTCAACTACACCTAAAAAATAAATATTAAAAAAAAACAAAAACAACTAGGGGCTGAGGTTGTGGCTCAGAGGTAGAGTGCTTGCCTAGCATGTGTGAGACCCTCGGTTCGATTCTCAGTACCACATATAAGCAATTAAGTAAATAATAAAGGTCATCAATAACTAATAAAAATATTTAAAAAACTAGATGATTATCCATTGGTGTTATTTTATTTGAATAAGAAAGAAAACACTAAGTCAGTGTTGTAGGGAGGAAATGGAGAGAAGTAGCTAAAAGGATACAAAGAAACCAATATATAAGATGAACAGGTAAAAAAGATATAATGTACAACATGAGGGCCATATTGAGTTGTATTCAGAATTTTTGCTAAAGGAGTAGATTATAACTGCTTCTGCCACAGGGAGGAAAATGGTTAACTATGTGAGATGATGAGTGTGTTAATTTGTTTCACTATAATAATTTTTACTATGTATTTGTATCTTTTTTTTTTTGAGAATACAGTTCATGTCTGTGTGATTCATTTTTTTAAAATTTTTATTAGTTGCTCAAAACATTACAATGATCTTGACATATCATACATTTGATTCAAATGGGGTACGTAATCTTAATCTTATTTTTCCACGTGTACAGATTGCAGGATCACATTGGTTATACAGCCACGTTTATACATAGGGCCATACTAGTGTCTATTGTATTGTGCTGCCCTTCCTATCCCCCTTCCCCTCCCCTCCCCTGTGTATTTGTATCTTATAACATATATATATGTTATATAGACAGTACCATATTCTTTTTTTTTTTATATAGACAGTACCATATTCTTTTTTTTTTTTTTTTTTTTAAGATTTTCCTATTCAACTCTCTAGTAAGAATTGTGGAATAGTGGCAAATTTAGCAATCTTTATTAATATTTGGGCATTTGATATTTTATTTGGGAGTATCTAAGTGATTGTAGAAGTTAGCATTACTTTGAAATTGTCATATTTTAAAATTTTTTTATGAGAATTACCCAGTTTTTTCTGTAGTCTGAGCTATTTGGGCAGAATGAGGAAGGAAGATTGCTTCAAGACCAGCCTGGGAAACAAAATAAGCACCAGTCTCAAAAAAAAAAAAAGAAAAAGGAAAGAAAGAAGGAAGACACGGAAAGAAAACACATTGTTTGATTCAATTAAACAATGATTAATTGAATTTAATTTGATTCATAGTTTGATTTCAGATTAGCCTTTGAAAATTTATTTTAGTTATTTGAGGAAAAATAATTGATAGTTCTTTTTCCTTTTATTGTCTGTTTTTGCAATACTGGGGATTGAACCCAGGGGCACTTTACCACTGAGCTACATCCCCACCCTGCTTTTTTTTCTTCATTTTATTTGAGACAGGGTTTTGCTAAGTTGCTGATCTTGAACTTGCCGTAGCCTCCCCAGTAAGTGGGATTACAGATGTGCATGAGTACACCCAGTGCAATTTAAAAAAAATTTTTTTAAATCCCTTATAAGATTTGAAGAGTTTCCTGTAGGATTGTGTTCTCATTTGATATTCTAATATAGTATATATGTGTTTTGGCTGGAGATGTAACTCAGTGTAGAGTGCCCCTTACCTGGGTTCAATGCAGTTGAATCATTCTCATGGGGAGATTATATTTCCTTTCAACCAGGGAATACTGTTGTTTTTTAAACATTGAAATAGTTTATATGGAATATTCTTTAAAGAAATATATCATTCAAAAAGTTCTCAAGTCTTTTTTTAATTTATCTTTATTTTGTTTATTTATTTTTATGTGGTGCTGAGTATTTTGGAGAGTTTCCATTTTACTCTAGCTCTTTGGAGTACTTAAAAAGAGATCCAGAGGCTGGAATTGTAGCTAAGTGGTAGAACACTTGCCTTGCAAGTGTGAGGCAATGGATTCGATCCTAGGACCACATAAAAACAAATAAAGGTGTTGAGTCCATATACAACTTTTAAAAAAAATTTTAAAAAGAGAGAGATCCAGAATGCCACCAAAGCATATTCTGTCTTCCCTCAGCTCCTCCTACCCCCGAGTTTTTCCACTTTCTATGGAAAGCCTAAAGGTAGGAACTAGTTACGGCTTTTTGTAAACTTGAAAGAGAGAAAATAGGAACATAGATGTTATTCTTTTCACTTTTGATTTACTTTCCTTTTATAAAAGTAATAATTCTCCAAAGAGAAAAAGGTAAATAAATTTTTACCTGAGAAAAACAGTTTTTTAAAAATTAGTATTTTTTTCTATAAGGAAAACTAAAGAAGAAACATTAACAGTCAGAACCCATTAATCTCTCTCATCCTACTGATAACAATATATAATGAATTAGCCAAGAAGAAACTTTCAGTACAAAGCAAATCTGTGCACTGGTACTATACCATACATCTTTGGAGAAAAAATATATTCTACCAGCAATCTTCTGAGCACTAGAAGGTATTCTCCCTCCTCTGATATAAAAATTGTTGGTTTATCCTTTTCTTAGAACTTCTAATCTGACATTGCCCTTTCTCTGCAATGTTTTCTTTACCAAAACCCCATCAAAATATGCATTCTTGGATGACTCATTTCAGGAAAATGCATTCATTTTACACCTATCTGCCTTCCTGCCTATCTAATAACTTTCAAGGTGTTGGAGATATAAATTAGTATGCCATCATTATCTCAAACATAAGATCAAAATAAGGATTAATGTTGTATATATTTACTTAGGCATTGTGTTGTAGGGATGGAAGATGGTAGCTTACCATATGGTATGCATTAAAAATAATTTCTTGGGCTGAGGATGTGGTGCAAGCATGTCCAAGACCCTGGGTTTGATCCTCAACACTACAGAAAAGTATTTTTTTTTTTAACAATTTCTTTGGAATAATCAAAGTTTTTAACCTGGAGCTCCAAAAGAGTCTACATTGGTTAGTAGGTTCCCTGAATTACATTTGTAAATTAGTGGTACTGTAAATCTGTTATTCTGAGAATAAGATTCTTAGGTTTTATCCAATTGTTCCTAGTGTCCATGACACCCCAAAAAAGACAAGAACTACAGATTTTCTTTTCTTTTTTCTTTTGGTACTGAGAATTGAACCCAGAGGCACTTTACCCCTGAGCCACATCCTCAGCCCTTTTTAATTTTTAATTTTGAAACGGGGTCTTGCTTAGTTGCTGAAGCTGACTTCAAACTTAGGATCCTCCTGCCTCAGTCTCCCAAGTTGCACTTGGTTATTAAATATACTTCCTAAATCTCTCTTTTAAGCAGCTATAGTTTTGTAAGGATCCCTGTGTTGATGCTTCACTTTTAGTATAATTTTACTTAAAACAAAAATAATTTAATTAATTACTTTATAAGAAAAGTATAGTGTTTCACTCTTCTTTTTTTTCCATACTGGAGATTGAACCCAGGACCTTGTGTATGCTAGGTAAGTGCTTTACCACTAAGCTAGATCCTCAGCCCTTTTTATTTTTTATTTTGAGACAGGGTCTCACTTAGTTGCCCAGGCTGGCCTTAAACTTTCAATCCTCCTGCGTCGGCCTCCCAAGTATCTTGGATTACAGGCATACACTGCTACACTAGGCTCGCAGTGATTCTTTTTTTTAAAAAAATATTTATTTTTTAGTTGTAGTTGGACACAACATCCTTATTTCACTTGTTTATTTTTTCGTATGTGGTGCTGAGGATCGAACCCAGGGTCTCGCACGCGCGAGGCGAGCGCTCTACCGCTGAGCCACAACCCCAGCCCTCGCAGTGATTCTTTTAAAAACAAATCTTCCCATATCTTCTCTTGCATCTTTTAGGACTTTAGGATTTTTTCTTTGTACTTCCCTGGGATCTTGCAGGATACTTTGTTTTTTGTCATTTTTGTGTTTTATGGGAAGGTGAACAATTCCTATGGTAGAGTTTTTGCTGAAGTCCAAAAAATTGTTTATAGACTTGAGATTAGGATAAATAGACCTCTGTCTTATGATGCCCTTCCTAGTAAGAAAAATAAGCCATGGATAGGTGTGATTATATAGACGTGCTCTCTGATGAATAGAAAGCGTTGAGAAAATAGGTACAACTAAGATGATTACCCCTGAAGAGCAGGTAGAGGAATTCTAGATAACAGGGGAAGATATGCTTATTACTGATATTTGGTAATCTCTTTGTCCAGTAGAAGCTGTTGAGTCCAGGTAGACAATGGAGACAAGTCTAGAGACTTGTGGTAAAGGTTTAGAGTAGCTTTGGAGGGGTATCTGGTTCTCGGAACTCCATGAGGGAAGGATATCCAGCCAACATTGAGGCTGTAGCGGAGGGTGTGTGGACACTGTATTAATGTACATAGTTGTGATATTCTTTACCGATGGATAGCAGTTTGGGTATAATGGCAGAGAAAGTAGTGAGCCTGATTAGGGTTGGGGGTTCTAAGGAAGGAACTAGAGAAATGATAAGGATACAGCACTAGATATAAAAGAAAGTAATGGCAGAAGGAGATTGACTGACTACTATAGTTAAAAGAAAAAAGAAAGAAAAGAAGGTAGGAGTCTGGAGTTCTTGCTGTGGTTGAACAGCTGTGATAATGAAAGTAAGGGATTATGAGTAAATGAGTTTAGGGCCAGATACCAAGATATTGGTAGTTGGATGTTGAGACTCATCTGGAGTGAGTCAAACATATTGTTTATTTTGATGCTCAATAAACCATAAGACTAGGGTGACATTATAGATTTCTGAGATAATGGAGATTTATTTATTCCACAAATATATGGAGTCACTGTTCATATTATGTGAAACAGAAATGTAGTGTTTTCTAAAGATTAATCTGCATTTGATGTGCAAGATGGATTGAAAGGGATGTGTAAGTTGATGAGAACATTTGATTAAAGGTAGCATCAGGGGCTGGGGATATAGCTTAGTTGGTAGATTGCCTGCTTTGCATGTATAAGGCCCAGGGTTCAATCCCTAGCACCAAAACAAAACAAAAAAGTAACATTAGCCTAAACTCTTTGAAATTTCTTAACTTCTGAAATGGTAGAATTAATGAGTTTTTGCTCCTTGAAGACAAACAGGAAATAAGCTAGTGAAATACTGCTTAGGTTTTGTTTTGGAACTGTATGGTTATACATAGTAGTTGGGTTTATCCCAATAAACTCAAACATGTGTGGAAATCTATTTTAGTTCACAATCCCCCCATTTCCCTCCCATTTTCCCTCCTGTCCTCCCCCCATCTGCTTATAGGTTGTATAGTATAAATAAAGTGTTAAAATTGTTTGCCATATGGAATATTACATTCCTTATTGTAGTTGAATTATGAAGTTTTAAATAAATAGTGAACTGATAATCCATATAAATTTGCATAATATACATACCGTAAGAAATCTGTCACTTTGGTAAACAATTTTGAAGTATGGTGTCTTGTGAATGACTCCAAACCCAACGTTAGTTTCTGTCAACTTGATGGCTAATGTTGGAGCCCCATAGATAATCCCATAGTACTTAGTATAATGCTGATTTACAGCGCCCACACAGAGCACTTTGTATAAGACCTTCACTGAATATTTGATGAAAAATACAAGTCCCAAATACATGCACACATATATATGTGTGTGTATGTATATATACATATATAAATATAAATTTCACTCTTGACTTTAGGTAGATATGATTTAATGTTTTTTAGAAAGAAAAGGAAATACATGTGGAAACTTTTTTTGGTTAGTATAATTTATAATTAATTCATAAATATTGTGTAGAATTTTCTTTCTTAATTTTACCAGAGTTTTATTTATTCATTTATTTATGGTACCAGGGATTAAACTCAGGAGCACTCGACCACTGAGCCACATCACCGGGCCTATTTTGTATTTTATTTAGAGACAGGGTCTCACTGAGTTGCTTTGTGCCTCGCCATTGCTGAGGCTGGCTTTGAACTTGCCATTCTCCTGTCTCGCCTCCTGAGCCGCTGGGATTACAGGCATGCGCCACTGTGCCTGGCTACCAGAGTTTTAAATGTCACCTTTCTGATTTAGGATTCTGTAAACATATAGGGCAAAGTTCTGAGACAAATCAGATGGGTTCATTTCTAAGCTCTCTGCAATTCTGTCATGAATGTTTCCACTGAGTGCCTTTGAGAACTGGTTTTGTAGGAATTCCTGGTTCTGTAGGTTATGGCAATTAGATGGGGTGACTCTTTGATGCTCTAAAATAGAGCTCTATGGCAATGAGTGGCTCCTAAAATGGTTGGTGAATGCACTATCTGAAAAAATAAATAAATAAACCCCAAAGATATTACATAAGATAATACTTGTGAAAGTGCCTGCCTTCAGTGTTTGATATAAGAAGGCACTTAGTAATTGGTATGTTTTTGTTTTTTATTTGCTAAATTTTCATTATAAGCTTGTATTTACTTGGATATTTTCTCTTTTTTTAATATTTTTTATTTGTTGATGTACCTTTATTTTATTTATTTGTCTATGATGCTGAGAATTGAACCCAGTGCCTCATACATGCTAGGCAAGTGCATTCCACTGAGCCACAACCCCAGCCCTATTTGGATATTTTCTTTGTAAAGAAGTGAAAATATTAATATTTAGCATTCATAGTGATTTTTAAAAAAACATTTTATGTGGGGGCTGGGGTTGTGGCTTAGCAGTAGAGCACTCGCCTAGCATGTGCAAGGCACTGGGTTCGATCCTCAGCACCACGTAATAAAAAATAGATAAATTGGGGTTGGGGTTGTGGCTCAGCGGTAGAGCGCTCGCCTAGCATGTGTGAGGCCCTGGGTTTGATCCTCCACACCACATAAAAAATAAGTAAATAAAATAAAGGTATAAAAAAATAGATAAATAAAATATAACTACAACCCCCCCCCCCCAAAAAAAAAACAAAACACTCTATGTCCTTGATCCAATGCTGTATGTTTTTTAAGTATAAAAATTGTACATATTAGATAGGCAAAATACAGAAAAGTGCAAAAAAGAAAAATCACTTGTGCTTCCATCAACCAATAGCAAACCATAAATATTTTGGTATATTTACTTTAATTCTCTTTGGAGTATGTTTTTCCATAGTTGAGATTATATTTATGATTAGTTTTGGTTTCTACTTCCCTCATTTTATTATTGATTTGTCATGTACCTTTTTTGTGACTTGTAACACTTGGAGTATGAGCTAATTTTCTTAATCATTCCTTTGTTAGTGAACATTTAGGTTGTTTCCAGTTTTTCACTCCATGCCACCAGTAACCTTGGACAAGCTATTTAAGTATTTTTCCCTTTAGTTTTCCCATTTGTAAATAAGAAAGATAATACCCATGAAGATTGGTTTAGGTAGTTTGGATAGAATATACAGAGCAGTGCTAAAAACAAAAAATAGTCTTTAGAATAATGCTTCCACATTCATTGTTATACATAGTGGATACCCCTCCTTTTTTTCCCTTCTCTTTAAAATATTTCCTTAACGTAAATCCCTAAAATAAAAAGACTTAATTTGAGGCCCCAGGTTCAATTTTCCGCACAAAAACAAACAAGTAAATACATGAATAAATGAAAATACTTAATTATTTTAATATTCTCATAACATATTATGAAATCATTTTCCAGTAAGCTGTGCCAATTTACATTGTTCATGAGCAACGTGTGACAGTGCATATTTCATTGCACCCACACAAGTATTGCATATTATCATTTTAAAAAATTCTTTTTAGTTTGAGAGGCAAATGAATTGCCTATTTTAGTTAGGGAATAGGATTTATAGAAGACTACTAGAGTTAGGGAGATGATTTACTGAGAGCCTGTAGAAAGGCTTGGGTGTGGGACTGTGTGAGTGACATGATCCTTACAGTTCTTCCTAAGGACTTAAACTGTAGTAGGGGCAGTGTTAATCTAGAGGCAAGTCTCCACAAACTTCTTATACTTTTCCATGTAATCAACCTGGTGTGCCCAGGTCCTCTAAATATTCCTTTTCTCTATGTATTGGGGTACTGTTCCATCCTACCTCTCTGTTCCAGATATTTAATCTTTCCCTCTTATTGTGATTCATTCTCAGCTTCCTCTTGTCTTTTCCTACACAGGAGGCCTGGCCAGCTAAAATAGCACAATAGTTCCTGGACAGTGTGTTGTCTACTAACAAGCTCATTAGAGGGAGAAAGAAGGTGTCTGAGTTAATCTCAGGTATTACCAAATTTACCAATTAGATAAACCATTCCACCCACAATATTTACATTTTATTTTAAAGCAATATTAACATATGTCCAATTTTTTTAAAAATTGTATTCTGAGGATAAAAATACAACTTATAATTCAGTAAGACAACCCAATTTCAAAATGGGCAAAGGTTTTGAATGGACCTTTCTCCAATGAAGTTATACACAAATCGTCAGTAAGCACATGAGAAGATGTTCCAAATCATTAGCCAAAAAGGAAATGCAAATTGAAACCACACACTTTACTTTTAGAGGCAAAGAAATCAGAATCCTCCTGCACTGCTGGCAGGAATGTAACACGTATGACCCCTTGGAAAACAATCGATGCATTAAAAAATAAAAAGAAATGATATATTGATATATGTTCCAACATGGGTGTACCTTGAAAACATTATAGTAAGTGGAAGAAGCCAATCACAAAAGACCACACATCATGTAATTCCATTTATATGAAATATCCAGAATAGGTAGATCTACATAGGTTGAAAGTAGAATAACACTTTGGTACCTAGGGCTGGGGTGAATAGGAAGTGATTATTAGTGGGTATGGAACAAGAGATTCTTTTTGGGGTGATGAAAATATTGTAGAATTGTTTGTAATGATAGTTTATGTGGATATGCTCATAATGAATTGTACATTTGATATGAAGATTGTACATTTGATATGAAGATTGTACAATATATGAATTATATCTTAATAAAGCAGTAATTTTAAAACTCAATTGAAAAAAATATAAGGCTTATCATAAAAATGTGTAAAATACAGAGAAGTGCAAAAAGAAGAAAAGTTATTAGAATTTTTTAAATTCTGTATTTTCATTTCAATGACAAACTGAAAGAAAATAATATAAGCTTATTCATAATCAAGATCAGCATCTTAAAACAACGTTCTGCTATGGGATTTCAATGTCTGAGGTTCCATTTCTGTTTATAAACATGGTAGTAAAATTAATAAATTATGCCTTTGGCTCTGCATAGTATAGGATGTTTTAAAAACCAAAATTTTCAGTATCAAGTAGAAAATAGTGGTGGGAGAATTGGGTCCTCATGTGCCAGTGATAAATAAGCAAGGTACCAAACAGGCAAGAACCTATGTAGTCAGAATGTCCACCACATTCAATTGTGAACATCACTTTAATTTTTACGGAGCTATATCATATTAATGTTATTTTAATTTTATTGATGTTTTTATTGCTTGTATTTGTCATTTTGATATGGTTTAAGATTTGCTTTATTAGAGTTATGAGCACATAAGAATTGTTTCTGCCCCTTTAAATGAGATTATAAGTAAATAGAATATGTTATTGATTAAAGACCATCATAATTATTTGTTTTGTAGAGCCATTTACAAGAAATAGTGGCATAAATGCTTTGAATTGAAAGGACCCTTAAAGATCTCTATCCAATCCTTTGATTTTTATTGTAAAGAAATTAAAGTTCACAGAGAAAAAGTGTCTTGCCCAAAGTCTTTAAACAAGTTATTAACAGAGATTGGATTAGAATACAGAGTTCAATATTTGTAGTTCAATGTTTTGTTTTACTTTTCCTAAGATTTATCATTTTTTCCTCCCTTACTCTTAATCCTTTTGAAAGCTTGCCTTTCAAAAGCTGTGGTTTCTTGTACATGTGCTTTTGTCTCTTCAAGTAGAGAATTCCTGGACACAAATTACAGCTTTTAATTCCTTCATCCTCCCCTACCTTACGCTGCAGTGAGCCTGCTAGTATGTACTTATCAGGCCACTCAGTGAATGTTTGATAAAGGACATTAACCTTGCCTTTTAGGAATCCATGGAAACTTGGCTTCCAAATTCAGGCAAGTGCCAGAGTGGAAACATTTGGAAGTCTTGTTACAACATGCTTTTACTTTTTAAAGTTTTAATTATTGAATTAGGTTTTCAGAAACTGTCCTGCCCTCTTGCTTTTTTTCTTTTCTTTTTCCTTTCCCTCCCTCTCTCCCTCTCCCCTTTCCCTCTCCTCCTCTCCCCCTCTCCCTCTCCCTCTCCCCTCTCCCTTCACCCTCTCCCCTCTACCTTCTGCCCTTCCCTTCTCCCTCTCCCTCTCCCCTGTGCCCTCTCCCCCTCCCCTCTGCCTTCTCCCCCCTTCCTTCTCCCTTTCCCTCTCCCCTCTCCCTTCTCTCCTCTCCCCTCTCTCCCTTCCTCCCTCCCTTTCTCTTCTCTTCTCTTTTTTCTCTCTCTCTCTCTCTTTCTCTCTCTCTCTCTGTCCCCCCCCCTTCCCTCTCTCTCTTTCTTTCTGACATTGCCCAAATTATGCTTTTTGGAAAGATACTAAGGTGAACATTGTCCATTTAGTAAGGAAGAGAGTATGTACTAAGGACATCATTCAGGTGAAAATGCTTTTATGCTTAAAAAAAATCTTCAGAATTGATTATTCTTATGAAACAGAAGTTTAAACAATACAACCAAATCCTGTGATACTGTTATTATGACTTTTCCCCCCTACAGTGCTGGAAAGTGAACCCAGCGCCTTGCAAATGCTAGGCAACTTCTCTACACTGAGCTATTCCAGCCCACTTTAAAACCTTCTATTTACTTCCTTATTTCAGTTCTCTTTCTAGACCCATTAGCCATCCTCTGGGTCTATTTTTGAACTGAATTTTGGATTAAAATTACCTCCAAAACTCAGTAGAATGGAAAATGTCTTCTACTTCAACCAATATTTTATATCATTATTCAAATTCTCAAAATTACGTCTCTACTTTCACTTGGACACCTCAGAGTACTCTATTATTTTAGTCTTTTATCTTTAAAATCTCTGGAGCATCCTATTAGTAAAATAAAGTATTTTCTAAATTTTCATAAAGGTAATCATAATTCTGACTAGAACTAGTTTTATTCCATTTGTTTCCTAGGTTTTCATTTTGCCTTTGTATAAGCATGTGGAATTTTCCTTCATACTTTTCTACAGTGGGGAAACCTCATTAAGAATGTGAAGGGAGGGTGGGGGTAGGTGGGTGGGGGAGGTCTGAGGTTGTGGCTCAGTGGTAGAGCACCTGCCTAGCATGCATGAGGCATTGGGTTCCATCCCCAGCACCACATAAAAACAACTAAATAAACAAAATAAAGAATGTCAAGCCAGGTGGGGTGGCACATGCCTTTAATCCCAGCAACTCAGGAGGCTGAGGCAGGAGGATTGCAAGTTTGAGGCCTTCCTCAGCAATTTAGCAAGTTCCTAAACAACTTAGACCCTGTCTCAAAATAAAGCATAAAAAGAGCTAGTGATGTGTCTCCAGTGGTTAAGCAGCCCTGGTTTCAATCGCTGGTACCAAAACAAACAAAAAAACACAAACAAACAAAAAATGTGAGAAGGTGAGCCTTTAAGTGAAATTATAGTTGAAGAAACAAAAGCAGAAAGCCTCGGTTAAAATAAATTTGACCTTGGTCTAATTCCATTTGTCTCATCTCCATTTTAGAAAAGATCCTAACACAGTTCGTAGATATTTTCTTTGAGTTTTTGAAACTTAAATCTTTTAATTTGCATAAGTACAGGCTCCAAAGATTTGTAATTACATACTCACAATTTTTGTACATTGTTATGTCAAAAAGTAGAGTAAACCCATTTATTGAATTTATTTATTTACTAATTCATACTGCTTTTTTTTGTAGTTTGCTGACTTGTTGTTATCATATTTATGTTCCACTGACAAAAATACCATCAGCTCTGATGTTTCCATGGTATTTTCTGTTTCCTATCAAATAATATTTGTGGGGTTTTATAAAAGTAAATTGGGGGCGGGATACCGGGGATTGAATTCAGGGGCACTCTACCACTGGGCCAAATCCACAGCCCTATTTTGTATTTTATTTAGAGACAGGGTCTCATTGAGTTGCTAAGGGCCTAGCTTTTGCTGAGGCAGGCTTTGAGCTCTGCGATCCTCCTGCCCAGCCTCAATCCTCCTGCCCAACCTCGTGCACCACCACACCTGGCTTAAAAGTAAATTTTAAATGTTATTTTTTTAAAAAACATTTTTTTTTTAGTTGTAGATGGACACCATACCTTTATTTTATTTATTTACTTGGTGCTGAGGATCGAACTCAGTGCCCCACAAATGCAAGGCAAGCCCACTAGCACTAAGCCACAACCCCAACCCTTAAATGTTATTTTAAATGATATGTTTTTCTCTATCTGTATCCTTAGGTAAGAAATAGTTAAAGAACAACTTTATTGTTGTAGTTCATTTGGACAAGCATTTATTAAGCACCCCTCATGTACCCAGGGCTGTGTTCTGGTAAGGAAACAATAGACACATTAACTTGTTTCCAGTGCTTAAATTCAGATTGGGAAATAACAGTATATGTGCATGAAATAACTTGAAATAAACAATAAAGCAATAAATAAGCAAATTTGAGACAGTGTCCACTGGATACTAAAGCAATTATAATGTTTATTTCATTTAAGGAAGTAGGTCTCTGAAAATGTTTCATTATAAAATTCGTATTTCACTATGCCTCATGTTATGTTTGGACTAGTCTAAGGCTAAGTAACATTTTGGCAATTTCCCTTCCTACTTCTTCTAACTTGTCCAAACTCCTCTTCTTCAACACCTCAGTTGATTCCACCATGTTTATGGAGTCTGCTGTATCAGAGATAGTGCATACTCTGGAGCTAATATGACTAGGTTTAAGGTCCTAATTCTGAGAATTGGTTGACCTTGGATGAGTTACTTAACCTAAGTGCTTCCATTTGCTATCTATAAAATAGCAATGCTAAAAATAGATACCTAATAGAATTATTGTGAAAATAAATGAGATACTGTGTGTATAGTACAGAGTAAGCAACATATAAATGTTTGTTATTAGTCTCATACTATGTTATGATTACTCTTCACAATGGACTTAAATAAACTTCAACTTTTCCAAAAAATAATGTATTTGAACCTAAAGGGTTTTTTTTTTCAATTTTATATTTTTTATGTTCTTCTCTGTAGCATGTTTATTTGAACATAAATTAGTGTCTGCCCCTAACCTCAATATTTGGAATGAATTGGTGTTTCCAAAATATGTACATTTCTCATATAGTGGTTTTATAGGTCCCTGTTTCTTCAAAAGATATTGCTTCAGTGACCATGATGCCTCTAGCACCACCTGGGTACTAGGAATACCTTTTGAGAAGTGGCAGCATATGGTGACTAACAGGGTACTTTCTAAATTCAAACAGATAGGGTTCAAATCTTCTGCATCTTACTTGCTAAATAAACTTGAGCAAGTTATTTATCTCTGTTTCTGGGTCTATAGAATTGGGAGGAAATCACAGGGTTTCTGTGAGAATTAAATGAAATATGTAAAGTTTTAGCACAGTACTTGGCATTGATGGCAATGTTCAATAAAAGTTAGATGTTATCAAGAGCTATTTTAAGAGAATAGGTTGGTGCATGTATCCAAAGGGTTTGAATTTTTTTTCTATTATTTTTTTGGACTGAGGATTGAATGGAGGGACATTTTTGTAACTGAGATACATGTCCTGTGATCTTTGATTTTTATTTTGAGACAGGATCTCACTAAATTCCTGAGGCTGGCCTTGAACTTGCAGTCATCCTGCCTCAGCCTCCAGGTCACTGGAATTGCAGGTGTGTACCACCGTACACAACTCGAATGGTTGGAGCCACATGGGAATAGAAAAGGAGGCCTTGAATCTGAGCCAGGGAACCCCATAGAATATTGGAACTAAAAGTCTAATGCTAGGACCCTTGAAGATCTGTTTTCAAAAGTGATGGATTTAGGGTAGGGTATCAAATATTCCCAGTAGAAAAGGGAAAAGTTTTTCTCTCTCATCCTGGATATTCTTTTGAAGAGAGGCTTCCCTGATAATTTGTAACCATGATCTGTTAAACCTAAGGTTTGAGGCTCATATATATTATAAAAAGTGGTCCTGGCTGGTAACACACCTTTGGTCCTAAGCAAAAGCACTTGTGAAAGAGTAATTCTTAGGTCAGCTTATGCAAGATCCCCACAGATAAAGCCCCTCACTGTAGAAGAACAAGTAATTTAAACAAACAAACAAACAAAAAGCTAGTAATAAAAAAAGATTGGTGGAAATGACAAACAACATATTTAGACTTCAAAAAACTTTAAAAAGTGAGTTTACTCTGACTTTAAAATATTAAATTTTTGAAATGGAAACAATACAATTAAAAAACTAACTTTAAAAATAATACTAGATATGACTTGAAAATAAAAGATAGTCACAGGAATGAAGTAAATGGACAAAGTAGGTAGCCAATTTTACACACGGCTGAAAGAAGCAGTACTTAAATGGAAGATATTTGGGAAGTTGAGTCCCTGATTCAGTTCCCATAGAGTAAGGAAAGCTAACAGGAGTTACAGAAGGAGAGAGTAACAAAATGGGGGAGAGACTAATTAAGGAGATACTTGCTGATTGTTTTTCAGAATTGATGAAACATAAATACTCAGATATGAGTATCATAGTCCTGAGTAAATAAAACTATATTTCTATTTAGAATACATGGCAAGAAATATCTCTGATCAAATAGCTGACTTTTAAATATAAGCATAGGGTTTCGAGTGTCTTGGCATCTCAGGAATATTTATGAGGACATTCTTATCTTTCTGGATGGCCTTTGCAACTTCCTATACCTTATCTCATTTCATTCTTAAAACAAATGAACCGAGGCACATAGATTAAACAGCTGGCAAGCAAAGAAATCTGTATTCAAACTGAGGAAGGAATGACTCCCCTTTATGTTGCTTTATCCTATCCCTACTGTTAGTTTCTAGTTTTGAAATGGAATTTCTAACACCTAGGAATGATGAAAACTTAGATTCTTGAAAATATATTTCTAAAACTTTTTAAATTAAAATATAACATTACCAAGTGCTTAGTTTTATTGATGTTTTTTCTTTTTAAAAAATAAAATAACCTCTGAACTTTTCAAGGCTTATATGTAGATTTTACTCTTGACGTAGAAATATTAAAGCTGATGTGACATTTAAAGTACATTCAATCATAAATTATGTGAGTGCTTGAAAGTATTGGAATTCACTGAGTACACTTTTAAAATAATCCCTAATAATTTTATCACAATGGTGAGGTATTATTTTGCCATTTACCAATATGTAGTTTAACATACCTTAGGTTAATGACTAGAGAGAACAGTTAAGTTGGTCTACTCAGATCACAAAGGCCTGAAGCAAAATTTCAGACATATTTTCATTGTTAATGGAGTCTATAGATTTCTGTAATACTTTGTGCATTGTAGGTTTTCAAATAGTTCATGAATTCCATGTGAAAAGGAGCTATCTTTTTAGTCCCTATTCATTCATTAGTGTTGCTAATTGAATTATTGTTTTTTGAAGATTAGGCATAGTTTATATGGATTCAATTTTAAGAACTTTTCTGAAGGTTTCTTAAAGCACATAAAAAAATTAGTTCATCAAAATATCCACTCATACTGATGCCTGCTCGAGTGACCTTCTGTCCTCATGTACCATTTCTGTGCTATTTCTCCCTTTTACTTGTATATTTTTCTTTCCCACCCAGCCCCATATGTGGATATGGTAATATCACATTGGATAAATCATCAGTATCTCATAGTGTACCCCAACTAATCCCAATCTTTCAGAAAAGTTAATGGTTCTTTGTAAAGTTAATGGTTGCTTAAATGTAGACCATTTTGATTGCAAACTATGTGTGCAAGAGTACATTGAATTTTACAGTTTCATATTTCTTATAAGCTTTCACAAAAAATTATATAAATAAATAGATGATATACTCTTTATGAGTTTGAATGAACATTACTTTTTTAACTGATTCCCCTGAACAGTAGCCCACTAATACTTTAATCTTATTTTTATTTATGTCTAAACTGGATTCTATGAGAAAAAGAAATAATATACAGACAAAATGTTGATTACATTTCATTCATGGAATGTTGATTTATAGACAAATGATGAGATATTTACTAATATATCAGTCAAATATGGAATTATTAATATCTTACATATACTTCTCATTTTTATAAGATGAAAATAATAATAACATACATTTGGATATGTAACTAAGAGTTATTAATTTATGTACCCTTTACACAAATAAAAAAGTGAAGTTAAAACAGCTTCTTCCACTGTCTTTCCTCTATTTTTGCCATAATAGTTTATCTTCTACCACCTATTACTGCACACTTGAGGAGAGAAAGGTATCTGGAGGTGCTGGGTTAGATAGCTAATAGACAGCTGTGACTGACAAGAAGGTACTTGGTAAATAGATTGGTTCCTCTTTGTTTATTTTCTCTTTTCTTCTACTGCTGTCTCCCACCTCAGATCAAAGTCTGAAAGGTATCCTGAATTCCTGATGGTCTCTTGCCTTCCACATCTACTCAGTAGACCAAACTGTAAATTCCACTTTCACATTTTCTCATTTATGTTCCCATCACTCTCATCTTAGATGATCAGGGTTTCATTTCTTACATCTCATCACTCTAGCCCAGTTTCTCTTGCTGTAATCAATTGTATATGTTACCATCAGATTTGTCTGCATGCAGTACATTTCTGATACTCTGTCACCTATATTTGGAAGCCTTCAATGGCAACTGCAGCTTCTGCTTCTGTTGCTCCCCACTCTCTCACACACAGAGGTTGGAACCCAGGGCCTTGCGCATGCTAGGTTAGGCAGGTGTTCTACCACTGAGCTACATCTGCAATCGTTTATTTTTATTTTTGAGACAGGGGCTTGCTACCTTGCTCACGCTAGCCTTGAACTTGCAATCCTCCTGCCTCATCCTCCCAAGTACACACATTATAGGTGTGTACCCCCCCACCATGCCCAGCTTTTTTTAAAAAAAAAAATTTTCATAGTTGTAGATGGACAGCATACCTTTATTTTATTTGTTTATTTTTATGTGGTGCTGAGGATTGAACCCAGTGCCTCATACATGCAAAGCAAGCACTCTGCCGCTGAGCTACAACCCCAGCCCTCCATGCCCAGCTTTTAATGGCTTCTTTTTTAAATTTTTTTTTTTAGTTGTTGATAGAATTTTATTTTTATTTTATTTATAAGTGGTGCTGAGAATCTAACCCAGTGCCTCACACATGCTAAGGAAGTGCTCTACCACAGAGCTATAACCCCAGCCCCTTTTACTGGCTTTTTGATCCCAATCACAGAAAGTAAATTGGTGCCACTCAAATTCTTGTCCTTGGTCCAGTGACAGTTCACCAACTGTTTGTTATCTGTGTGCATTGAGATCATTCCATAGAGAGAGAGAGAAGTTGACTGTTTAGAAAATTTCACAGTGTCTTGACAGAATAAATTTTCTATTAATGCAAGAATTTTAAATATTGGGACTGTTTGTATCCCCTCTCCAAGTAACTGGTTCATGATTTTCTAAGAAGAAAAAAAAAAGTTGGTGTTTCACAGCAGGTAGTGTGAAATTCCTTTGTCATGATCTAGCCACATATAATTTATTCTCGTCACTTACTACTTCCCTTCAGCACTCATTCCAAAGTACATCTGTTTAGTGCTGTTCACACCCTGTTTGCTTACCTTTTGCTTTTGTTCATGTTTCTTTCTTCTCTTAAAATTGCCTCTCCATGTGGGGGTAAAAGGTGAATGAGGTGGGGGTAAAAGTAGAATGGAAGGAACATATCACCTTAGAGCAGCTGGGTGACACAATATTCATATATTGTATCCTCTCTGCTATATCACCATTCTTTACCAATGTTGTAGGCCAGAGTTGAGGTGAACCAAACAGCTAAACAGACTGAAGGTGCTTGGAGCCAATAACTCATGTGTTTTTTCAGAAAATACAGGGCCAGGTACACCTGCTGGTACTGTTCCCTGCCTGTGAGCATGGTGAGCAGCTATGAATTTCATCTGTTTCTGGGACAAAGGTCATACAGGTCTAGAAATGGACGTCACCAATGGTGACTGATTTAACAACTCATGAGTATCAATGCCTTCATGAATATTTGATGTCTCTTCTGTGGTATCATGGATATTTGTTGGTCTTGATTTTTTTAATTGCTTCCCTTCTATATTTAGTATGCATATGTTCTATTTACTTTTTCTAAATCTAACTATATAAGATGTTTGATTTGGTACTTATTTTCATCTTGCTTCCCCATTTTGGTCTTATTTTCTATAATAGAATTGGATATTCTTAAATATTCACATATTCCTCTCTCCACAAGCACAAGTAATCTTCCTTTGGCTCTCAAATAATTTAGCTGTTCTTTATCACATTCTTTGTTGCCAAGATGTTTGAGGAGAAGGAAGATGAGGGAATAGTTTGTAGATATCTTACAGTTTATTTCCAAATAGAAGTATAAACTCTTTTTATTATCCAACTTTATAGTGGAGTATGAACTCTTCGTTTTTTTTTTCCCAGTAAGAACTCTTAAGGGTAGCTTGTGTCTCATCCCCCCCCCCCTTTTTCAATTTCTCTCTCTTTACCCCATTATATTTAATAAACATAGCTTGTTGGTTGTAGTCAGTTGATTACATTGACATCTGGTTAGCTCAGTTAAAGCACTAAACTTCTGAGGTCAAACTTTGGTCTTCACACAGAGATATATTTGCTTTGTTTCATTTGTATCCTCCTTTGTTAAACCTTTAATGCTTGCCAGATATGTGCTTTCTTTCAAAGAACACAAGGTAAAACAAAGAATTAGCACCTATATTGTGTAACCAGTTCAAAACCAGTGTTCTCTTGGATTTGGGGCAGGCACTTCAAGTACTCATTCAAAAAAACAACATTGTATTATTGTTTTTTAGACAAAAGAGAGGCAAAAGAAAATGTGTGAATTCTGCCTGTAGCAATACTTTTAAAGTACATAACAAGTAATTGTAATTCACATACCCAGCAAACTAGAAAGTGATATTTGTTTTAGACTTGAAGCAGTAAAAGACAAATGACAGAGAACTTGTGACCTAAATTAGAATCAAATGTTAAAGTTAGGAGGTCTCTTAGATACCAACAGATAAGATAACATCAGAGCTCTTGTTTTCTTATTCTCTAAGTCAGTATGTTGGCCTTTTTATATAGGTTTAAGAATTTTGTTTCCTATCTGTGATAGAAATAAGATGAAATTTGAAGTTGACATCAACATAAAAGATTACATTTTAGGAAAATAAATATCTCTAAATGATGCAGAACCACTAAAGAGTGGTGAATAGCATTGTGAGGTTAAAATGAGGCACTTTAGGAAAATTTCTGGGTTTTTGGTGTGTGTGTGTGTGTGTGTGTGTGTGTGTGTGTGTGTTGCTGGGGATCAAAGCAATCCAGGACCTTGAGCTGTGTGCATGCTAATAATATGTGTGTGCTCTGACACTGAACTCTAATTTAGCAACCTCACCCCATCCTTTTTAGTGAATAAACCGGAAGCAAGGGTTTTAGAAACTGCACTCACATCCTGGGTCTCTGACAGTCTCTCTCTAGGCTTCTTTTAAGTTGTCCACATAAAGAAGTAGGAAGAAGAATGACAGAACTATGCAAAATAAAGAAAACATAAATGAAAATTGGTGTGATAGGTTGAAGAAATCGCTTTCCATTACTCTGGAAAATTCCATTTATTTCTATTGATACTTTGTACTCATGTAAAAGGTTAGAAGAAAAGATGCTATGCTGTTGTTTATTTTCTTTGTGAGATTAATTTGAAGACAGTATATATAACCAAATAGGATGCAAACTTCAGATTTATTATTTCAGGAGAAGGTGGGCATTAGCCCTAATTGTTATAATTTCCCACACTGATTTTTTTTTTTTGTATGTGTGTGGTTCTGGGGATTGAACCCAGGGCCTTGTGCATGCAAGGGAAGCACTCTACCAACTGAGCTATATCCCTAGCTATATCCCTATATTATCATACTGACTTTTTTATACCTTCTATATACTTCCCAAGGCTTCCTCCCAACATACTATCTACCCCTACCCCTCTCCAATATATGCATCTCTTATGAGTTGTTTCTTTGATTATCACAACTTGATCTCTTGGTATGGAATATATATACAGGATATTATATATTAAAACTTGTGGCAGTAGTTTGAGCCTTTTTGGATTTTTTTCTTCCTATCACCAGATAGGATCTCTGTCCGTTGGTCCTGAGAAGGGAAAAGGGGACCTCACCTCATCCCTGGCAGCTTATCAATTTATGTGGCAGAAAGGAATATCAAGACACATCAAAATAGGTGCAAATCCAGGGTGTGGTGCAGGCCTAAATCCCAGAGGCTCTGGAAGCTGAGATAGGAGGATGGCAAGTTCAAAGTCAGTCTCAGTGATTTAATGAGACCCTCAGCAACCAAGACCCTGACTCAAAATAAAAAGATAAAAAAGACTGGGGATATAGCTCAGTGATAAAGCACCCCTGGGTTCAGTCCCCAGTACAAAAAGTGGGGGGAGCACAAGCAGAGATTTATTTAGGAAAGCAAGCAATAAATCAGGATACACACTTAAAGGAAGAGGGAAAGCAGGTGCTCCAGAGTAAACCGCACTTCTTTTGGGGTTTCAGGCGGCTTCTACTAAAAGAAACTTTGTAAATGGCGAACATGAGAGGTATTTGGGGTGGCATAAGCTTAATGAGCTCAGTTCTTTCAATCAGGGAACACAGACTAGACCACAGTTGTCTGGTTCTGAGTTTGATATCATCTGTAGTAGTACAGGAACTGTACTCACATCCTGGGTCTCTAACACCCTCTCTCTCTCTAGGCTTCTTTTAATCAGTCTAAAAAATACATTCTATAAACTAACAAAGTATATAGGCAGTAATTAACTGGACTTAAGTACTCTAAGATTTATTGGACCTTTTAAAAATTCATTGCTGGAGAAAAACAGGCTTGGGGAGTGAAGGTGAGGTGGTTCACAGAGCTTTTAGATTTAAAGCTACAATCCCTCTTTCTTTCTCTTTTTGTCTTCTTTCTACCTCTCCTTATTTCGTCTACCCTAACTCTTTCCCAAGAGTATTTACTCTTTCTGGCAGATCACCTTAACTCAAAGATGAAATTATTCTGTCGGTCTTTATTCTCTGTGAGCGCTGGTCTGCTTTGGCTTATCTTTTCTTTTGGAGAGTAGCTCTTTTAGGTTCCCACCTGAAAGTCTACTCCCACCCCCATCTTCTTAGCAGGCCCTGAATTCTGGGGGCTTTTGCCAGCCTTATGAGTCTGCGGAAAGCTCTGCTCAGCCTTTCTGGCCTTTGTTGTGATGCTTTCTGCCATATTTTTTAGTTGTTAGCAGCAGAGGAATGTATTTGAACCAAGCTGATCTGCCCTCCAGAGGTAGAACTTTTGCATCCTTTCTTTCTTTTTCTTTTTTTTTTAAGAGAGAGAGAGAGAATTTTTAATATTTATTTTTTAGTTTTCAGTGGACACAACATCTTTGTTTGTATGTGGTGCTGAGGATCGAACCCGAGCCGCATGCATGCCAGGCGAGTGCGCTACCGCTTGAGCCACATCCCCAGCCCTTTTCATCCTTTCTTAATGTTTATTTTTGCATATTTAAAATGAATGTATACACATTTTAGTGAAGTATATGTGCATATCATCTAGGGACAGAAATACATAACAGTGCATGAGCTTTGCTCTTTATAAGCATACTATCCAAGTTTGGAAACTCTTGCTTTTTATTTCCTCCTCTTTAGATGTAATGTTGATTCACTAAATACCTATAACCTGTCTCATAGAAATTTTTCTATATGTACTGAGGTAAATGTCAAATACCCAATGATGATTTCTAACAGATGTGTTATATAACTTAACATATAAACTTGAAGAAATTACTCCATCATATTTAAGGAACACAGGAAATAATGGTAGGTTTTATTTTGCCTCTTAACCTATTTTTCTAAATTCTGTATATCTGAAAAATATGTCAAGATACTGGAAATTATCCTTAAACGTAGCAGTTTGCTGTTTACAATACATACATCTGAGAGTAGAGTTTTTAAAATTACTATAAAAATGGTTATAGTGGTTAAGGGTCTGGGGACACTGAGTGTGAATCCTGACTTTGCTACATACTAGCAGAGTGGTCTTGGCTTATTTCACTTAGAATGATAGTCTCCAGTTCCATCCATTTACCAGCTAAATAATTCTTTTTTATGGTGAGTACTATTTCATTGTGTGTACATACCACAATTTCTTTATCCATTTATCTGTTGACGAGCACCTAGATTTATTCCATAGCTTAGATATTGTGAATTAAGCTGCTATAATCATGGATGTGGCTATGTCACTGTGGTATGCAGATTTTATACCTTTGGATATATGCTGAGGATTGGGATAATTGGGTCAAATGGTGGTTCTATTCCATGTTTTCTGAGGAATCTCCATACTGCTTTCCAGAGTGGTTGTACCAATTTGCAGTCCTACCACCAAAGTATGAGTGTAAATTTTGCCCCACATCCTTGCCAGCATTTCTTGTTACTTGTATTCTTGATAATTGCCATTCTGACTGAAGTGAAGTGGAATCTCAGTGTAGTTTTAATTTGCATTTATCTAATTCCTAGAAATGTTGAACATCTTTTCATATATTTGTTGACCATTTCTATTTCTTTTTCTGTGAAGTGCCTGTTCAGTTCCTTTGCCCACTTATTGATTACATTATTTGTTGGAGGTTTTTTGGGTTAACTTTTTTTTGAGATATATCCCCAGCCCCTATTTGTATCCCTTTAAAATGAGCTATTCTTGGGGCTGGGGTTGTGGCTCAGTGGTTGAGCTCTTGCCTACCATGTTCGAGGCCCTAGGCTCAATCCTTAGCACCACATAAAAAAAAATAAATAAAGGTATCGTGTCCAACTACAACTAAAAAATAAATATTAAAAAAATATTTAAAATAAGCTATTCTCATGTACCTCTAAGTGTTTCTTATTTTGTCCCTGATTTCTTCTGCTATTCATTGGTCATTCAATAGCATATTATTTAGTTTCCAGGTGTTAGAGTAGCTTCTAGTTTTTATTTTATCATTAATTTCTAATTTCATTCCATTATGATCTGATAGAATGCAAGGTATTATCTCTATTGTTTTGTATTTGCTCAAAGTTGCTTTGTGGCCTAAGATTTGGTCTATTTCAGAGAAGAATCCATGTGTTTCTGAGAAGTATACACAGTCACTGATGGATGAAATATTCTGTATATGTCTGTAAAGTCTAAATTATTAATTGTATTTTTAAAAATGTTTATTTATTTATTAGGACACAACACAATGCCTTTATTTTTATGTGGTGCTGAGGATCGAACCCGGGTCCCGCCCATGCTAGGCGAGTGCTCTACCGATGAGCCACAATCCCAGCCCCTAGCTTCCTTTTTTAATATTATTTTTTTAGTTGTGGCTGCACACACTACCTTTATTTTACTTATTTATTTTTATATGGTGCTGAGAATTGAAGCCAGGGCCTCACACGTGCTAGGCAAGCACTCTACCACTGAGCCCCTATAGGTTCTTTATTTAGTTTTGGTTTATAGGATCTATCCACCGATGAGAGAAGCACATTAAAGTCACCCAGTATTATCGTGTTATGGTCCTTTTCATTCTAGAAATTGAGAAAGCTTTGTTTGATGTGCATAAATGCTACTGTTTGTGGCATAAATATTTACAAATGTTATGTCTTATTGATATATAATTCCCTTAAGCAATATAAATGACCTCCTTTGTCCCTTCTGATTATCTTTGGCTTGAAGTCCACTTTATCTGATAAGAGGATAGAAACCCCTACTTGTTTACATGATCCATGTGAGTGACACTTTTTTCCCCATCTTTTTACCTTCAGTCTCTGGATGTCTTTGCCTATGAGGCAAGTCTCTTGGAGATAGTATGTTGTTGGGTCTTGTTTTTTAATCCAGTCTGCCAATCTGTGACTTTTGATTGATGAATTTAGGTCATTTGCGTTCAGTGCTATTATTGAGAAATGATTCTTATTCCCTGTCAGTTAATTTCTGGTTTCTAATTTGAATTAATTGCTCCTTTGATTGACTATTCTTCTAGTGTAGTTTCTTCCTTTGCTGGTTTTCACTTATTTTTCATTTCTTCTTTATGAAATATTTTATCGAGTATGTTTTATAGTGCAGGCTTTCTAGTTATGAATTCTTTTATCATGGAATGTTTATATTTCTTCATCAATTCAGAAGCTCAATTTTGCTGGGTATAGTATTCTTGGCTTGTATACACTTTCTTTTTTTGGTATATATTATTCCAAGATGTCCAAGCTTTGAGAGTCTGGTATGAGAAATCAGCTGAGATCCAGATTGGTTTCCCTCTAAATGTGACCTGTCATTTTTCTCTAGCAGCCTTTAAAATTCTGTCATTATTCTGTATATTTCATAATAATGTGCCTTGGTGTGAGTCTGTTGTAACTTTGTATATTTGGGGTTCTGTAAGCCTTCTGTATTTGATTTTCCATTCCATTCTTAAGGTTTGGGAAATTTTCTGGTATTATTTTATTGAAAAGATTGTGCATTACTTTGATTTGGATCGCTGAGCCTTCATCCCCTGATAAATTTTATATTTGATTTTTCGATAAAAATATGGAATGCGTCACAAATTTGCACGTCATCCTGTGCAGGGGCCATTTCTAGTATATGTGCTGCCAAAGCAAACACTTGTTAGGCCTCTTAAAGGAAGTTTCTAAGAAATTATTTGGGTTTGCCATTATATTTTCAGGAATTAACATTTTAAAACAAAATATATAATTTTGTGTATATTTAATGATTATAGGTAGATTGCTTTATATCACTAGTCATATAACAAAATGATTGAAGTTTAAAAATTAGAAAGATGGGACTGGAGATAACAGCATAGTGTTGGAGCACATGCTTATCATGTACAAGACCCTGGGTTTGATCCCCAGCTCTTCAAAAAATAAAATCAGGTGCAGTGGTGTGTGACTGTTGTCTCAGCTACTTCGGAGGCTGAAGTAGGAGAATCATTTGAGCTTAGGAGTTCAAGGCCAACCTGGGTAACATAGACCCTGTGTCAAAACAAAACAAAACAAAAAATAGTTTCCATGAGGATATATGATAGAAATTCAGCAGTAAACATGATTTTTGTTTTTAAAAGGGTAGTTTTTGTCTGGAGAAATATTTCCAAGACTTGGATGTTGTTGCTTGTGGCTTAAAATATGATTGCAGTATGTTTTACAACAAAAGGCATTTAAATCCAAATAAGCACAACGTGTGTGGCCTGGGGAGATGACTTCTTCCCCTAAACTGATGGATTCCTTCTATGTGTGTGTTTTTAACTGTGAAAGTAACTAAAGAAAATGTTTGTATGGCTGTGGTAAGTTCATATGGTATGAATTGTGCATCCTTTTGGCTACAAATGGAAACTAGAAATTGTAATTTCCAGAAACATCTTGAAACATAAATTCAGTCCCTTGATGTAGGCAAAATTTCCAGTTAATGATGTTTGTTAGTTTAAAAAATATATAGTAGAAAGTATTGCCATAATTGCATATTTCTGAATGCCTGAAGGCATCTTTGAAAACATACTGTTTTAGAGATTTGCTTCTATTTGTTTCTTTACATAAACTGTATATGTCTCTGTATATAGAGCAGGAGGGTCCTGTATCTTTGCACTGTTCATCTGTTCCCACAATGAGGCTTTTGAGATATCTTGTCCATTTTTGTAATGGTTTATGAACTCAGAGGCCCCATGTATTTGTAAGCTGTGTTGATCAGAGCTTTCTGATGAAAGGGAGGCTAAGGAGAATGAAACAAATTTTGCGACCTTTCATTCCGTTTATCAGTCCAAGGTTGTTTTAGGCATATGAGTCACATAGTTTCAGTTAATTTCTTTATATTTTAAGAAGTGTTTTCTCTGCATAAATTAAAATCCATATTTAATGTTTCCTCTTTTAAAATCATTGCTTTCCCATTTCTTTTTTCTGTTTTTTTCTCCTATATTTTTATATTAATTTATATAATGTGTATAATACTTTATCTTATTTTTATTCTTCTCATTTACATTATCACATGAATTTTCTATGACCTTTTTTTTTCCTATATTAAGAACTAATTCTTGCTGGACAAGGTGATGCTTGCTGGTAAAATTCCAGCTACTCCGGAGGCTGAGTTCAAGACCAGCATGGGCAGTTTAGCAATACTGTGTTTCAACAACAACAAAAAATATTCCAGGGGTATATTGCCACTGAGCTACATTCCCAGCTCTAGTTAATGTTTATTTTGAGACAGGGTCTCACCAAGTTGCTGAGGCTGGCCTCCAACTTGCAATCCTCCTGTCTCAGCCTCCTGAGTGGATTGGAATACAGATGTATTCTGGCTTACAAGAAAAAGTTGTTTTCTGGGTTTAATCCTTCAACAAGGAAAGAAGGAAGAGGAGAGGAGTGGAGTAAGAAAGGAAGCAAAGAAAAGGGTTCTTTTATGACAATGGGTTTTTTATTCTTCCTAAAGAAATATTAAAACAATCTCTAGTCTTTCTTTTCTATCCTTTCCCCCCCGCCTTTTTCTTTCTTTTTCCCTTCTTAGAGTAGGTAAATGCTGTGTCACTTAGCTGCATACCTCCTATCCCTGATGTACTTTTGTCTCGCCCATGTCCTGCACAGGCAATGAAAATGGGGTTCCCTGTGTGGAATGGACTGGCTGAGAAATAAAAGCTAAGAAAAATAGAATGACAAAAATCTACAGGACACAGAAAATATTTTCAGAAAGCAAGGGCAGGATGGGTTAGCGGATCATAGGGATCAAGCTTCTATACTATGGCAAAATGGAGCCCCCCACTTGCTTTATTTATAACCGGGGATATCAAAAGCAGGGATAAGTTTTAAGGGCGGAGTCTTGCTTCGTGGTATCTTGTAGTCAGCAGGTTGCTTGACATCTTGGCAGGTCACATCCATCTCAGGTGCTGTGTGGGATCTCTGGCAGAGCTTGAGGGGGAAGTTCACCTGCATCAGGCGATCAATCCCTGTGGGAGTGCCATGGGAGGTCCCAGTGCCAGACTTATCCCCTCATTAGGCTTCTATGCGCCACATAGTTCACTCACAGCCCATGGATGGTTCGTGACACTTTTGTAATGTACAATTATATAGAAGAAACAAGTATTTAGAAGCGTTCCTGGAAGACTGTCTTACCAGTTATAATTGCCATTCCACTTTTATGAAGTGTCAGTAATGTTTTGAATACAAGGAAGTAACAAAAAAAGAGACAGATTAACCTTGAGTTTTACATTCTGAAAACAGGAAATAAATACATATAAGTCAATTTTAAAGGCATACAGTATCTGTTTCCTCCAATAAGTATTTGCATCATTGAATTACAGTAATTATAATGTCTGAAGCCAGGAAATGCCTATAGCATAACTTGTATTAGCAAGAATCTGTCATGGGGTGATTAACCAGGAGCTGTGACTTTGACTACTGTAACAATGGCAAGGCATGTCATACTAGCATTGACCAATAGAAATGTAATGTGGGTTATATGTGTAATTTTTTTTCTAGTAACCATACTAAAAAAACATTTTTAGAAATAAAATTTAATTGTGTGTGGGGTGGGGGATAGGGATCAAACCTAGAGCCTTTCATATTCTAAGAACATACTCTACCACTGAGCTAGACACCCAGCCCATTGAAATTAATTTTAATAATATTTTGTTCAAACCATTATTTTAAAAATATTATTTTAACATTTAATCATTTAAAATTATTGTTTTTTAAAATTATTCTTATTCATAGTAATTCATTGAGCTGTGGTGTGTATTTTATAAATATAGCACATCTCAATTTGGACACAGTTTTCATTGGAAATCCTTGGTCTATTTATTTGCTTTTGAGACAGTGTTTCACTGTGTTGTCCAGGCTGGTGTTGAACTCCTGGGCTCAAGGGATCCTCCTGGCGCAATCTCCCATGTAGCTGGGACTACAGGTGCCCACCACTTTACCTAGCTTTGATCTGTATTTTGGTTTCATAAAGCATATAGGTGAAATAGGTTTGGATGCTGGAGTTCCAAACATGTTTAAGTTTTTTGATTACTGAATTGATACTCTTTTAAAATTTTTAATTAATTAAAATTATAAAATTAACAATTCTGTTCTTCAGTGTGAGCTATTTATTTATTTATCTATCTATTTATTTTTGGCTGTACTGGGGATTGAACTAGGGCTTCGCACATACAAAGCAAGTGCTCTAACACTGAGTTACATCCCCAGCCCCTCAGTATGAGTTTATGTTCCAGTTCCTCCATAGCTACATATGGTTAATGGTTTGCCATATTGGATAAAATAGGCAGAGAATATAATTGACAGTGGAAGTAGTCAGCTAAGGAATCCTGAATCAAGGATAGTCTTTTAGCTAGATTTTAAAGTGAAAAGCATGATAAACATTGAGCCACATCCTCAACCCTTCTTTGTATTTTATTTAGAGACAGGGTCTCACTAGGTTGCTTAAGGCCTCATTATATTGCTGAGGCTGGCTTTGAACTTGTATTGAAATTATGAGGACTGCACTTTGAATGAAGTTTATATCTGAGTTTCATAGGTTCAGCATTGTTTTCAGGAAATGATGTGGAGATAACCACAGCTTTGTCTGGTCCCCAGTTGGTGGTCCTCAGGTTGAGACACTGTTAATTCCTGGAAAGTACTACTATAGTCAACACCCATTACTGGGATATGAAATCAATCTAGTAGATCTTTGATCAGCATTTTAAAAATACACAAATACTATTGGATAGAATAGAGAACGTATCAGAGTGTTCCACATCTGTTAAGGTTTAGGGAACCTTTGCTTTAGTTACATATATGTGTATATTTTGCGTTTATAGGATTTCAATGAAAAATGAATTCTGAGTCACAAAATTTTTGAGAATTATTCCTTTTCTTCTTCTTTCCCCTTTCCTTTCTTTCATTCCCTCCTCTCACTGTGTCGTTGAGGTTGACCTGGCCTCTTTTTTTCTTCCTTCCACTATTTTTCTTTCCTTCCTTCCTCTAAGTTCCTGAGTTTGGCCTTGAATCTCTTTATACTGTGTCAGCCTCCTGAGTAGCTAGCACTGTGAGTGCACACCATTGCACCCAGCCTGTGTGTACTTTTGATTGCTGCTCTAATGAATATTGCCTATAGGTACAGTGTACTAAACAAAGATAGCATTAATCAAAGAAAACTATGGATTTAGCAATAAGATATGAGTGCTATTAAAAGGTATCTAGTGTCTAAGATGGTAAAATAAATGTAAAGTAGTATGTAATGGCCATAATAAATAGAACAACTTAAGGGTATAATGACTTTCTTCCTCAATTCTGAATTAACTAGGAGAAGATAAATTTGACATTATCATTTTGGTCCTTGTATTCCTCTAAATTTTTATTTGAGTTTAAATAACCACATTTAAATTTGAAATTTGCTCTTATTTCTTTGTTTGCACTGTTGGGAATTGAACCCAAGGTCTCATGTATGTTAGGTAATCAGTCTGCCATTGAGCTATATCCTACCCGCAGTCTGGGGTGAGGCTACTGGAACTTGAATCCTCAAGACTTTACCACCAAGTTATATCCCCAGCTTTCTATTTTGAGACAGGCTCTCACTGAGTTGCCAAGGCTGGCCTCAAACTTGGCAATTCTGCCTCAGCTTTCCAAGTTGCTAAAATTATAGGCATACACCACCATGCACAGCCCCTAACCCCAATTTTAATTCTTAAGAAGGATCTTGGCTAAGAGTAAAAAAAAAAAAAAAAAAAAAAAAAAAAAAGTAGTATTTTGGAATGATTATATGGATTACAGGAAAAATGGCACTCACAGTCTCCTTAAAACATTTCAATAAAATAAATAATAGTATACATTTAACTCTTCTTGGATGTTAATTATTAAAGTTTTAGTAAAACCTGATGTTTAATCTTACCACACATTTATTATAAAATAAAGCTAAATCCTATTTGGGATTCAGATTATGCTTCTTGTTTTTCGCTTATTTGTTTTGTTTTTTTATGGGTCCTGTGGATGGAACCCAAGGTCTTAAATGCTAGGCAAGCACTCTACCACTAAGCCACATCCCTAACCCTGAGATTATGCTTTTAACAAATTGTAAATTTCTTTTTCTTGGTCTGTTAATTTAGTTATTTATTTAATATATCTTTCTCAAAGTTGTTTTTTATAGCCTCACTGGAATATGTTTGCTTTGAATTCTGAAGACAGCCAGCATGTCAAATGGCTTTTATACAGTGTACATATTTGGAATGCTATTTTGCCACAAGAGTGTGGAAACTTGGGAAGTACTTACTATCATGCTTTTAAAAGGCAAAATATGGATGTGTAACTGATGTGATTCTGCAATCTGTATATGGGGTAAAAATGGGAGCTCATAACCCACTTGAATCAAATTGTGAAATATGATATATCAAGAACTATGTAATGTTTTGAACAGCCAACAATAAAAAATTAAAAATAAATAAATAAAAAAAAATAAAATAAAAGGCAAAATATGTTAGAGTCACTGCTGTAGCAGTGGTTACAGTGTGTCACTGTTTCTTTTGTAGGAATTGGTTTAGATACAGGGACTCTTGCAGAATAGCCATATTGTTTAGATAGAGCAAATAAGTTTGAATACAACCTCTACTGTACTGAGAACCCTCAGGTCCCATGCAGTGTTAACATATATTTTGAAATACTGTTACTAAACAGGGGCCCTTTCTCCTTATAATTTTTCTCTTGCCCAAGTATTATTTATTTATTTATTTATTTTTGTGGTACTGGGGATTGAATTCAAAGGTACTTAACCAATGAGCCACATCCCCAACCCTTCTTTGTATTTTATTTAGAGACAGGGTCTCACTAAGTTGCTTAAGGCCTCATTATATTGCTGAGGCTGGCTTTGAACTTGTGATCTTCCTGTCTCAGCCTCCCAAGCCACTGGGATTACAGGCATGTGCCACTGCATCTAGCTTTACCCAAGTATTTTAATTTAGTGATGCATGGGTACTAGAAGATCAGCCTATCAAAATACTGTTGGTGTAGCACAGGGACAGAAGAATGAGGAGGAAGAGACAAATATAACATTTTATTTATAACTATTTCCTAAAGCAGTAGAACACTACCGATTAGAAATTCCAATAAGTTTATCTTAGCCAGGTACCATGATGCATTCGTATAATCCAAGTAACTCAGAAGGCTAAGACAGGAGGATCACAAGTTTGAGGCCAACATGGGCAATTTAGCAATACCCTGTCTAAAAATACAAAAAAGGGTCTGGGAGTCTAACTCAATGGTAAGAGTGCTTGCCTGGCACATGCAAGATGGTTCAATCTCCAGTACCCCCCCCCCCAAAAAAAAAAAGAAAGAAAGAAAGAAAGAGGGTGGAGAAAGTAAGTTATTGCTGGAACTTTATTTTATTTACTTATTGATTGATTGATTGATATGCGGTGCTGAGAATCGAACCAGTGCCTCACACATGTTAGCCAAGCGCTCTATCACTGAGCTACTATCCTAGCCTAGCAGTGGTATGTTTCTATAGTTCCAACTGCTCAGGGAGGCCAAGCAAGAGGATCACTTGAGCCAAGGAGTTTGAAATCAGCCTGGTTAAGACCTTCTCTTAAAATTTTTTTATCTATTGTTAATTAAGATACTCTAATGAAATGTGTAAATGTGATCAGAATAACCATAGAAGCCAAATACTGTGCAATAGGTCCCTTCTCCTCTCAGACTAGGAACAGGGATGTTGATGGAAATTTATGTACAATCTGAATTTCCCCTTTTCAGAGGGGAACTGTATGGGTCATTGGGATAGGAAATCAGAGAAGATAAATTGGGTAAGACTACTGAACCAGGTCTTGATGCACTGATAGGTGTCCTGCAAAAAAAAAAAAAAAAAGAAAGAAAGAAAGAATTACAGCATGTACATACCTTGGAGAGAATATGAAAATCAATGTTAGAGAGTAGTTTATAAAATTTCCTTTTGAGAGTTAAACTAATTATGTTATCATAAAAGAGTCAGAGGCAAAATATCTTGAAGCCCATGGAAAGGAATACCTACTTTACTGGGAATAGCCACTTCATTTACATAGTATATACTCCCTTCCCCCAACCACTACCAAGAATTTCTCAACAGAAGAAGGTGAGGTGCATTGCAAATGGTCTAATGTGCGGATCCAGCACTTTCTGGGGAAGAATGACTTGAACTTCTTGGTCAATAGAAAAGTTTCTGCTATAGGGTAAAGCACAGCTGAAGTGAAATATTCTTTCACTATTTGCTCCTTTTTATCCCTATAATATAAAGATTAAGAATGTGGCCTCAGGATAATAACTACTCCAAATTCCATTTCTAAACTTATTCTATGAATAATTTGACAAGATATAAGTCTTTTTTTTATCACTATAATGGGACTAGAATTACCTATCTTCTAGGGTAATTGTGAGAGTTAAATAAACTGTTGATCTGAATAGTTTAACTCAGGACCTGGTATATGACATTCAACAAAGCTGTAAACATGATCTGTAGTTTTTATACTCAACTTACAAATTTTAATCACTAATTCCTAAATATCTTAGTCATCTGAAACAGGATATTTAGAACAGGCATTTATACATTCCAGGAATGAAAGGAAATATCCCCATGATAAATCAATACTTTAACTTTCTCAAATTATTAAAACCTGATCATTTATTAAAAACCTGATCATTTCTGGGTTTTTGGAAAAGATATTTCTGAATCTGCAGAAGGCCAGGACCCTTTTGAGTAAACTCAGCAGTGCTTAATGCCAACATGTGAGATTTATTGGGAAGCAGTAATTTACTGAGCATTTACTGTGGATCAAGCATTCCACTAAGTGCTTTACCTATGTAAAAAATGACCTTGAGGAAGGTATTACACTTCTTCACTTCTACAAACAAGGGAATTGAGGCTTGCAGATGCCAGGTAACTTGCCTAAGCTTGTTTAAGGACAAAGTCAGAATTTGAACATAGGTCTGCCTTTGCTGTTGCCCATTATGCTGAACTGCAAAGGTTCCAACATCAGAAAGACCTGGTTTTTAGATCCATTTCCACTTCATTCCAGGAATATGGTCTTAACTCATTTTACCACTCCAAGCCTCAGATTCTTTATCTAAAATATAGTATGGCTATCTACTATATAGGCTTGTTTTGAAGACTGGAAATAAGGTATGTAAAGTGCCTGACACCGTTTCTGATGTGTGTAGGAAACTTAGGAAGAGGTGATTGTTTCTGTTTGGGGTTCCAAAAGCTGCTTTCTACTTCCATTGGCAGGCCCCCCTGGCAGGTAACCTGTGGGGTCTTTTGGAGATACAAGTAAGACCCTGTAATTTGAACTGCAAGTTCAGGTTAGAATACCTCTTGATAAATGAGACTATAATGTAAATATATACTACATGAATTTTCCCCTTTTCTATTTTTTATAATAAATACTGTATCTTTAAATGCTTACTTTTGCAAAAATTGCTACTGTTTAACCAAAGAAGGACTTATACAACTAGCCTTCACTTGTCTAGTAAGTGTCCAGGGATAACATGAGTGACTGATTTTAGCAGATGACCTATTTAGCCAGGAATTTTTTTCACTGTGTCAGCAGTCCAAACCTGGTACACATTAGGATCACTTAGACAACTTAAAAAGATATATCAGTGTGTGTGCAGTCCTTAGAGACTCTGATTTAGTGTCTGGGATAAATTTAGGTAATTGTAAGGAGCAGCCAGGGTTGAGAACCAATTGTTTTGAAGCAAGAACTAGGTGAGATTGGGATGGGCTTGCAAGTGGAGAAATGAAATGAATTGAGTAATTTTTTTCTCTTAATTCACAGTGAAATGGCTCGGGAGAAGAGGAAAATCAAAGATCATCTTGAATCACCAGAGGATAGAAAATGAAATAGTTTCTTTTTCTTTGTCTTTGTAGACATGGAAGGACTTTAATGAAACTTTAAACGGTTCAACAAAGGATGCGCTAATGGATGACAGCAATACTCCTACATATAATCTGCAGTTGGAACCACAAGATGGGTGTCATCCTGGTGACAGAGTGGAAAGCAGAGTAACATGCTTATCTTCTGTGTCTGATGAAAATGAAAATCAACTTGATGGGGATGGGCCTGAGCTTCTGACCAGCAGTGACAGTGCAATGGGAAAAACTGAAGTGTTTGAGCAGGACAGTCTCAATAATAATGAAAACTTCATGTCCAGTTGTGAGGTGCCTGCATGTGAGAACTCAGAATACACTCTGTGTGAAGGCCCCAGAGATGAACAGGGATTCTTTGAAAAGGACAAAAGAGCAGCTGGAAAAAGAAGTACAAGAACCAAAAGAGGAACTGTTAAGAAGATACCACCAGGTATTTTTTAAGTTATTATTTTTACTATTCTTTAAAGAAAATAAACCCTATCACATACCGTGTACACTGTCTTGCATATTGCTTTTCTTCTCTTAATATTTTCAGAGCTTTTTTACAACAGTATATGTTGATCCAGCTGTGTGGTATTCCGTGCATGTGATATGTCTCCACAGTGTTCCATCACTTAGGTGTGTCATAATTTATTTAACTTCTTCCTTATGGCTGTACCCAGTCTTTTACTATAGTAAGCATGCTGAAATTGATATTCTTTGTGTATGTTTTCGTACTAGCTACATTATCTATAATCTAATTCCTTTATAAATTATCCTTTTCTACCAATACAAGCCTTAATAATTTCTTTCTGCCATCACCGTGGCTTTGATCTCTCACCTGTGAATTTATATGCTCGTAAGATCTTTATAGGATCTTTTTTATCTCATTCTGTAAGTGAATAATATATAAGCTATCTGGTTCTAATTGTGTGTATATATATGTATATATATATATATTTGGTAACAAAATTAACTCAGTTTTTCTAACTTGATATATAGTTTGGCAGTTAAGGTTTAAAACTATGGATTTTTGTGTCTGAGTCACAGGGTATCCTCGGGAAAAGGCAGCCTCTGGCTATTTTGATCAGAAACATGCAGAACTGGAGAGTGCTGGTATGCCCTAGACTGGGACTCCTTACATGTTAAGTAGGCAAAAGAATTTTAAACAGTATACTACTTCTTTACCCAAGGCAAAAGTCTTTGCATAAGTTCTAGTGAACAAAGTGGAATGTCTTCTCTTTTGTTATCTTGTACCTCTTTGGCTGATTAGAGGTATTGTCATAACCTGTTTTTTTCTTTGTATGTTTTTACTTATTCAATAAGGTGATTTCATAACTTTTTAAAAAATATATATTTTTATATATATTTTTAGTTGTTGATGGACTTTTATTTTATTCACTTATTTATATGTAGTGCTGAGAATTGAACCCAGTGCCTCACATGCCAGGCAAGCACTGTACCACCGAGCCACAACCCCAGCCCTCATAACTTTTTAATGTGACTGGTAATTTGGCTGTTCACATCCATTTGTGTTCTTAGTAGACTTAAGATAATTTTTGCCAAACACAGTGGAACATACCCTGTAATCCTAGCCTCTCAGGAGGATGAGGCAAGAAGATCACAAGTTTGAAACCAATCTGAGCAATTTAGTGAGACCTGTGTCAATAAAAATTGAACTGGGTTCAATCCCCAATGTCCCCCCAAACCAAAAAAATTTTTAAAAATGATTATTTTTACAAGAGATACAAAAGCATTTTCTTAATAGACCTAAGGATTAACAGACATTGTGTACAGTGAAATATGTATATAAATGGATTTATTTTGTAACCATCATTCAAGGGCAGATTGACTGCCTCTCTAATCTGATCTTGCGATGTGTTTAAGAACTGATACCTAGTAGCATATGTATAAGGATCAGTCATAATTTCAAGATTATGAGTCCTTTTATTCCTCTCTTCAGTGGCCTTATTTGTTTCCCTTGGTGTGATTATATAATATAAAGTTAGTATTTCTTGTCTTGTGAGAAAGTATAGAATCACCATCATTTGAAATATATGTAAAATTTAGGAGTAGTTTTTGTACAATTTATTTTTTAATTATTATATATAAAATTATATATGTCATATTTATATATAAAAGGACACAAATATATAATGTGAGTTTAAGAGAATTAAGAAGCTAGGCACTTGCCTGTAATCCCAGCTACTCTGGAGGCCAAGGCAGAAGGATTACCAGATTCAAGATTAGTTTAGGCAATTTAGAAAGACCCTGTTTCAAAAAATGAAAAGGGCTGGGATGTAGCTCAATTGTAAAGTGTACCAAAGTTCAATCTGCAGTACCAAAACAAAAACAAGGAGAGAGTAAGAAAACTGAATCAGGAATTGTAAAACCTAAGTTCAAGATACACTTCTAATCCTAGGTCACTTGGTGAGACTGAGCCCTCCTGTACTTCCTTGTTCTCTTCTGTATAATGATAATGTTCATGCACACAAATCTATAAAATTCCTTTCTAAGCTGTAAATTTCTTAGATTTCTGAACAGAGAGAGTATAGTCTCTACTCCTTTAAAATTTGGTGACTCACCTTGAGTGTATCTTCTGTTGTTTTTTCTATTTAAGAGATACATTTTGAGGCTGGGGATGTGGCTCAAGCGGTAGTGCGCTCGCCTGGCATGCGTGCGGCCCAGGTTCGATCCTCAGCACCACATGCAAAGATGTTGTGTCTGTCGAAAACTAAAAAATAAATATTAAAAACTTCTCAAAAAAAAAAGAGATACATTTTGGTTTTTAAATTTTGTTATTAAATGAAAGAACATGTTAAGTAGGCAAAAGAATTTTAAACTGAAAGGAAGGATTATTTAGAGGATAGAACCATCCCTTTTTTGACTGGAAAGGACCTGGAAAGGGAACCTTTAAATTGGCCTGGGGAGCTCTCCTTAGAGTTATTTGCCAGGCCCATCCTGGAAAGATCATCTAAGCTTATCCTCTCTCAGTGTGAATCCAGTCACTAAGTCCAGGTGACTGTATTTCCCTGTGATATTCCTGGTCTCTTTCGTCCTATCTACACTGCCATAGTTCAACATTACCTTTGACTAGAGTACTACAAAAGCTCCCTAAGTGTGTTTCCCATTTTGCTTCCATTATCTATGTCCAAACTAACAATGCAGGGCTGGGAATACAGTTCAGTTGGGAGAGTGCTTGCCGTGCATGCACAAGGCCCTGGGTTCAATCCCCAACACCACAAAATAAATAAACAAACAAACAAACAAATAAACAAAAATTAAAATAAATAAAAACTAACAATGCCAGGCTGAGACTGCGGCTCAGTGGTAGAATGCTTGCCTAGCATGTATGAGGCACTGGGTTCGATTCTCAGCACCACATATAAACAAACAAATAAATAAAGTTCCATCAATAACTAGTAAAAATTTAAAAAAAATACTAACAATGCAAAGAGTTTATGTATAGAACTCTAGATATTTACTCTCTCTTACTGTCCATTTTGCTGTAAATTCTCAGATCCTAGCTAAAGTTTCAATATTTTGCAAATGAGTACTTATCTCATAATAGCTTCTCAAATGTGACATGACATGTAAGACATGATATTCAATTTTTTTAACTTTATTTAATTAATTAATTTATTTATTTATGCATGCTGCTGAGGATCGAACCCAGGGTCTCACACATGCTAGGTGAACGGTCTACCACTGAGCCACAACACCAGCCCACTCAATTTTTTTTTTTTTTTTTTTTTTGATGGTGCTGGGGATTGAACCCAGGGCCTTGTGCATACGTGGCAAGCACTCTACCAATTGAGCTAAGTCCCCAGCCCATGATATTCCATTTTAAACTAGAAAAAAAATTTTTGTATGTAGATGTTCTTATAATACTTTTATGGAAATATAAGTTAATTTACTGTTATGCTCCCTTAGTTTGATTTGTACTAATTTTGTATTCCAAGGCTAGTACTGGAAAAATATATATAGGACAAACTTCAGGTTTTCTGAGACAGTATCCATATAGGCCAGCTAAAATCTTGAACTTATCCCCAGAGAAGTCCAGTTGTCATTATACTATGGGCTTTTTTTTTTCTTTTTCTCCCCGGCCCCCTCCTTTAAGAGATGTAGTCAACTAACCAGGTATTCAAGCTGTGTTACATGCAGTTTTCACTATAGATAAAATTGGTAAAGCTTTAGGTGAGATATTATATTACAAACTAATGGAAATTAGCCTATGAATTTTTAACAGCTTTATTCAGGTATAATTCACATGCATACATTTACTCATTTAAAGTGTACATTTTTTATGATTTCTAGTATATTTACAGAGCTGTACAATTATCCACCATGGTCAACTTTAGTATTTTTCTTCACTACAATAAAGAAACCCTGTACCCATTAGCAGTTGTTTCTCATTTTCTTTGAGCCAATCCAGCCCTACAAAATTGCTAATCTACTATTTTTTATAGATTTGCCTACTCTGGAATTTTATATCAATGGAATTACATAATAGATGGTCCTTTGTGACTAGCTTCATTAAACATATGCTTTTTATGATTTACCCATGTTTCAACATGTATCGGTTCTTTTTAATGACCAAATAATGTTCCATTGCATGGATATACCATATGCATGGTGTATAAATGTATCATTTATACATTCATCAGTTGATATGGGTGTATAGTTGCTTCTGTTTTTTAACTATTATAAGCAATGCTTCTATGAATATTTGTGTACAAGTTTTTGTGTAGACAGATGTTTTCATTTTTCTTGGTTATGTATAGAATGACTAGATAATACGGTAACTTTATGTTTGACATTTGGAGGATCTTAAATTCAATATTTCTCTTCCTCTTCCCCTCCCCCCCCCCCTGTTCTGGGAATTAAACCCAGGGCCTCACACATGCTAGGCAAGTACTACATTCTCAGCCCATTCTCATTTCTCTTTTATTATTGGGGATCAAACCCAGGGGTGCTTTTCTACTGAGTTAATCTTCATCCCTTTTTATTTTTTTTTATTTTAAACATTCTCACTAAGTTGCTGAAGCTGGCTGAGCTCCTGAGTCAGTAGGATTACAGATGTGTACTGCTTCACCTGGCCCAAACTGTTTTTAAACCAGTTATACAAATTTATTTTCCTAACAGCAAGTGTATGATTTATAATTCCTTCGTATTTTTATCAACATTTGTGGATACCTGATTCTTAGATTATAGCTATAGTTCTTTTTTTTAATATTTATTTTTTAGTTGTAGTTGGACACAATGCCTTTATTTCACTTATTTATTTTTATGTGGTGCTGAGGATCAAACCCAGGGCCTCGCATGTGCAAGGCGAGCGCTCTACTGCTGAGCTACAACCCCAGCTCTATAGTTCTTTTTTACTGAGATGTAATCTACATACCATAAAATTGAATCCAGGAATACTTTAATCCCCATCCCTTTTTATATTTTAGTTTGAGACAGGGTCTCGCTAAGTTGCTTAGAGTCTTGCTGAATTGGTAAGACTGGCTTTGAAATTGTGATCCCCCTGCCTCAGCCTCTTGAATCACTGGGATTATAGGTATGCATCACCACAGCTAAATTTCACCTTTTAAAGTGTACAATTGGAAAAAAACAAGCAAATAAAAAATGTGCAATTTGGTGGTTTTAATGTAGTCACAAGCTTCTACAGCTATTACCGTTATCTAATCCAGAACATTTTATCCCCTCTTAAAGAAACCATGTGCTGGGGAGTGATATTGGCCAAATTATATTGTTATATTCTGTGCATGTACTAATATGTAACAACAAATCCCACCATTATGTACAACTATAATGCACCAATTAAAAAATTGTAGGGGGTGGGGGAAGAAACCGTGTGTTCATTAGCAATCATCCCTCATTCCTCCCTCTACTTTGCCCCTGGCTACCAATAGCCCATAAATTTTGAATGGTTGTAAGAGTCAAGTTCAGATTAAGTTTCTGATGGTTGCCATAACAACATTAGTTATTTACTTAGCTCTAGTCACCATAGTATCTAAGCATTTAACAAAACAGTTCAGTAAATGGCAGGAAGCCACAGAAAGACAGCACATGAAGAGTGAGAAAGGAAGACCCTTTCAGATTGACTTGCCACAGTTTGGTGCCCTGTCTTGTTCCACTAGAGTTTTTCATAATTTGACATGGAGGGCATAAAGCTACTGGAAGACAAACCTCAGAAATGGATCTGTGGCCTAAAGTCAAACTTATGAGTTAGAAGAGCCAAGACTTGTTTGAATCTTGGCTCTGCCTTTTCCTACCTATGTAATCTTAAAAAAAGGAACTCATTTTCTTCCTTATTTGTAAGAAGGGATGATTCTACATATCTTGCAGGATTATTCATGAAATGTCAATCCTGTATATAAAAGAATTTATAAAAGACCCAGCAAAACACAACTACTTCTGAGTGGTACTTGTTTTCATTATGTGTGTCACAAAATGATTTTTAAGTGGCATTAAAAACCATCTTGTCTTTTTTCTTAGTACTGAAAGTATCTTCTTGGATCTTTCTAATATTCTTTTCAAGGTTTCCTGTCCCCATCCCTTTCCCCTAATGTGTACTCCTAAATATGTATTTCCTGCTCTATGGTAATATTGGGTATGATATGCCTGCTGGCATGGCATGTTAACTGATGTCTAAAATAATAATTGGTATGCCATAAATATGAAACCCCCAAGCATATTTGCATTTTACGTATCTGGTTTTGACCATAGTAGATCCTTTGTAACTGGCCTCCAAATTCAAATGCCTAGTGAAATCAGTCAGGTAACATCTAATACTGGCAGTAATGACCAGGATTGAGATCACTACAACTGGTGAAGATCATTGCAATTGGAGTGTACATAACCTACCTAAGTATATTCAAATTTTAAAAATGTAACCCCTAGATACGACCCTATAAGAGAACTAATGGGGCTATGTTTGGGGTTTGGGGATAGTGATGTATTATGTTCACTAGGTACGTAAATGGACAGTTTAACTTTCTTACAGACTATATTACTTCTAAAATTCTAAAGTCCTAATTTACCTTTTGGGCTTTTCCATGCATACAAACAATAAAAGGATTCCGGATTCATAAATAGTCAAATTATTTTAGAATCAGAAGATACATTAAGGCCAACTGGTCAAAACTCCTTTCAGGGAAAAAACACTCTGATATTAAAATGTGTTCATTTTCTATTGCTGCCATAACAAATTATCCCAATTTTAGTGGCTTAAAACAGCACATATTTATTATAGTTCTGAAGGTCAGGAACATGGCTGTCACTGGGCTAAAGTCAAGTTGATGGCAGAACTGCATTTCTTTCTGGAGGCTCCAGAGAAGAATCTGTTTCCTTGCCTTCTGCACCTTGCAGAGGCTGCCCACATTCCTCTACTCGTGGAGCCCTTCCTCCTCCAAGGCCAGCAATGGTTTGGAGAGCCCTTCTTACATCACATCACCATGGCTGACTGACAATTCTGCCTCCCTCTTCCATGTTTAAGGACCCTTGTGTTTATGTTGGGCCCACCCAGATAGTCCAGGATCATCTTTCTTTTCGAAGATCTGCTGATTTGCCATCTTAAATCCATCTGCTACTTTAATTTCCTTTTGCAATGCATTATAACATGTTTACAGGTTCTGAGGATTGGGGCACCATCATCTCTGGTAGCTGTTATTCTGCCTACTTCAAAACAATTTTAATTAATGTAGATTAGTGATGACTTTACCTAATAGTTCTTCACTTTATAAAAATTCTTCATTATATTTTTTGATTTGTAGAACCATACAGGGTTACTTAGTCAAAAGATATTTATTGAGCATGTATGTTGAGCACTATAAAACCAGTGATGAGCCTGTCTTTCAGTTTTAATTGCTAAAGTGAGGGAGCCAAGTAACTAACAAGTGCAGTCTAGCAAGATGAGTCTTAACTGGGATGAGCAAGCACTTGTGTATGGAAATACTGTGTCAAAGGAGAATTATGAAAGGGTTCTAGGAGGAATCGGTATCTAGGCTGAGATAAAACAAATAAATCCTAGTTAAGTAAAGAAAAAGGGATAAAGAGTGAAATCATTAGAGGTCACAGGCACACCATGGACTGAAGACAAGGAGAGAACATTCTATGTTTCGGCAATTGTTAACATTCACTTGGCTGGAGGAGAATAAAAGGAAAGGGAGACTCAAGGAGAAGTAGTAGAGGGTAGAGCTGTAGAGACACTGAGGAGATTAACAAGGTCTTGATCATATTATTTTTGTATTAAAATAACCAGTTTGGGCCTTACCAACAGGTTTGAACAAGATAATGACATGATATAAGTTGCATTTTTTAGAAAGATTGCTTAATCTGCCATGTGGAGAACAGATTGAAACAAATTAAGATCAGAACCAAGAAACCAGTTAAGGGTGTTTTCAAGGGAGACAGGAAATCTATACTGAGGGAGCAGCTGTGGGGCTGAAGAAAAGTAAGTAGACTCAAAGCTTTAGACATGGAATTGACAAGAGGATCACCAGGGCCACCTTAGAGCTTGCCCACCACAGTTGTCCAGGAGAATGTCAGCATCTCAGATTGTAGCAAGGGCCCTTTGAGAGGCAGTTCTGTACTCAAGTTTTGTTTTTATTTTTTGTTTTTTTGAGTGCCTTGGTCTGAGATTGCTGTTGGTATGTACAGACAGGCCAGGGAGGCAGTTTTCTACTCCTTGTGTAGTTATTTTTCCAATATTTCTGTCATGCTCTTAAAATTCAATATCTGCATAGAGATAAGGTTTAAAAATTACTGAATAATTACTGAAATACTATCAGTCCAGTCTTTCAAATTCTGTCCTGAAACCACCATTCTCCATCAAGTCCCAGGAATAAGATGTGCATTTTTTTAAGTATTATGATATTATATATGAAGAAAAATTAAGAAACTTACATCTCAGCCTGACACATTGATCCACATCTGTAATCCCAGCTACTTGGGAGACTGAGACAGAGGATTCCAAGTGCAAAACAAGTGAGTAAGTTAGTGAGACCCTGTATCAAAATAAATATAAAAAGGGCCAGGGATGTAGCTCAGTGATAGAGTGCTCATGTGAGGCCCTAGGTTCAATCCCCTTTTAAAAAAAGAAAGAAATTTACATCAGCACCTTCATTTAAGTATAGTTACTATAAACATAGATGAATAAATGGATGAATATCTACTTAAGGTAAAGGAATATTTTGTAGACCATACTTAAGAATACTTTCTTATTGATTTCATAGAACTCAACTTAATGAAAGCTTAAGGGAAACATACATTTAGATGGGATGTTTAGGGAATTTGGCTTTCTCTCAATTCTGTACTGTTAGAGGCAGACTTTTCAATGTCAATACTTTCCAAATAGTTTCCTTTTGCTGGATCATGATCCCTGCAAAGAATCAATGTCTTATCTTCATTTGTTTAAAAACATAACAAAACAACAAGATAAAAACCAAAACCCTTCTAAGCATCACTTATAAGGGTCAAAACTACAACTAATTAAAAGTTTCTTTTCTTTTATATATATATATATATATATATATATATATATATATATACACACACACATATATATATATACATACACACACACACTTATATATACATACACACACACACACACACACACACACACACATATATATATATATATATATATATATATATATATATATATATACTTTTTTAGTTACAGAGGGCACAAAATCTTTATTTTGTTTATTTTTATATGGTGCTGAGGATCGAACCCGGGTCTCACACATGTGAGGCGAGCGCTCTACCGCTGAGCGACAACCCCAGCCCTTAAAATTTTCTTTTCAAACAAAATTATTATATACACCTGATTCTCTAATTTGAAAAGACATATGAATGAGGATTTGAAAAATAAAGCCATACAAAAGCAGGTAGAGAAGGTTTATGCCTACAGTAGAATATTATTTGGTAGTAAAAATAATATAGGAAGGGCTAGTGTCATAGCTCAGTGGTAGAGTGCTTGCCTAGCATGTGCAAAGCACTGGATTTTATTCTCAGCACCGCATATAACAAAATAAAGGTTCATTGAGAACTAAAAAATAATAATATAGGAAGATATGCTATAACAGGGATGATGAACCTTGAAAACATTATGCTTAGTGAAAAAAGCCAGATGTATGCAATATCCAGAAGAGGAAAATTCATACAGACAAAAAGTAGATTATTGGTTGCATAAGGGCTAGGGAGGTTGGGGGCAATAAAGGATTGGAGGTAATAGCTAAAGAATGTAAGAGTTTCTTTAGGGAATAATGAAAACATTCTAAAATTGATTGTGGGGATGGTCGTATACAATGTATATACTAAAGTCACTGAAAATATATGCACTTTAAATGGATGAATTGTATATCATGTCACTTATATTTTAGTAAAACTTTTCTTAAAAGAAAAAAAGGATGTGATGGTAATTGGTCTGGTGATATAAAGAAACAGGGTCTCTAGAAAATTTAGATTACTGGTGTAATGAAATTTGATATCATGTAATTTTCTGCAAACTATATAATAAAATGTCATTAAATAATGTTTCCTGTGCTTTTTTTTTTAACTTATTGAAAATTCAGAATTAACTCCTAAGTTTTCTAAATCTTCCTTTCTCACATGGTTTCCTTAACAAAGAGAATCCCTGATATCAGTAGCTTTTATTTTTTAAAATATGGAATGCTTCACAGATTTGCCCATCATCTATAAGCAAGGACCATGCTACTGATCTTTTTGTATCATTACAACTTTTGGCATACAAGTTGCCAAAGCAAGGACTACCATTACATTTTTGGTGGACCAGTGGGTACTGGGAATTGAACCCAAGGTGCTCTACCACTGAGCTACATCCCCAGCCCTTTTTATTTTTAATTTTGAGACAGAGTCTCAATAAGTTGTTGAGGCTAGCCTGGAACTTGCCATCCTTCTGCCTCAACCTCCTGAGTCCCTAGGATTAAATGTTAAAAAGAGGGAATTCTTTAAGGAAAATTTCACAGCTTGGTTTCCTTTGACTATTAGACTCCCCTTCTTCTGCAAATAAATGCCAGTTTTAAATTTTGAATTTAAATATATGCCTTTATATTTGTTAGAGAAACAAAGTATGTGTATTTTCAGATGTAAGATTTCTTATAATTTCACATAAAATTCGAGAATTTTATTTATATATATATATATATATGTTTTTAATTTTTTTTTGTAGTTGTAGAAGGACAGAATGCCTTTATTTGCGTTTTTTAATTCTTTTTATGTGGTGCTAAGGATCAAACCCAGTGCCTCACACATGCAAGGCAACCGCTCTGACACTGAGCTACAGCCCTAGTCTCTATTTATATATTTTTTATCCTGGAGAACCAGGAAATATTTTATTTCATTTGAAACTTTGTGCTGGAGTTGTTAGTGGACCTAGATATGAAGTTTAAGAAATACATAACTAATTGCATGCTTGGGAAAATCCTGCATATTTTCCATTTTTAATAAAATGTGTTAAACTATAAATAGCATCAAAGAGGAAAATTAGGGAATCCAAAAGTTCGTGTTAATTGGCATGTGCTAATTGGCATGTGCTACATAATTTAGAGACTAAATCCCAGCAATATTTATGTGTACTAATTGTGCCTTGAATACAAAATGAAAATAGCCTGGAGCAAGCTTTAGAAAGTAGTGAGCAAATGGTAGAAAGGCTGTAACTGCCCTTGGAGTTATCTTTCTTTACATCCTTGGGGACAGGGAGACTGGTCTTAGACATTAGCCTGGGGAGCTGTCATCTACATGCATTTGTTAAATTCTCTGTTTAGTTTCCTGAAGTTCACTTTGTGAAATGCTTTTTCAAATCCACTGTGTATCCATAAAATTTCAATACTGAATTTAGGATAGAAGTGTGTCTCTCAGACCTAATGATGCTTTTTGTTCAAAAGGAGAAAATAAATAAGGTTTTTGGGTTCAAAATAGTCTGGATGGAGGCATAGGTGTATTTAAATACGTAGATAGGCTTAGAGCCAGTGGTTTCTGTGTACTTCATTAAAATTTCTAATGAGTAATTAGAGCTGTGTCCCTTTAAGAGTGTTGCCAAGCAAGCAAACTATAAAAAGGGCTCTCTCCTTCCACTCAAACGCCCTACCAAAGAGGAAAATTAGAATATTCTTTTGAAGGTTATATGTTGCTCTCCAGAGTCTGCTATGACAGCATTTAAAAAGTAGGTAACTTAGCTAATGAGAATTGTGGTCTCTCAGCCTCAGGGGAGTCCTGTTCCTCAAAACAAACCTGAAGTATTAATAGTAATTTCCAAGATGCTACCTCAAATAAAGCCCAGTGGCTGCTTTTGTTTTTTCATCCCGGTACTGACATTGAAACTATTGACTAAACACTCAATCAAGAGAACAGTGTGTCTACTTTGAGTGCTTACTAAATTGGAGGTGCACTTTTTATGTTATTCTTTCTTTATCCTTTACCATTAATTTACAAGGAGTTTGGTTGAGAGTCAATGGATTACCATGGGTCAATAGGGTGACTTGACTTCAGCCTCAACTCTGAACCACAGCACTGCCCTGCTCCCTTGGAAGGCAGAGGTTGTTGCCTGAGGGCATGGGAGGAGAATGTGCCACGTGGAGCAGTTGGTAATCATGCCATAATTACATAATACATCCCTTTGACCCCAGGTCAGGTCAGAAAGACGTTGACTCAGTTTTTAGATTTATCTAACTTGTAATTCTAGTGTCTCCTGTAGAGAAGGAAGGGACATTACCTCTTTGCCACTTTAGTGTGTTCAGACAAGGACTGGAGATATTTAAACAGTGAGCACTCTCCTCTGTTTTCATGGCATTAACTCTAGTACCTTAGAGCAAAGAAATGAGGGGGGAAAGGAGCAAGGCACAGAACCTAGCATAGCAACTACATAACCCATGGATTAAAGTTCACATTTCATCTGTCTTCTAAATTATGGCCAGGATAGGAATCAACATTAATAGATAAGGTGCTTTGAAGAATTCAGTTATGCAGTGATTCAAAAATTATAATGTAAAATTAGAACTGAAAGCATTTTTTACATTGAAACATAAGTTTTCTATTTTAGGCATTTCAGTGTATAATTCAGGGGCTTTAATGATATTCATAATGTTGTATAGCTTTCACCACTGTTACCGCAACAGAGTCTCTATACCCATTCATTTTTGTAGTTTGTCTCTATAGTTTAATAATTTCATTTTATTCATACTTTATTTATGTTTTTCTGATTTCCTTTGAGCATGTTTAAGGCAGTTTGTTTAAATTCATCAGTAAGTCCAAATGGTAAATCATCCTCAGGTATGTTTTCTGTTATTTTCTTTCTTTCATCAGATGGGCTATTCCATACTCTATCTTTGTATGCTTTGTATGCTTTTGTGATGTTTACTTATAGGAAACTGGACATTTGAATATTATGATGTGGTTGATTGCTGAAGTCTTTAAAGAGTGGCTTGTGCTCAGATATTCCTTTAACACATAGCCAGGCCATTTATACTCTGACTTAGCTTTCACTTCCTGCTTGCTCTGCATATACAGATCATCCAGTGGAGAAAACTCGGGGTCTTCTCAGATTTTTTTTTTTAAGTGTTCGTATTGTCCTGGACAAGTGTGGCTTTCTCACCTCCCCAGTACCTACAACATTTTTTTTTTTTTTGCTATTTAAGATTTTTTTTTAGTTACAATATCTTTATTTTATTTTTATGTGGTGCCGAGGATTGAACCCAGTACTGGGCCTCACGCACCCATGCTAGGTGAGAGTGCTCCACCTCTGAGACACAACCCCAGCTGTCATGTGTCCCGTCCCGTCCCCCCCCCCCCCAAGGGATTTCCTAAGGGAACTGTCTTCCTGGCTTTTCTTCCTGGCTTTAAATGTCTGTTTTGTCTAGACCATTTTTTAAAAAATAGTTTTTTAGTTGTTAATGGACTTTATTTTGTTTATTTATATGTGGTTCTGAGAATTGAACCCAGTGCCACACACATGCTAGGCAAGCACTCTACCATTGAGCCACAATTCCAGCCCTAGACCATTCCTGTGGTTTGCTGTTTTTTGTTTTTGTTTTTGTTTTTGTTTTTCAATTACCTGACAGTATTTTCCAGAACTACTTTTCTGTTCTATAGATGGGTACTTTTCTGTTCTATAGAGGCAAATGCTTTGTGAGAGTCCTTTGGGTAGCTCCAGATAAATTAGATTAGACAAACACAATGATTTGCAGCTGAGATCTACTCTCCCCCAAGAACCAAGCTTGAAGACTGTCGCACTGGGTAGGGGTAAGGCAAGGGCAAATAAAAACACTCAGAACTTTCCTACCGTTTTAACAAGTCTTTTTCTTGATTTATTGTTCACTTTGCTGTATATCTTGGTTTTTCCAGAGTTATGACAAAGTCAGTTCTGACAGTTGTGATGTTTTTTATACTTTTTTACAGACATGGGAGTTTGGAGTTGCCTATTGTACTATTTTACTTATGTCACTCAAGGACTTTAAATTTTAGGACTTCAATAGCAAGAACTATGCTCAGAAGCAGGGAATTAAATTAAAGGAATACCATGTTGTATTTTTGTACAATAGCATGTTTTAGATAAAAATACCATTGATTTAGAAACATCAGCCATTTAATCTTTGGGAAGTAGCAATATCTGTTTTAGAGGTGGGAAAAAAACTGCACAAATATTGACATCTCAATACAGTGATTGAAATAATTTTTAAATCATAGAGATTTAGGGAAACAGTTGGACAGTTCCTCAAAAATTTAACAGAATTATTATATAACCCAGCCCTTCCACTTCTATGTATATATCGAAAAGAATTGAAAGCAGGGACTTAAACAGATACTTGGACATCAAAATTCATAGCAGCATTATTCACAATAGCTGAAAGTAGAAACATTCCAGATTTTCATTGATGGATTAATGGATAAACAAAATGTGTGGTTTATATATATTCAATGTAATATTACATTGAAGACATTTTGCTTAGTGAAATAAACCAGACATGAGGACAAATAGTGTATAATTTCACTTAGTCAATTCTTAGAACAGGCAAATCCATAGAGAGAGAAAGTGGAACAAGTTTCCAGAGGCTGGAGCGGGGAGGGAAATGTCAGTTAGTGTTTAATGGGTGCAGATATTCTTTTGAGGATGATGAAAACATTCTGGAAATAGACATTGGTAATGATTGCATAGCATTGTGAATATATTTAATGCCACTGAATTATGAACTTCAGAATGGTAAAATGTTGAATTTTGTGTTATATATTTATTTAAAAAATCAACTTAGGAACATACAGAGCTTAATTTTATTATAGTTTGCTAAATTAAAAACATTTATCTTTTACTATGTGCCACCACTGTGATACATATTTTATAAGGATTATCTCATTCAGTCCTTTCTTATTAAGCAGTACTACAGTTAGCCCTAATTTATAGATGAGGAATCTGAAACACAAAGATGTTAAATAACTTGCCTGTTGTCATAATGCTAACAATTGACACTGAGGATAAGATCCCAGGCAATGACTTAAAACTCTGGGTCTGTTGTTACACCATACAGTCCCATTTCTGCTGAAATTTCAAGTGTGTTTAAAGGAATTCTCTTTTATATTTGACTTGCCACAATTTGCCACCTAATTGTTGCACATGCTTTTCCTTTGAGTGTGTAGGTAGCTGTTTCTGCAAAACAATTCCTGCCTGCCAGCCTCAACAAGACAAAACATGATCAGAGAAAAGGTGGATGGTTCACTCTTAAAGAAAGTGGTGGAGTTTGGTTTGTTTCAGTAATTATCTCTGATTGACAGTATAACTTTCTCTAAGATTCTTGATTTGATCTAGCTTTATTTCAGTAAAAAGGAACTTTATTTAACACAAGTCAACACATTTTAATAAAAGTAGTAAATGTAGTTTGTTTTCTGATATATTTCTGCCCAAAATTTGAAAGAAGAGAGATAGCTAAAATGTGAATAAATAGAAGAGCCTCTACTTTGTTATTAAAGATAATTTCTTAGCAGACTCCATATGATAATAAAGTAGTATCCCCACTTAACATGGGGAAATTAAGGTTTAAAGAGACTTACTTGCCCAAAGTCACAGAGCTAGAAAGCAGTAGGTTTTTTTGTTTGTTTTGTTGTTGTTTTTATTGCACTACTGGGGATTGAACCCAGAGCCTTAGGGTATGAAAGGCAAGAGCTCTGCCACTGAGCTACATCCCCAAACAACCTTTCTTAAATTTTATTTTGAGACAAGCTCTTACTAATTTGCCAGTCCAGCCTCAAACTCATGTTCCTCCTGCTTCAGCCTCCCAATTATCTGTGATTACAGGTGCCCTAGCCGAAAGCAGTAGATTAGGAATTCAAACCCAGGCATTCTGACTTGAGAGCCCATGCTCTCATTTTAATCTCTGATGAATTTAAATTACTTCATCTGTAATTTCTAATATTTGCTTCATAATGTTATGAGACTCAGATGATATGGTGTACGTCGTTTGTTGTACATGTACTTCATGATGCCTGGCAGCAGGTTTTTTCTCCAAAACATGCTGTGGGTCAAGCACTGTGTTACATCCTGAGGTCATAATGGTGACTCAGTCACTTGCTCTCTAAAAGCCTGATAGTCAAAGCAGAGGGCATGAACAAAGGCATATTTTCCCCCCTAAATCTACTTCTAGAATGGTGTGCTTATGCAGAGTTGTAGTGTACAGAATTCAAAATGTTTTAATTCCTTATATAACCCTGTTCCTGTCCCCAAACATCCCCATCAGCTTAGCTTATGTTGTCAGCATTCCCCATCATAAGTATAATTATTACCACTGTCTTAACCTAGGCCTGATGTCATCTATGTGATATCTTGCCTAAAATACCAGCTATGAGATTTTTGCCTTTCAGTCATCTGGTCACATCACTCTCCCTATCATGAAGAAAAATGGGGTGTCCTTTAGTTACAGAGAGCAAATCAGTGCTAAATTATTAAAAGGAGAAGGAACATCAGGGTATATTCTTAGTGTTTCAAGATAAAGGTCATTAAAGAATACTCTGATTCTTCCACAAAATGCCTCTTGACCACATCAGGGATGAATTCAGTTATGTATCAGAACTGATACAGAATTCAGATGGTATGACAAATTTAATAAAATATCTCAGTCAAGGTAATTCCTCCAATCTCTCTCCCAAGGTTTTTTACAAATTTTTTAAAAAATAAATAGAACCTTAATAGGTACATGTAAGCTGCATCCATTTTAGAGCTTGATGAAGTTGACAGGTATGAAACTAAATTTAATTAGGTCCTATAAATTTGTTTGTTATTATGTATAAATACTTATAAATAGCATCACCATATTTTTTAATTTTTTTATTGATTTTATTATTTTTTAAAATACACAACAACTGTGGAATGCATTACAATTCTTATTACACATACAGAGCACAATTTTTCGTATCCATATTTCTTAATGAATAATTTTAACTATAACTTGTGTGGTTTTCACAGGTGAAGATAAATGCAATATTTTTGTTTATGTCCAGCTATTGATTCATATGTGGCAACAGAAAGCTTCATTTATACTGGATGAGATTTTACATATAGCAGTTCATGTTTTGATTTGGTTTTCTTTCTTAATATATCTACAAGAAAAATCTTCTATTTATTTATTTAGGAATTGGGGACTGAATCCAAGGTTGCTTTATCACTGAATTACATCCCTACACCTTTTTATTTTTTGAGACAGAGCCTAGATAAATTCTAAGGTGGCCTCAAATTTAGGATTCTCCTGCCTTGGCATCCCAAGTTGAGAAAACCTTTTATATATTAGAAGAAATTTTAACACTTATTCATGAAATACAGTTATAGTTTGTTTTAAATTCATTTTTTTTGAGCAAAACTTTTGTAAGATTCAAGTTGCATCAAGAATAGAACATCAGGGGGACATGGGAGGAGTGGAGGAACTTTGGATAGGGCAAAGGGGGCGGGAGGGAGCAAGGGAGTATGAAAGATGGTGGAATGAGACAGACATCATTACCCTAGGTTCATGTATGATTACATGAATGGTGTGGCTCTACTTGATGTACAACCAGAAAAGTGAAAAATTCTGCTCCATTTGTGTACAATGAATTGAAGAGCTTTCTGTGGTCATGTATAACTGATTAGAACTAATCAAAAAAAGAACATCAAAATCATTTCAAAATTCACATGGAAAAATACTCAAACTTCCATGTTGCATTGTGAATGCTTTATTAATATTATTTTTAAATCTTTTAGTACATCATAAAAGTGCCAGTTCACTATATGTTAACCTGGGTAAGTGCTCAGGATTATACTGGTGTTTATTTTCTTTCTCATTGACCTTACTAAAAACAAGTTCCTGGAATATTATTCAGTGCTAAAAAGAAATGAGCTTTTGAAAAGACATGGAGGAAACTTTAATGCATATTACTAAGAAGCCAACCTGAAAAGACTGTATACTCTATGTTACTGTATAGAAAGAAAACAAAACAAGTTCAATCATGTTCAAACAATAGTATTGGTGGAAATAAACTAAGCATTTTAATAATCCAACATAGTTATATATAATAACACTATATATAGTGTTAATATTATAATTATATTATATTATATATTATATTATATTATATTATTATATTATATTATTATTATTATTATATTCTGTGACTTTAGGAGTATAAGCTTTATTAGTTTCATTTATCCTTGCCTCTGAATGTTTTTCTTCTAATTAAAAAAAAATGGACTATTTCAGAAGTGTTTCAACAATCCTGTGACCTTTTTCACTCAAGTGACAGTGAAGCCTCTTTTTAGGCTGAGGATTGGGAGCACACCTGCTTCTTGTACACACTGTCTCTTTTAATCCTTACAATAATCTTTAAGGCAGATGTTATTTTTCCCATGTTACAGAGAAAGAAATCAGGGGATCAAAGAGATTATGTAACTTGGTAACGGTGCATAAAATAAGCAGTGGAAGCTTGCTGCTCTGATTTTCATATCATTCTTTTTCTAAATCTTGAGCGAGCAATAGGTAGTTTTCTAATATGAATTCTTTACCATAAAACTAATAAGGCCATATTTTTCATAGTTTACAATTCCATGAAACTAGAATATGGCTAAATGTTTATTTTATGTTTACCTAAGGTAAAATGTGTCCTTGATGTTTAATAGCACTAATGGCAACTTATGCGATTATTTAAACCACAATAGAATTCTATTCCTCAAAGTTTGGCACAGCTAGAAATAAAAATCTACTCTTTAGTATGGAATGTTATGGAATTCTTCCCCTGCCCTCCTCCCGGTACTAGAACGCTGTACCACCAAGTTACATTCCCCGGTCCTTTTTATATTTTTTAAATTTTGAGACAGGGTCTCCATCCTTCCTCCCCAGTCTGCTGAGTTGCTGGGATGGGATTAATAGGCCTATACCACCACACCCAGTGTGGAACTCTTTTTGCAACAAAATTTGATTTATTTTCTTGCCTTAAAAATCGAATGTGCTACTTTTTATGCAGTTAACAATCTAGGCAAAATCCGGGCACCATGGTGCACACCTGATGCGCCTATAATCCCAGTGGTTTAGGAGGCTGAGGCAGGAGGTTCTCCAGTTCAAAGCCAGCTTTATCAACAGCAAGGTGCTAAGCAACTCAGTGAGACCCTGTCTCTAAATAAAATACAAAACAGGGCTGGAGAGGGCTGGGGTTGTAGCTCAGTGGTAGAGCACTTGCCTAATATGTGTAAGGCACTGGGTTCAATCCTCAGTACTAAATAAATAAATAAATAAAGGTGATGTATCCATCTATAATGAAAAATATTTTTAATAAAATAGGGCTAGGGATACAGCTTCGTGCTTGAGTGCCCAGTTCAATCCCCAGTTCCCAAAATATAAAATAACTTTTTAAAAAAACAATCTAGGCAAAAGAGGAAGAACAGTGGTGTGTGTGTGTGTGTGTGTGTGTGTGCGCGCGCCTATTTATTAGTAGGAGAACTTTAAGACATTTTGCGCAAGACTATTTATTAGTAGGAGAACTTCAAGACATTTTTATTAGGGGGGAAACCTTACCTTTTAGTTTTCTTAAATAATTACTCAATCTTGTTCATAAGGATAGTGTGTATTTCTTTATTTTCTAAGTTTTCCTTTTCTTTCCCCCTTGCTTTCCCTCTCCTCCCTGCATTATTTCTGTGTTAGATAGAGAACCTAGGGCTTCACATACTGTACAAGCTCTATATCCTAGCCCCTTATATTTCTTTTTTTCTTTTAAATATTTTTTTAGTTGTAGATGGACACAATACCTTTTATTTATTTATATGTGGTACTGAGGATCGAACCCAGTGCCGCACACATACCAGACAAGTGCGCTCCTGCTGAGCCACAACCCAGCCCCCTCCCTTATTTTCTTAATTACCAAAATCTCTATGGGTATTTTGAGTGTTTTAGACAGTCAGATCTAGGAACGACTTAAGAGATCAAGCGGCCAGTCCCTTTATTTTAGATAATGAAACTTTAGCTAGGAAGAGTGATATATCCACCAGGCTCAGTGGCTCTGGAGGCTGAGACAGGAGGATCGAAAGTTCAAAGCCAGCTTAAGCAACTTAGTGGGCCCCTAAGCAACTCACAAAACCCTCTGTTTAAATAAAATACAAAAAGGGCTGGGGATGTGGTTCAGTGGTTAAGCACCCCTGGGTTCAATCTCTGATATAAAAAAAAAAAGAAAAATGATCCAAGGTCACTTGGAAAAATAATGGCAGAACTCAAGTCCCTAAACCCTGCTCCAGTGCCCTGTGATTTATATTACATACTCTGTCCCAGCAAAAAACATTATCTCAAGGGGTAAGGTGGTGGTGTAGTTCATTTATCTCTGAAGCTCATGATCTTTAAGCCCTGGAAGATAATCCTTTTGTGGTATTAGTCTGGTGACTTTTGCTGACCTCTTGATCTATCTTGGGTCTAGATAAGGTCGTATTTTCCTTTCCCTCCCCACACTAGGCATCTTCTTTATAATCACCCATTTCAGCTTTCTGTTGCTCTTAGAATCCTGGACTCCTGTAGACTTTTGGGACTTATCTTGGTTGTATTTTATAATTAAAAGTCATCTTTCAATTCAAATGTCTTTGACTACCTATTTATTTATGTTAGTACACCCAAGGATGCTTTAACACTGAGCTGCATTCCCAGTCATTTGTGTTGTTTTGTTTTGTGACAGGGACTCGATAAGCTTCTGAGGGTCTTGCTAAGTTGCTGAGGTTGCTCTCAAATTTGCAGTCCTCCTGCATCAGCCTCCCCAGTCACTGAGTTTATAGAAGTGCATCACTATGCCAAGCTTACATACTTCTATATAATGATATATGGCTTGTTTATAACGTGTACATACCAGTAACATTGCTTATTGAAGTAATTCAGGAAACTTGACCATCATGAATCTGAGATAATCACAATTCAGAACCATTTTTCTGCCTCCTTTAGAAAAAGAAATCATCATTTCCTTTTTATTTACATTTGAGGGTCCTTTCATTTTTGATAATTGACTTAAGGGATTTAATTTAATTCCCTGTTAGTGAAAATGAGCCATTTTTTTACAAGTAAAATTTCAGCCATTTTTTTAAAAAAATATTTAGTTTTTAGTTGTAGTTGGACACAATATCTTTATTTTTATTTGGTGCTGAGAATCAAACCAGGGCCTCACACATGCTAGATGAGCACTCTACCACTGAGCCACAACCTCAGCCTCAGCATTTTTTTTTAACAAATAAGAAGCATAGAATAATATCTTGATAACCATATGGAGCAAATTTAATCAAAAGAACAGTGTATGAGAAGCTGGTTTTCTCACAGTCATTTTGAGGTTGAATGTCTTAAGCATAGTTGGGCATAGTGCCGTGGCTGGGAAGAGTGGAAGAAAACACCGTTCTCCTCGTTTCTTTGCAGTTATCTACAGAAAGCTTCTTTGTACCAGGAATTGAACTCACAGCACTTAACCACTGAGCCATGTCTCCAACCACTTTTATTTTTTCAGACAGGGTCTCATTAAGTTGCTGAGGCTGGCATTGAACTTGATATTCTCCTGTCTCAATCTCCCAAGTTACAGGTACAGGCATGTGCCACCATGTCAAGTACCACATTGATATTCTTTTGGTCCCACTACCATGTGGTTAGAAAATTGGAAAAATCAAAGAATCACTTATGTTTTTAAATACTGTCTCTACAAAATGGGAAGCCATCACTGGCCTTGTATATCTAAAGATCAACTGACAGAGTTTGTAGAATTCTCCAAAATATAAGTTATCACTATAGTGATAACTTGGAATTTTAGTGCTGAAAGACACTTGCCTTGAATGTAATTGGAATGGCATCACTTATAAATTAACCCCTGCAAACTACATGAGTTATGATCCAATAAAGACAAGATTTCACACCAATTACTATAATGCAGTCCCGTATAATATAATACCATTTACAGAATTCAGAAGGAAATTAACTCGTTTCAAACTCATGTTATGTGGAAGGATACAGAGCTTGTCGGGGTAGAACATGAATACGCATTGATGGGATCCGTAATTGCTTTGGAAAGCACAGAATATTTTACTAGGAAATTGAAGAATGGACCAGTCTGAGTTTATTTGGAAGGCAAATACTGGGTTTATTTGGAGGGCAGAAGCAGGCCAGCTGGCTTCTGGGCACTCTGTCAAGGGAGGGCAGCCTGGATGTGGTATATACAGGCCATATTACTGAAAAAGATCCTTTCTGATACAAACTAGCAGGAGATACACAGGCAGATGAACTTTTTAATTTGAACATGAATATTAGAACTGATACTGAGATTTTGGTCATGGGTGAAGTTATAATTGATTATTTTTAAAAATTTTTGCATATTTCAGGAGCTGTGGGTCAAGCATTTAGTGATTTTTTTTTTTCCCCAAAGGTTTATGTTGTTTAGCCCTTTTTTTTAATCCGGAAAAGTATGTTATTGGCTCTTGGCTCTGGCATCTGAATTCCCACTACTCTCCTGGACTCTGGACACAGTTCTGGAGTTTAAAAAGAAAATATTCAACATCTTTAGCCATGTCATAGGATAACTCATTTACCTTCCTGTTTAGTTCTGTTTTATTTTCTGCAAGCCTTGAGTCTAATGATAAATAATATAATTTGCCTTTGGGAGAATCAAGTTTGGAGTCAGGTTTTAACTTGCATGTTTTTCTTTGGCTTCCTTTTTTGGTAATACCCTTAATTATACTTCTGCAAAAATTGTTTACATTTATGCTAATAGTGGCAATAAGTGCCACAATCTTAATTTAATAAGGCCAATAACTTGTGGTTTCTGTTTTTTTTCCTATAGTCAGTTTTATTTGAGAGTTTTGTGATTAATAGGCATAATTATTTTAAAATGATCCACTTTTTTTCAGGAGATACTACACCTTTGATGGAAACAAAGATATTAAGTGCAGCCACACATCCTGTTGGTGATGAAGAGGCTACTGAAGTAAATGCTAATGACCAACCAGAAGCTCCAAATCTAGTTCTGCAATCTCTGTTTTCACTAATACGAGGCGAAGTTGAGCAGTTGGATTCAAGAGCACTTCCTCTTTGCCTTCATCAGGTACCACATTAAACCCTTCACTTTCAGCTTCACTTAAATTCTGATACCAATATTTGTAATCATCTAAAATCCAGTGTTCTGTAATTGCTTCTGACCCACCTAGGGCTGTTGAATCCAGATGAAGATGACCAGTGGCTGGATTAGTGGCTGGTGGATTGGCATATTACTGACTAGTGACCACACTTTGCTCTTGAATAATCTTATCATTTGGATAATGGTTAACACCTTTTATTCAGTGATTAAGCTGTATACAAATAGGAATCAGTGTGACAACAGCTTAGTAAACACTGATTAGATGCCAAAATTATGCTAGACACAGGGTGGGGGAGGGAAGATCATTATCAGGGAATGTCCTTAAGAGAGCTGTGGAAGCTGGGGTTGTGGCTCAGTAGTAGAGCGCTTGCCTATCATGTGCAAGGCATTGGGTTTGATCCTTGGCACCACACAAACATGGATAAATAAAGGTTTAAAAATGTTGTATCTGTCTTTAAAAAAAAAATTTTAAAGAGCTGTGGAGAATAGGAGAAAGTTACAAAGATACCTAAATGTAGAATTCTGTATTAAGTGTCGAAATAGACATATGGTCAAGGTTTAGCAGCACAAAATGGGTGATTAACTTTGTCCTGTAAGCACTAGGGAAAAGAAGGTGGTCCTTGGGCTGGGTTGTTCAGGATGATTAGGTGCTCACCAGATGACACAGTGAGCTGCTTCCAAAAGAGACATCAGCGTGTGGAAGACACAGCTGGGACAATGCTGGAGATTAAGGTGGGAAAAGAGACAGGTGAGACTTGATAGCTGGGGACCATAAGGCCTTAGTTTGAGAGGCTGGGCATTGTTGTTTAATAGATATGTTTTTTCTTAATTTTTTTTTAACTTGTAAATGGACATAATATCTTCATTTTGTTTACTTTATTTTTATGTGGTGCTGAGGATCGAACCCAGAGCCTCACACATGCGAGGCAAGTCCTCTACCATTGAACCACAACCCCAGCTCCAAGGGCTGGGCGTTTTTTTAATAATAAAAATTTCAGGACCAATTTTGTTTTTATAGTTTTTGTTTTTGTTTTGTGGTGTTAAGGATCAAACACAGGGCCTTGTGCATGATAGACAAGTGCTGTACCACTAAGCTACAGCCCTAGCTCCCTGAAATTCAGTTTGAACTTTAGAAACATAATTCTTCTGATGACTAGGAAGGTAAATTGGAAGATGGACAGCCTGGAAAATAGGCAGCCTTTCCACTCACTGTCCAGTGAGTGGAAATCCTTTTTACATAAAAGCCCATTCAGGAAAAATAAAACTGCATTTTTTTTTCCACTTAAAATAATTGATATGTGGGAATGGAAAAAGTTCTACTTTTTACATTTACTTATATATCATTTTAACTTATGTGAGACAAAATTAAATAGTAAAATCTTAAAAAAAAATAAACCCAAGGTAGGAAAATGTATATTTTTAGAAATTTCTATTTCCTCCTTTGTGAACTTGAGGCAGGCCTTTGAGAAAACATGTACTGCTGTTTGGCCCCTAAACCATTACTGACTTGTCTTTGTTGAGGAACTCCAGCACCAAGGCAGCCTTCTAATCTTTCAGCCTCTGTAGCGTTTGCTCAGTAGGTTGAGTTTGCAAAGGGTATTCACAGTTCATGTTGTTTTATCCTCCAAACAACCTGGAGCATTAAGTATGATTATCATCTATTCACAAAGGGGGAAAACAAGGCTCCATCACAAAGCATGTTTTTATAACACTGATGCTAGAATATGTTTACTCCATTTTAGTGCATCTGTTTTTGAAGCAACCTGGAAGAAATTTGAGTATAGGAAATATCCTAAATAATCTTATTGTGTCAAAGTATGATTTCTACAAGTGAATAATGGTATCTTAGGTTTGTAGGAGAGCATTCTTGTAGCTGGGATCATAGGTAATTGCCAACACACATGGCTCTGAACTCTTGACTAGCGTTCTGTACAATGTGCAGCACTGTGTACATAATTCCAAACACCATTATTCAATTGTGAGCACTTGGCCTGGCCTTTTGTTTAATATCAAAACAGAATCAAAAAGTTAGTGTCCATGAGGTCTTCAGCTGATAGTTGGTAAAATAAAAATGAAATGAATGGATGTAAAGGCCTCACATGATGTGGCATGTTTGCTTTTTAATTCACAATAAATAGAATGATCTTTTTATTCATGTTATGCCTTTTTAAGCTTCTGTAACGTTTTTCTCATGAAAGAAGATTGCTATGACTCTAAATACAATAGAATGTGTTTATGTAAAGACTGGAGAATGCCTGTGTTTGCTCAGCTTGAAATGTGTCAGACTTTAGAATTGTTTCCTGTGCCTACAAAGCTCTTCTGAACCAGTTAATTAAGAGTCTTCTTACTTTCATATTAGAAACATTTAGAGTTTCAAAATTTTTATTTCTTCCAAATTTGTCATTAAACCCAAATAGTAATTTAATTTCCTCTGGCTTTCTTTTTCATTTGCTTGTTTTTAACAGATAGCTGAGTCCTATTTCCAGGAAGAGGACTGTATCCTTTCTTAATTACTGGAAGAAACTCACCAAACCCTTATAGAAACTCACCAAACCCTTATTTTTAAAATGGGGGTCTACATAATAAAAAGTATAAATCATATGGTTTTAGTGGATTTTGACAATTTTAGTACCCACGTAACTACTTCAGAAAGCAAGGTTCTGAAAATATCTGTCACTCCAGAAAACTTTTAAAACCACCCAAAGTTGACCTTCCATGAATAAACCCTAGTTTTACCAAAATTAAATATTTATATTCAAGAAGGAGGAAAAGGACATTTTGCTGAAAATAAGATGTAAAAATCTTTTGGATTTTCTTTCTTTGAAATTAAACAGACATAAAAGTCAAGTGATATTTATATGATGGAGCATGTCAGATATATTACACATTATCTCATGACTATCTTATTACAGCTAGAGTCATGTGTTACTTGACAGTGGGGATATGTCCTGAGAAATGCATCATTAGGTGATTTTTGTCATTGCAAATGTCATACTAAGATGGCTACTGTGTTGTTAGGTCATTGTTGACCAAAACATTGTTATGTGGTACATGACTGTATATAGCTGCAAAGGAAAGAATAGTTCTTCACTAGTAATAAACAGAATGAAAATTGCTTTTCTTTTGAAGGGATGGCCTAGTGTACACTGTATAGACAGTTTACTTTTCTTTCTAACCTTATTGACTTTCACCTTTCTGACCAGATTGAGGATAATCAGTTATTGTCCTAAACCCTGTCAAATTAACTGAGGTACTTCAAACAATGACAGTTTGCTTCCTAAATATGTTGGAACTCTAGTGAAATGAAGAGGGAACTCACACGTGTGCATTCATTCCCTTTCCTTGCACCCCACCCCTTCTTCTTAAACAAAGAATGAATATCTGATATAGAGCAATATAGAGTAGTATCAGCAGCCCTGGGAAGCTCCTAGAAATGCAAGTTCATGGGCCTCAGAATTAGAGCTTCTGAGGGATCAGACCCATGAATCAATATTTTTTTAAAATATTTATTTTTTAGTTGTAGTTGGACACAATGCCTTTATTTTATTTATTTTATGTGGCGCTGAGGATCAAACCCAGGGCCTTGCCCTTGCTAGGCGAGCGCTCTACTGCTGAGCCACAACCACACCTCTTTTTTTTTTTTTCAGTTGTCAATGGACCTTTATTTTATTTATTTATATGTGGCGCTGAGACTCAAACCCAGTACCTCACACATGGCAGGCAAGCACTCTACCACTGAGCCACAACCTTAGCCCATGAATCAGTATTTTAACAAATTTTTCAGATAATTTTTATGTTCAAGAAAGTTTGAGAAACACTGGTATAATTAAGACATGGCAGAGGAAAGAACAAATTGTTCCCATTTCTCCTGGGCCTATTTTAGGATCCCAGGGATATCTTTAAGACAACAAATGAGAGGGAGAACTGAACCTCTGAGTGTTTATGGAAAGGACGCAAAGCTAAACTGTGAATTTTTCTCTTTCTTTTTTCTGGGTCAACATTTAGAACACTGCCCAGAGGAAGGTAGAAAATTGGACAATGTATCTTGACCACAGAAGACGCACATATTTGTGATACAGATGGGAAGGCAAAAGTTTGTAATAAGATCTACATAAAACTGGAATCACATGACACTTTTGAAAATCACTGTGGTAATTAAAATTTTTAGAAAAGATCCATATAATTTTTGCTCACCATTGTCTGGACATGTGGTCTTTTGGTCTTATAAGAGAAAAGCATTCAGTGGGAAATAAGTCAAGGATGAAGGTTAGCTGAAACCAGAAACAAACACTTATGTCTCGGGTCACATAGTTGCTTGACAGAAAGTAATTTCAGGAGAAAAATTTCAAAAAGGAAAACAAATAGTCTCCCAGATTCCATGTGGGTTCTATTGACTCTGCTAGAAGTATGTTAGCAAGCAGGCACTCTTTGAGCATGAAAACCTTTTAATTCCTGCTGTTTGTTGATAATATGGAATCCATGTAGCTACTTCATAATATACTAGAATAAAATTTATCTACGTCAAAACCAAGAATCATTACTTTAGATATGTTTAAATTTAAGAATGTCTAGAGTTCTCTCTCTCTCTCTCTCTCTCTCTCTCTCTCTCTCTCTCTCTTACCTTGTTTAAGACATTGTTTTTCAAATATAGGGTTTAATGTAAATAGTCTGGATTTCTGTTTTCCTCAAATTTTCAATTCAGATGAGAAAGCAATGAAATTCATTCAGCTTGAACGATTATATCATGAGCAATTGCTTGCAAATCTTTCTGCCATTCAGGAACAGTGGGGTGAGTATAGACTAATACAGAATGTGAAACTATCTCTAATCTAACAAATTTGTTATTTGCCGGGTGCAATGGTACATACCTGTAATTCCAACAACTCAGGAGGCTGAAGCAGGAAAATTGCACGTTCAAGGCCAGCCTCAGGAATTTAATAAGGCCCTAAGTAATTTTAGCAAGATCCTGTCTCAAAAAAATAAAAAGGGATGGGGATGTAGCTCAATGGTAAAGTTCCCCTGGGTTCAATCCCCAGGGGAAAAACAAGAAAAGAAAGTTAACACATTTAACCTGGTTTTATAAGTCAGAAATTTCCAATCATATTAATATTGCAAAATATGGAACTGGGGATATAGCTCAATAGAATGTTTGCCCATCATGCACCAGGCCCTGAGTTTAATCCTCAGCATCATGAGGGCGGGGGGAGGGGGGGACAAAAAGGAAAGATTTTACAAAAAATGTAGCATTTTTATCATGTCTATTTCACTGTGAGAAAATTGTTTTCTTTGTATTTTGCTCTTTGTACTAAGTGCCAAGAAAAGAACACTTGCAGCTATTTGTATGTCTTCTGAACATATTGCATGCCCTATTGGCTAATTCAGTCTCTGGGATGGTATTTACTTATACTTCAAAATAATAACTTAGCTATTTCTGTTAACTTTTTGGTGTTTGAGAAGATAATTTTGCATATTAATTTTTATCAGTGGTTCAGTTAACATTTTTTTCCTCCAAAATATTTTTTTAAGAGCCAGTGACTTACAAATATTTTAAATTTAGAAACAAAATGGAAAACTGTACAACCACATACAGTTACACCACTAAGGAATTCAGAAAAAGGATTTAATGGTGAAGATTTTGAACGGCTTGCTAAATTTTGCACAACACATCAAGAGTAAGTATGTCAGAATTTAGTTGCAATGAGTTACAGTAGAATGTCGAAGAAGCATTGTATGAAGTATTGAAATACAAGGGCCTTTGTTTTGTTGATATTTTCAACTACAGAAATTAAGATGGGTATAATAAAATTTTAGGTTTCTTTCTCAGCTTTTACCGTTTTTTACATTGACCTTGGTGAACAGTCATTTTACATAGGCTCAAAAGATTCTTATAATTAGTTATTTTAAAATATAACATCTAATTTTGACATCTTTTTGTGTAAGAGATTAGGCAATCCAAATGAACTTAATTCTACATTAGGACTTCTTTATTAATTTTACCCCCCCACTCCCACCCCCGCTTTTTAAATTCATTACTTGAAGACTCAGGTTCTGAACATGAGGGGGCATGATAGTGTTCATTGCAGCCTTCTGAGGCTCGGGACTTGAGTCCTCAATATGAAAGTGAAAGGCTTTCTGTTCTGTTAATAACTTTTTCTCCTTTATCTCTCAGACTCACAAAGAGTATACAAAAGCTCTATTTATTAATAATGAAACATTCCTAAGTAATTGTTGCTTTTGTTCATGCAGAAGATAGATAACTTGCTGTGGGACCTTATTGTTTTGGAGATGGCCTTTGAAGAATGATTCTAGATTCATTCATCTCTCACAATAACCATTCTCTTATGTTTAAAACAGTATTTTCAAGGATTCTGAGTTATAACCTAGTTTCTTAGCAAATTAAAATAAGTTAACTTTCAACCTTGTAACATTTAATAATCATGGAATCTTTTAAAAAATTTTTTTTGAACTTCAAAATAATATATGCCAGACACAGTGGCACATACCTCTAATACCAGCAATTTGGGAAGCTGAGACAGAAGGATTGTGAGTTCAATACCAGCCTAGGCAACTTAGTGAGACCTTGTCTCAAAATAAAAAGGGATGGGGGTGTAGTTCAATAGTAGAGTGTCCCTTGGGTTCAATCCCCAGTAAGAAGAAAGAAGAAAAGAAAACCTCCAAATACTCTAAGTACTGCCCTTTCTATGGAACTAATAACTTCTTATCATGTTACAAAAGTTTTAAGTATTTAATAAACAAATATTTTGAGCATAATATGAGTGTGGTGTCTTTAGATAATTGCCCCAAATTATTACTCATAATTTTAATATTAAAGAATATTCTCAAGTTATAGATTGTTAAGCATACAAGCTTGATAAGTTTTTTTCCACATACATGTATGTCTACATGAGTACCACTCCAGAGAAAGATCCAAGATTCAGAACATACCACCTCTCAGAAGGCTCCATCATTCGAGTACCAAGTCCATACTCACCTTCCCCCCATGGTCACCACTATCTGAGTTCTACTGTTTGCCTATTCTGTAATTTCATATCAATGATATTGCTCAGAATAAGGATTGCTGTATCCAGCATTGTGTTGCATTACGTGGTTGCATGTAATGGAAGTTTACTGTGCTTACTGGTGTGCAGATTCACTCTATGACTTTGCAATAGCTTGTTCATTGTGTTGTTCCTAGACCTGTGAGTTGCTCCTGGTTTTTGAACATTATGAATTATAAAGGGGCTATGCATTTTTGTTCATGCCTTTGCTAGATATACTCATATCCCATTATGTTGGGTATTACCTAAAATTTAATATTAAAAAGTTACTTTTCTGGTAATCTGTTTCCATGGGTAATTTTAACAAATCATTTTTTGCCCTAATCTATTTTAGATTATGACATAAACTGAGATTTTAAAAATGTGTGTGAAATTGTCTTTAAGTACCTTATTAGCAAAAGGTTAACACTCTGTTTTACTTCTGGATTTTAGCATTTATAGCTTCATTGGGGGTTTTCAATAATAATTGGCTACCTAAGGAGTTTAACACATGATATAGCTGCACTTTGAACTATGTAACCCTGTGGTAATGTTTCAGCTATGGAAATGTTCTGTGCTAATATTAGAATCCAGAGAAGCTGTATTTTTTTATAGCCATTTCAGTGACATTTGTTTGGAAGCATGCTGCACTTTAAAAAATTTTTTTCTTTCTCTTTTCTACAGTCCTCTTTTATCCAAACACAGGGTAAGTTTGTTTCTTTTGAAAATATTTATGGGGAAAATATTGTCACATGTCTATTGTATGGACTGTTTTAGAAAATAAAGAAACATTTCTCAAGTTATTTCAGGTTTCTAATTTAATGCAACAGTTTCCAAAAATGTTTTTTTGTGTTTTATTTGGTTGATGTTTTAAAATTTTTAGATAGCAGCTATAGAAAAGTCCCTGGGAAGGCAATGCTTTACACAGTTAATAGTGTCTGAAGATCCAAAGGAAAGAGGAGCTACAGCCAAAGAGTCAGGTATGTTTTTAAATTAAGTTAGGGAGGAATGTAAAAGATACCCATTTCCTTTAATATTTTGTTCAGTGTTATATCTGAACATTTTTGTGTCTACACCTCTTGTAGAAAAAAATACCAAAGCAAAATTTTTATGATGTAATTCCATTTTTAGTTACCCAGTAGTAGATAATATAAAATATAAATTCTTGTAAAAACATAAAAGTATTTTCATGTTTTCAGCAGGCGGTTTTATGTGTCTAACAGAATATTAAAAGATTATACAAAAGTGCTCTGAAATGGAATTGTTTTTGGTGTATTTAGATGTCCTTTTCTGTTTAAAAAACAAGCACCGAATGGACTTTACCAGAGATCTTTCTATAAATCTAGATAGTTAGTAGTTTTGTGTTTTGATAATTTATTTATAGCAATGTATCCTTGTCTCTCCTGTGTTTTATACACTGTTACACACACTAACATATAATTTGTATATATATATATATATTTCTAAAACATTTATGATATATTTTATATCAACCTATGCCTTTTGTCAAAAGATTTTTAGAAACTTTTTTCTAAATAAACTTTAGAAAATAAAAAATAAATAAGTTTTAGGGTGATTTTCCCCCTGGCATCTGATTTCACTACTAATGTATACCCCAAGGTTTATGTTCTTGGGCCTGAAAGTCCTCATATTGAAAAGGAGGTATAAGGTGGTTTGAGGGGTTTGTTTTGGGTGAGTGACCCTGAAGATATAAGATGCTACCATCAAGTAGCCATGTCTTCTTTTAAAGTACTTTTTAATTTTTTTTTAAATCTCTATCCTCTTTTCCCTTAATGAGACAAGGGGGAGATAATGTCTTGAGTCACCCCTACTATACTCTGTTCTTTCTGTTTTCTACATTTTTGAATAAGAAACCATAGTAAAATAACCTTTATAACCGTCTTAAAAGGGCGGGGAGAATCCCCAAATAGCCACCTAGTTTGAAAGTGGACATGTCTCCATATCTTACACATTAGGAAGAGTGCTGTTACAGCTCTTTAGAATCTGAGACTCTGCACTGGTTGCTGCCCAGCACTAGCTTGGCCTTTGCACGGCTGCATGTGGATGGAGAAACTGATGTACCAAGTTTAAAGACAACAGCTGGGTGCTTTGCTTCTCAGCTAGAACCTGGGACTTCTGGTTTCTAATTGAGCACAGCATGGTTTTTTTTGTTTTGTTTTTTGTTTTTTTCCCACAGCATAAGTAAACTGTAGGAATTAGGGATTATCAAAGGCTTCAATGATTCAGATATCCTATTAACAACCATTTTTGAAGGGGTGGGGACTAAGTCCTGGAGGAGGATGTCTTGCCCCAGCCTGATAAAACAATGTGTTTTTAAGAGAAATGTCAGCAATGGGGATGACTCTTCAAATGTAGTGTGGAATTCTTGCCTTTTGCATCAGTATGTGTGTGTGTGTGTGTGTGTGTGTGTGTGTGTGTTGTGTGCGTATGTGATGTTTTGTGTTTCTAAAGACAGAATAATTGTTTTCTCATTAGTTTGTAAATACATTGGACCTATAGATAGTATTTGTTACCATTTAAGTGATATTTCAGTTCACTAGATACAGTACTTAAAATAGTTTTATTTTGTCCAGTCATGGTAGTTGGTAAACTCACTTCCCACTCAGCATGACTTCTTAGACTGACTCAGTAACTTTTCAGTCACTTATGGTTTTGTCCTTTTTTGGTTTTGGGGAGTGTTTGGGGGGTTTTTTGGAGGGTGGTTGGTTTTACTTTTGTCTTTTGGTATGTGGATTGATTTGGGTGATATACAAGATACATTCCCAGTCTTTTTTATATTTTACTCTGAGATAAAGTCTTACTGAGTTGCTGAGCATCTTGATAAACTGCTAAGGCTGGCCTCAGACTTGTTCCTCCTGCTTCAGCCTTCCAGATTCCTAGAATTACTGTCATGCACTAGCATGCCCAGCTTACTTTAGTTCTTTTTTATTATTTTTAATGTATTTTTTGTTTGGGTACTGGGAATTAGACTGGTGTGAGCCACATCTCCAGTCCTTTTTATTTTTTTTTTTATTTTGAGATAAGTTCTTGCTAAATTGCTGAGGGTCTCATTAAATTGCTGAAGCTAACCTTGAACTTGCAATCCTCCTGCCTCAGCCTCCGGAGTTTCTGGGATTAGAGGTGTGCCACCACACACTAATCGTTAAATAGTCTTATTTTGATTCCTGAGGACTTAGTTCTATTCAACTCCAAACTTCATTAGAACACCTAAATCTCATTTTATTCAAAGCTCTTCTCTGCTATCCAACTGCCGGGACTAGGAGCAGAGGGTACTGCAGCTGGAGCTACCTAGATTAGTGCTTAGGGCTGAATCAGGTTGTTCTGTTATAGGGAAGCATGGTGAATCCAGAAGGACCAGCTGATCTGCTGTTTTGTCCCAAAAATAACTGACCTCAGCTGGGGGTAGCACACCCTATTTCTCTGATGTGGAGGTCTGTCTGCCTTGTGTTTTTTTAAATGTATTTTTTTAGTTGTAGGTGGACACAATACCTTTATTTTATTTTTATGTGGTGCTGAGGATCGAACCCGGGCCTCCCATGTGCTAGATGAGCGTTCTTCCGCTGAGCCACACCCCAGCCCCTGAAATCTTAATATAGCATTTAAGAATTCCCTTTTCTTTGGTATGGTAGTGGCCTCAGTTGTTAGTTGGTTATACAGTACCCATTAAACGAAAAAGCAAACAGAATAAAATTCTTATTTTATCTATCTTGTAAGAAAAATATTTTTTTAAATATTTTTAAGATACTGACGAGCCTTTATTTTTTTCATTTATTTATATGCAGTGCTGAGAATTAAATCCAGTGCCTCACACATGCTAGGCAAGCGCTCTACCACTGAGCCACAACCCAGCTCTGAAAGAAAAACATTTTTTTTTACATTTTTATTGGTACATTGTAGTTGTGCATAATAGTGGGATTTATTGTTTCATGTTTGTGCATGCATATAGCATAACAATATAATTTGGCCAGTATCACTCCCTAACACTTCCCACCTCCATCTCAACCACCCGCTCCTTGGTCCCTTTCCCCTACTGATCTTCCTTTGATTTTCATGAGATCCAACCCCCACAACCACCTTTTTTTTTCCTTTTCCTCTCTAGCTTCAGCATATGTGAGAAAATATGTGACCCTTGACCTTCTGTTTGACTTATTTCACTTAACATAATGAGTTACATTCATTTTCCTGAAAATGATACAATTTCATTGTATATATATATCATACCATGTGTATATACAAGCTATATTCCCAGTCTTTTTTATATTTTACTCTGAGATAGGGTCTTACTGACTTGCTAAGCATCTTGATAAACTGCTAAGGCTGGCCTCAAACTTGTTCCTCCTGCTTCAGCCTTCCAGATCCCTAGAATTATTGTCATGCACTAGCATGCCCAGCTTACTTTAGTTCTTTTTTACTATTTTTAATGTATTTTTTGTTTGGGTACTGGGAATTAGACTGGTGTGAGCCACATCTCCAGTCATATTATGAAGGAAAATTTTTTTAATATTTATTTTTTAGTTGCAGTTGGACACAATACCTTTATTTTTCTTAAATATTTATTTTTTAGTTGTAGTTGGACACAATACCTTTATTTTTATTTATTTATTTTTATGTGGTGCTGAGGATCAAACCCAGGGCCTCACACATGCTAGGCAAGTGCTCCACCACTGTGCTACAACCCCAGCCCCATAACGTATTCTTTTATTGCTACCCTTTGCTGCCCTGCTTTAAGAAGTTGCAATTTCAAAATACCATTTATTAAGGGTATTAAGTTAATAAGGTTTTTACTTTTTCAATTATATTGATAACTAAATATTCACCTTAACATGATTTTGAATAATGTCTGTTAATTTTAATATGTAAAGGGTTATTTACTGAATGTTTTGGGTATGTCTTCTCTAAGAACACTATAATGCAACAGATAGAATTTGTATTTGAGAGGTTAGAATATTGTGTTCCATGTTATTCATACATCCTTTCTCTTCCTTTCCATACAAAGCATTGTTTGGAATTTTAAAACAGCTTATTTGTTTTCTTCTTTAGAGAGTGAAACTTGTCTGGGCATGGAACCAAGTAAAAAAAGCCAACATACGGAAGAGCCTCAGGAAAGCAGGCCCAGCTGTAATCAGATGGATGGACAGGCAAATTCCCCAAGCCTTCCAGTAACTGCAGGAAAGGACCACACGGAGCCGCTCTGCAGCACTGAAGCCACGCTGGAGCTCCACACCCAGCCCTCCGAGACAGCCTGGAGCAGGTCAGAGCCAGACTCTTCCGAGAATGCCTGTGAGAATGACAGACGCTTGCAGGCTGCTGCCACAGAGGACCGACCAGATGTGGCTAAAACAGGGGGCATTGCTGAAGACCCTCAGGTGTTACCTTCTGGTGAGTCAGTGAGAGAACCATTGATCTTACCAGGCTGTGACCATATATCATGTCCTGTGTTGAATTCCAAGGGAAAATATTCACAGTCACGAAGGAAAGAACTCCAGTTGCCCCTTCAGGATGTTTCTGAGGCGGTGCCAGAGGACCAGCCTGAGAACAATGAATTAAATGAGCTGCAGCAACCTGATCTCACAGACAGTGATGGAAAATTGCCACAGGGCCAGACTGACTCTGAGGGCTCAGAGAATGTACTTTGTGAAAATAATAAAATATCTGACTTAAGTACATTGCTTCCAGAAGTGTATATGGCCCCAGAGGAAAAGGGAGATAAGGAAGACCAAGTCAATAAGGAAACAGAAGACTATTTGAACAGCCTTTTGGAAGGATGCTTAAAAGATACTGAAAATCCTCTTTCCTATGAAGACAGCCAAGACGAGGATTCTGATCTCCTTCAGGATCTTTCTCCTGAGGAAGCATCCTACAGTCTACAGGAGAATCTGCCTTCTGATGATAGCTGTCTTTCTCTTGATGATCTTGCCAGAAGGATAGAGATTGCAGAGGTAAATTAGAGATAAAGTAAAATGAAATTTTAAAAGCTGATACATGTACAAAATATTGCTTTTTTTTTTAAGTTTTCAAACATGGTTTGAAACATGAGGGAAAATTTTTAGTTAATGAGCTTTTTATCGTTACTATCTTTTTTTTAGTTGTTGATGGACCTTTGTTTATTTATTTAAATGTGGTGCTGAAAATTGAACCCAGTGCCTCACCATGCTAGGCAAGCGCTCTACCATTGAGCCACAACCCCAGCCCTTGTTACTATCTTTATTTTTTGTATGTATTGAATAAAATAACTTGTAATCATTATGTTTATATTTTAAGAAGTTATATTGCATGTCTCCAGATACAATGAGTATTATTATGAACATGATTTTTTAAATAGTCTTATTGTTTTTATTTGGCATACCCAGGAATTATGATGAAGACAAATAGTCACATTCTTTAAGGAAATCTTATGTTTCTTCTTATATGTCTATAAGGTTACATATAGTATGTACTCTTACATATAGTTTCTTCCTCTTGTTAATATATTTTTAGAATTCTCTAAAACAGTATAACAGGATGAAGGAAGCATTTTAAAATATAATGAGACTGGCAGGTAGTAGATAAATTTTTAAGCTATTAAGTTGCAGGGAGGGGGAAAAAAAAGGTCAAGGAAAGGCCTTCTCTTTTGTTTGATAGTACAGTAAAGAAGTTCAGAAAAAGGAAAGATAAAAGCCATACCAAAACTCTCACCCCCTCACCAAGGCTGCTGTGATGGGAATAGTGGAATCATTTTGCCTTGGTTCCAAAACGGATTCTACCATTTCACCAGTCTCCTAAAGTTGCTTTTTTCCTCTCTAAACCTGCTTGCTTTTCTGAAAATTAGGATTCAAGCAGACTTTCTTTTTCTTAACCCTAATTTTTTCTCAAATTGGCTTTATGTTCCATTTATACCCGTTATATTTTAATTTAGCATTATCATTGAAAAAATGACCTCAGAGAAAATTTTAAAAGTAGCAAAGCAAAAGTATATAAAAAATATAGAATTCTCTGAAAAGCTTTCTGAGGTAATTTAACTATTATATTACTAGCTTCCTTTGTTGCCATTTTAGTCAATTCTCCAGAGTATGGTTTTTCTTCTTAGTTGTTTTGTTTTTTTTTTTCCCTTTGACAAAATTAGGTAGATTTTAGTAAAGCACTTGTTCTACTGTTCATTTTTCTGTTTATTTTAACCAGATCACTGGATTGTAATTTATAACTAGTTGTCCACAAACTATGAGTTTTGCTTCTTGATTTTCTCTTAACAAAATTATTTAATATTGCTTAATGTATGCAGAGTTTCTGTTTGGGGTGATGATAATTTTTAGAAATAGTGGTAATGGCTATACAACATTTCAAATTGTATATTTAAAAAGGTTAAAATGGCAATTTTATGTTATTTATTTTTTTATTCATTCGTCAATCATTCATTTCACCACAATTTTAAAAGTCATTTTTAAATAACAGCTCAATAGTGTTTATGATAAAGTGTTTGATACAATATTTATTGTCTTACTTTTTAAAAAAAAATTTTTAGGGGCTGGGGTTGTGGCTCAGTGGTAGAGCGCTTGCCTAACATGTGTGAGGCCTGGGTTCGATCCTCAGCACCACATATAAATAAACAAAGTTAAAAATCCATTGGCAACTAAAAAATATTTTAAAAAAAATTTTTTTAGTTGTTGATAGACCTTTATTTTATTTATTTACATGTGGTGCTGAGAATTGAACCCAGTGCCTCACACATGACAGGCAAGCACTCTACCACTGAGCCACAACCCCAGTCCCTGTCTTGCTTATTTTTTTTTTAATATTTTTTTGTAGTTGTAGATAGACAGAATGACTTTATTTTAAGTGGTGCTGAGGACTGAACCCAGTGCCTCAAGTAGCCACTGAGCTACAGCCCCAGCCCTGTCTTGCTTATTTTAACTAGATCTTTGGTACAGGGAATTAGCAAATTATTGAGTTACTATTGTGTATTAAATGGCATATTCCTTCCTCAAACTCATAAAACAGTGTCTCTTTTCCTCCTAAAATAGCAGCTAGCAGTGGAAGTTATATGTACTTAAGGCTCAAGGTTGTCTTTTCTGGGAAATTAATACCAAATGACCCCTTTTCCTAAAATTCTTTTTTTTTTTAAAAAAAGGGGTACCTTCCTCTATGGACTGAGTCCTCATATAGAGGGGTGCCCTTTCTTTTTTTTCTTTTTCTAAAGAGAGAGAGAGGGAGGGGGGGAGAGAGAGAGAAGAGAAGAGAAGAGAAGAGAAGAGAGAATTTCAATATTTATTTTTCAGTTTTCAGCAGACACAACATCTTTGTTTGTATGTGGTGTGAGGATCCAACCCGGGCTGCACGCATGCCAGGCGAGCGCGCTACCGATTGAGCCACATCCCCAGCCCCCTAAAATTCTAATGCAATATTAAGTTAGGATATTTTAGGGACCCCAAAAGATACATATGATTAGCAACACTAGTTTACTTTCCTATGATAATGCTAAATAGATGGTTAAATATTCGCTTTCTGTCTACTTAATTAATCCCTTCTCTATTTTGAGAGGTATGCTTTAGTAAAATGTAACTGCCAGCAGAGGAGGTCTTGAAGTTTCAGAGCTAAAAATCACTAATGCTTACTGTTATCTTAATCCTTAAGGATGAGGGTTTGGGGCTGGGGCTGTAACTCAGTGGCAGAGCATTTGCCTAGCATGTGTGAGGCACTGGGTTCGATCTTTAGTACTGCATTAAAAAAAAATAAATAAAGGCATGCAGTTCATCTACAAATATAATAAATAAATAGATAAACAAACAAGTAAATAGAGTGAGGGTTTGGATTAAAATATCTAGGTCATTGGGGTTTTTTGCTTATCAGTGCAAACTTACAAATTTTTTTATTTTATTGTTTGATGCTAAGGATCAAACCCAAGTTCTCTACCACCGAATTATGCCCTAATTCCTAATTTTTAAAATTAAAAATTAAATACTATTTTTTAAAATTTAAGTACAAACATAACTTTTAATTCAAACACTTTGTTTTGCTTTCAGTAAAATATTATTAAGAGGGCTGGGGTTGTGGCTCAGTGGTAGAGCACTTTCCTAGCATGTGTGAGGCGCTGGGTTCGATTCTCAGCACCACATAAAAATAAAATAATAAAATAAAGATATGGTGCCCACCTATAACTAAAAAGTAAGCATTAAAAATTTATTAAGAGCTCTCTATCTAATGCTGAAGATGCAGTGAGGGATCAGATACAGTTCTTAGCCTTCTGGATTATCTTTAGGCTATCACACTTGGCTAGTTTTACTACAGTTGTTTCTGAAATATTGTGTATGCTTCCCTCCTTTTGTGAGCACAGTTTCTTAATAACTAAACACTGGAATAGTAATTTTCATGCCCTTGGGAGCCACTAAGGCACCTAAGCTTACTCATCTCCACATATTGCTATTTGTTTTTTTCAGTCCTCTGTTTCCCAATCTCCCTATCATTTCTCCCCCATCAGTGATTCTGCACCTCACTGGCTACAAACTTTTCCTACCTCTGTGTTTTGGGTAGACTACACTGGTATGTTCTTTCTTTGCTAGTTTTCTCCTTTTTTCTTGTCCCTTGTTTTTCTGCGTTGCTCAGCTTTGGCTAAACTTGGTTTTGATAACCACTGCCAGCCCAGTGGAAGCGCTTGTTTTGTTGTATTGTTTTAATCTATTAGATTCATCATGTAAAAATAAAATAAATTTCACAAAAGTTTGTGGAGAACTAAAAACATCTCTGCTATTTTATTTTTGTGGGTTTTTTTTTTTTTATGTATGTGTGTGTGTTGCTAAGGATCTGACCCCATAGTTTCACACATGCTAGGGAAGTGCTCTACCACTGAGCTACTCTATTACTTTAATTTATTAATATAGTGAAATGCATAGATGAAACATTTCTAGGGTTGGTAAATATATCTCAAACTCAAATAATTTTGCTTAATGATAGCTTAATATCTGATGTATTGCTTATCTTTCTTGTGTAAAAAAGAAAAAACATGACACCTGTCATCAATAGTGTAGTCTCCACTGTTATAAAAAAGCACCATGGCCAGGGTTGTAGATCAGTGGTAGAGCGCTTGCCTAGCATGCCTGAGGCACTGGGTTCAATCCCTGGCACCACATAAATATAAACAAATAAATATAAATAAAATAAATATAAATAAATAAATGAATATAAATTAAAAATAAATATAAATAAAATAAAATAAAGGTATTACGTCCATCTACAACTAAAAAGATTAAAAAAAAAAAACACCAAAAATGCCAATGTAGTGGCACATATCTGTAATCCCAGCAACTTGGGAGACTGAGACAGGAGGATCATAAGTTCAAAGCCAGCCACAGCAACTTAGTAAGGCCCGAAGCAACTTTGCAAGACCCTGTCTCAAAAAAAAGTGTGTGGGGGGGGCTGGGACGTGGCTCAGTGGTTAAGCACCCCTGGGTTCAATCCCTGGTCCCCCCAACAAAAAAACATCAAAAGCATTTATCCTCATTTCATAGGTGTGTTTGTGTGTGTGTGTGTCTGTGTGTGTCTGTGTGTTGATAGTGATTAAACCCAAAGTCATTCTACCACTAAGCTACATGCCCAGCCTTTTTATTTTTTATTTTGAAATAGGGTCCTGCTACATTGCTGAGGCTGACCTCAAACTTGCAATCCTCCTGCTTCAGCCCCCTGAGTGGTTGTGATGTGATTATAAGCATGTGCCTCCACACCCAGCTTCATTTTATAGATTTTTAAGAAAAAAATTATCATTTATGCAGTATTAGATAGCAAATTAGAGAGTTATTCATAAGGTCAGGCATGGAGAAGAGTTTGCAACCAACATGGGGCAACATAGTGAGACCCTGTCTCAAAACAAAAAAAGGGAGAAACTTCTTTCATTCAGTAATATTGTGAGCAAATTTTACACGAGTCTTATAACATTACAAATGCAGTAATTAAAAATAGAGGTAAGGATATTGCACAGATGAAGCCTATAATCTAACAGTTGTCTGATTCTAAGTGTGTTGTCTTTCTGCATTTAGTATCTTGAGGTTTTGACAGAAGATGAAATTTTATTGTGATATTCATGATATACTGACATGATTTTTTAAAAGATATTTTTAGGTGTAGGTGGACACAATACCTTTATTTTATTTATTTATATTTGGTGCTGAGGATTGAACCCAGTGCCTCATGCATGTTAGGCAAACACTCTACCACTGAGCCACAACCCAGCCCCTGACAAGATTATTTTAATGTCAGAACCCAAGACCCCTTTGCCTAGAAACTGATAATGCAAATAAATCATTGATTTGAGTGGTTCTGGAACTTGGAAGGATCTTCGCTCTGAACTCTGCAGCTTTTCCATCCTTTAGCATGAGAATTACAGGGAGTGGCTAGCATCAAAATTTGAAACTATGTATCTCAGTAATAGAGTACTCACCTATCATGTGTGAGGCCCTGGGTTTAATTCCCAGCACCAAAAAAATAAAAGAGGGAGGAAAAAATTTGATAGCAGAAATATGCTATGCAAATTCAAAGAAGCATGATGACCCAGCTCCATACTGCTAATAAAAGCCTACTCAGCTTTCCTGTCTTTTTGTAGGTTGTTACATATGTGAGGGTAAGGGAGTTTTTTGTTTTTCTAAGTAAGTAACACGTAAATTGAATATTGAATTTTTAAAATAATTTTTAAATTTATTTTAATTAGGTATATATGACAGCAGAATGCATGTTGATTCATTGTACACAACTGCAGCACAACTTTTCATTTCTCTGGTTGTACACTATGTAGCGTCATACCATATATGCAGTTATACATGTACATAGGGTGATGATATTCATTTCATTTCACCATTTTTCCTGCCCCCATGTCCCCTTCCCCACTCCTCCCTCCCCTTTGCCCAAAGCTCTTCCATTTTTCCCATGCCCCGCCCCCATTATGGTTCAACATCCACTTATCAGAGAGAGCATTCGGCCTCTGGTTTTTTTGGGATTGGCTGACTTCGCTTTGCATGATATTTTCCAACTCCATCCATTTACCTGCATTTTCCATGATTTTATTCTCTTTTTATAACTATTATTATTATTATTATTTAGTTGAGATCTCTATTACTCAGGCTGGCCTCAAACTCCTAGGCTCAAGTGATCCTCCTGCCTCAGTTTCCATAGTAGCTGGGACTACAGGATCAGCCTGTCTTTAAAACATTGAAAATAAACCGGTGTGTTCAAGATACCTGTATGTAGTCCCAGCTACCCTTGCGGCTGAGGCAGAAGGATCACCTGAGTTCACAAGTTCAAGGCCAACCTGGGCAGCATAGAGAGACTCTATCTCAGAAAAAGAAACAAAAATAAAGAAATAACAAAAATGAAAAATAGTATATAATTCAGAGAATCCCTATGTGAACAGATATGATATGTCATATGGAAATAACTATTCATTTTTCTTCACTAACACATATGTATATAATCTACTTGTAGAGATGACATGTGTTTATATTAAATGATTCAGATCCAAATGATTTTTCTTGAATGATCCTGTTATTTCTAAAAGCTGGTGGAGGAACCACATTGCTAATGCTTAGGACTTTAAGAAATCTATTAATCTGGGAGAGGGCAGCTCATGTTCCTTACTCTCTGTCTAGATTAATAGCATTTAGTTAGATGTCTGAAGGGTCTATTTTTCTTAAGCGCAACAAAATCTAGAGGAGGAAGTAACTTGGCACTGTCTAGTGGGGGAGAGAAATGACAGCACAAAATTGTGGTTGGGTTTGTCTTCAGCAAAGCTATCCAGTTAAAGTGGCTTCTGTGAACTCCTCATCCCTGATGCCTTTTACTTGAGGTAGCTGTCTCTTGCCTAGATCACTGAGATCAGGGAAACTACTTAAGATTAGCTGCTCTAGGATTCTCTCACCAAGTTAAGATAGCTAACAGTAAGCCATAGGGCTTTATGAAATTGTATAGGTAACTGTTTCATGGGTCTTAGAGAAAAGAAAAGAAAAGCGTTAAAACAGTGATCCTGGTGGTTCTGCCCAGAGTAGCTCTTTCAAAGGCAGCAGGGTAAGTCCAGCTTCCTTACAATAGCAGAAAAAGGGTTTATGGAGCATGGTTGACCCAGGGTTTATGTAGGTATCTAATGAGCCCCCAGGGGAAGACCCCCCAGAGATTGCCCATTCTTATTTTATGCCAGATGGTGTCATCTTTCCCTTTCAATTTTTATCTTACTCTTTAAGTGTTCTAATTAGTTAATGTATGTCTTAATTGTCAGGTTTCTTGAACCCAGCTCCTTTTCCATTTTAATTACTTTTTAAAATTTATATCTTCTTCCTGAATTTTTTCAATGGCTACTTAACATTTTGCCCCATCCTTCATTTCACCTCTCCAACTCAAATGGTTTTACGTTTTAACTGTATAAACCTGGGGTCCCAAACTAATACCCAAGGGCCCAGCTAGGTAATAGAGGTAAATGAAATGACTTAAATGTAGAGTAACAGGGAGGGTTCCATGCCTTGTCTAGAAAGATTCACTTTTGAAGTTGAAGCACTCTATAATTAAATTAAATACATCCAAGGGTCTCAATCTGACACATAAGCCTGTTTAAACTCCTGTTCTAAGCCAGTTTTTACATTGTCAGTCCCTTCCCATGGCTCCCGGTAGTTTCAGGCTGTGCTTCTTGACTTGACATTCAGGACTCTTGGTAATCTGGTCCACTCTACCTGTCCAACTCCATCTGCTACTGAGCCTAGGTCTCAGCCTATGTTACAGTCACTTGTCTCCTCTCTGCTCTCCACATACACTTTGCACATGGCTGCCCCTGCTTCTTCCAGGTTATGTCATTCTTCCCTGGAACGGTGAACCTCCTTCCCACATCTGATTCTTTCCATCCCTTAACGTCTATTCATGCCTTTTTAGTGTGCAAAGTGCCAAGCATAGTACCTGGCTCCTGGTGACTTCTCAGTAAGTGCTAGCTGCTGCCATGTTCCTTAGTCACTGAAGTTCATAATGTTTGACCTTTGGAACTATTTATCTGGACTTCTTTTTTTTTAATGTTTATTTTTTAGTTTTAGGTGGACACAATATCCTTATTTTATTTTTATTTGGTGCTGAGGATCGAACCCAGCACCTCACGCATGCCAGGCGAGCGCGCTACCACTGGAGCCACATCCCAAGCCCCTTATCTGAATTTCTACTGAGGGAAGGGGCATACTTCCCCTAAAGTTTTGTCCCCAATGTAATCTTCCCTTGTTATTATAGGAAGACACTTATTGTCTTCTGCACCAAATTGCAGACTCCTTAAGGGTAAGGATGCTGCTGGATACATCTTATATCGCTATAAAACCAACATAGACCATTGTTAATAACAACCACTGTATCCAATAAGGCTTTTTTTCCCCCCAAGTTCACTTACAACAATAAATAACCTTTGAAAATAGATTGTTTTGATAATTTTCAAGGAAAACCTACATTTTTCAAAGAAGTATGTTAGATACTGTCCTTATGTAAATTCTTCATCTGAGTATTCATTTACTCTTTGGCATGTTTATTGAGCACCTACTATGTAATAAAAACTGGAGAGAGAGTAGTGAATACAGATCAAGTCCCTACTCTCATGAAGCTTATTTTCTAGAGGGAGAGACACATGATAAACAAGTTCACATAAAAATAAAGTAGTTTCAAATACTGGCAAGGACTGTCAAGTAATTTCACAAGGTGAGGGGATATAAAGTAACTTAACTGATAGTTTTTGTTTTGTTTTTTAATTTTTAATATTTTTTTTAGTTGTAGATTGACACAATAACTTTATTTTATTTGTTTATGTGGTTCTGAGTATCGAACCCAGTGCCTCTCACATGTGAGGCAAGCACTATACCACTGAGCTACAATCCCAGACCCATTAACTGGTAGTTTTTTAAACAGCTTTATGGAAGTTAAAAAGTGGGTGGTAGCTGACATTCTTACCATTTATTTTCCTATCTTAATATTTATTAAATTTTCCCTTTAAGCAAGCAAAACAAATTATAAAAATATGAAGTAATGCCTAATTTAGAAATTTACTTTATGAAACTCCTTATTTTAAACAAAAAACTCTTTCCTTCTTACCATAATCTTTCCAAATCCCACACTGATTCACTTCATCATAATTTGTCTTTTTCCTATTTTGCACTTTCTCCTTATTGCAGTGCTCTAAAATTTAAGGTTGTGGGTTTGACCACCTGCTCTTTCTGAAGATGGTTTTTCTTTCATGTAGCTGGCACCCCTGGGTCCAGCTGTCACTACTTCTTTTAATTTGCTATAGTAATGGCCATGACATTAATCTCTTTCCACGAAAGGTTTTCTATCTAATCACCCGTTTCCCCATGTCTCTAGATTGGCAAGTTTAGCCATATGTTTAAATATCTCCTTTTTTTAAAAAAAGGGGTGTGTGTGTGTGTGTGTGTTTAAGAGAGAGAGAGAGAGATACCAGGGGTAGAACCCACGGCCTCATGTTTGCAAGGCAAACACTCTACCACTGAGCTACAATCCCTATGCCCTAATTTAAGTATCTGAAATGGGGAAATATATAAGATTAGAATTTCTGGCAAAGATATGAACTCATTAGTTTTTTTTTGAAAGTTCTGCTCATCCCACTTTAATTGTATCAAAAGATATGACACGCAGCCGGGGCTATAGCTCAGCAGTAGAGCGCTTGTCTCATACATGTGAGGCACTGAGTTCGATCCTCAGCACCACATAAAAATAAAAGATTAAAAAAAAAAAAAAGATGAAGAGGGGCTGGGATTGTGGCTCAGCGGTAGAGCTCTTGCCTAGCAGGGGCAGGGCCCGGGTTCGATCCTCAGCACCACATAAAAATAAAGGCGTTGTATTGTGTCCATCTACACCTAAAAATTAAATACTTTTTTTAAAAAAGAAGAAAACGAGTAAATCTTTTTTTAAGAAAAAGATATGGCACAAAGCAAAATTTTCGTAGTCTTAGAAAATGAGATCTTTTCACATTGGGGAAATGGCAAGTGATTTAATCCTGAATTTATATTCAAACTCTGCTGGTTACTGGGCAATGCAAGCTTAAGCAAGTTACTTAAGCTCTTTTAAGTTTGGTGTCTTCATCTGTATAATGGGTCTGATAATGCCTATAAAAGAGAGTTGTGAAGATTGAACGTGGTATGTTATCTAAAGACACAGGATACGCTATAGTTCTCACTGTGGTACCTAAAACTAAATGAGCAAGCAGAGACAATCACAGGTGTTTGTTTGTGGTGCTGCTGGGGATAGAACCAGGCCTTTTTCCTTGCTAGGCAAGCTCTCTACCAGGGACCTACACTCCAAGCTCATCACTTGTTTTTTTAGGGAAGAAAGCTAGATGTAAATTTGAAAGTGCTTCTGCAGAAAAATCATTGGCATTTAAGATATTTATAATATACTAATACCATTTATGAATGTTGTCAGTTTAGTTGGAAGCATATGTTTTTGCTCAAAATTTACCAGCCTGGAGGTTCTGGATTAAGTTAAGCCTATATCATTAAAATAATACTTGATATCTGTTTTCTCCTTTAATCTCATGAGCAATGTGTTTACTCTAACAGCAGTCCATTCTGAATGTTTTCCTTATCCTATTAGGAATTACTATTCCAGTAGAGTTGCAAAATAATTTTGTTTTTATAACCAGTTCATTCTGAAAATGCTGCTTAAGGTGGTCATTGATTATTGAGGGCAAGTTTATTTGCAAATATGGAGGACTCAGCCAAATGGATTTTTTAAAGCTCTGCATTTATTCATAAAGTTCCACCAGTAACAATTACATTAATTATGGCACAGACATCCTTTTTGTTCTCAATAGAAGGGTTTAGCATATTTTGTTTGGGTAGGAAACAGTTTGCTAATTGAAATGAGAAATTAAATTTAGTTTTAAAGCTGTTTTTGAGCTTTTTAAGATTCTTCATCTGTCTCAGCATGCATAAAGTGGTAGGTTCAATCCCCAGCCCTACAAAAATCAATCTATTTTATCTTTTAATATTGACATTATGGTAACAACAGCAAAAGAAAACAAAATATTTTTTAAATTTTATTTTGAGACAAGTTTTCATTAAGTTGCCCAGGCTGTCCTCAAATTTGCAATGCTCCTGCCTCAGCCTCCTGAATAGGTGGGATTATAGGCATGTACCACCAAGCCTGGTTTAAAATTTTTTTTTCAGGAATAATTTGGAGGAGACACATTGCAGTGCGTCCTAAATCAATATTTTATTTTCTTTAGAAAATCTTGGCATACTTTAGTGACACCGTAAGCCGAGACCATGACCTTGTTTGGGCTTACTTGCCCTTTGACCATGGAAATAAGGCAGCCCACCAAAGTAGTTTCTTGCTCTGTCCCAATGGAACAAATAGGAGTTGTGTGTGATGGTAGGTCTAAGACCTCTGTCCTAGGCTCTTGCAAAAAATGAAAAAGGACAAATCCTGTCATACCTCCTGATTTTTCTAAGAGTTTCCAGGTTGGTGGACACCTTTTTGCCTCAAGTTGGTCCCATCCTTCTTTGTTCTTCATCTATAAGACCAGAAAACAGTTAGGGGGGAAAAAACACCCTAGAGAATATCCCTGAAAAGAGCACCCTTCTTCACTTAGGACAGCTGGGACAGGCCCTCCTGAAACAAAAGATTTTTATAGGATTTTTTAAAAAAGAAAATATGTGGTTAGATTTTTAACGAAGAATCAACGGATGACAGGAAGGACAAGTCAAAACTAAATGTTGATTCATCCCACACAACTCACAACTGTAATTTCTCATACTCTGCCTCTTTCCTCTTTAAAAAAAGTTGCCCAAGTTCATTGCTGCCCATATAGTGAATAAGGTGGGATAGCCTGATCAGGCTTCCAGAGCAAAACACCCCACAAATTGAGCAGAGCTAAGGTAGGGACTGAGCAGCTGCTGCATCAGGCCAGCTCTGGGTCCAGGTGGCACATTCTGTGCTTTTCCAGAGGACTTTAAGAGCTTTTCTTAGTCTGTCAATATCCATTTATTCATACTTACAATATTGTTTTACTTATGGTTTGTGCTTATTTCTTGCTTTTATGGATTCAAAATTCATATCAGAAAGATACAATTAACAGTAATACCACACCTTAGAACTATTTTTAATCTGAAAAAACAAATTTTTTTTCAAAGTTAAAAGAGCACCTTAAAAGCTCCCAGAATGGAGGGAATGGTCAAGCCCTTGCTTAGCATGGATGAAGCCCTGGATTCAGTCCCGAGCACTACTCAAAACAAAAAACTGTTCTGTTGCCTGGTTCAGTAGTAGGTGATTGTAGTTCTAGCCACACAAGAAATTGAGGCAGGAGGATCACTTGAGCCCCAAAATTGAAGATTAGCTCAGGTAACATAGCCAAGACCCCTATTTCAAAAGCACAACAAACAAATTCCATCAATATATACAACTATAATGCATCAATTTAAAAATGTGAAGGGAAAAAAAAGCACAACAAAACAAAAACTCCCACAGTAGGTAAATTCACTTTTGGTAAATGTACATATTTATTTTATGGGAAAATAGGTATTAAATGACTCTGTGAGTCCCCTCTACCTTTTTTTTTTTTTTTTTTCCAAACTGGGGATTCAACCCAGGGGCTCTTTACCACTGAATTACATGCCCAGTCCTTTTAATTTTTTTTTTTTGAGACAGGGCCTTGCTAAGTTGCCAAGGCTGGCCTTAAATGTGGGATTCTCCTGCCTTTGTTTCCCAAGTTGCTGGCATTATGGATATGTACCACCATGCCCAACTTCAATGATACATCTTTAGTACCAATGTATTAATTTAAATTAATTTCTATTTTCCATCCCTTGCTCTTTAGAAAGATTCCTCTTCAGAATTTCTTCCCTCTCAGTTTCAGCACGATGCTTATAAAATAATTTTTCTTTGTTTATGAAGCTCTTTTTTTTCTAGAGAGAGAGAGAGAGAGAATTTTTTAATATTTATTTTTTTTTTAGTTTTCGGTGGACACAACATCTTTGTTTGTATGTGGTGCTGAGGATCGAACCCGGGCCGCACGCATGTCAGGCGAGCCGCTTGAGCCACATCCCCAGCCCTGAAGGAGCTCTTTAATATTGTTTCTTTGTAAAGAAAGATTGGAGACTTTGTGCGTGTCAGCGGGAGGGAGATGGAACCCCAGGCCTTTCACATGCTAGAGCTAGCTACATCCTCAGCCCTATAAAGAAAGATTTTAAAGACTATTCCTAATGTCACTAAAGTATTTTAGGTTTCTCAGAACCAAGACAAATGAAATATATATCTCCTATAAAAAGAATAAATTGCTGAATATTGATTTTTTTTTTTTGACATTATGGTTTCCATAGATCCATGTTCAGAAAAGCTTGTAGAAGACTATCTGGAGTTATTTACCCCTAAAAGCCCTGAGTTATAAAAAGACCTAATACAATCATTAACGTTTATGCATAGCACATTATCAGAGATTGCTGGCTAGAGCTGGAAATCATATTAAGTGTTTTATGGCATTGATCAGATAAATGACATGACAGGCAGTCCTCAGCTTACAGTGATCTGATACCAGCAAGTTGCTGACATCCACAGTGTTAGGCCCACAATGGCCACCTAAGTCATCACCTGTAGCTCAGAACAAGCAGGTAACTCACAAGTCAACTTCTGTGGATGAGTCTGCTGCCTAGGAGTCCATGTGAAGGCCTTCTGCCTCCCAGCCTGGCCTTTCCTACTGATCCTCTTCTCTCTCACTGCATCTTGGAGTTTTTAGTTCCTAAATGGCAAGGGTTTTTGTTTTTGTTTTTAAATAAGAAATAGAACATAAGCAGGAGAGAGGTAGCCCAAGTGAAAACTAGAAGGCAACATAGAAAAGGGTAGTGGTGGGGACCTGAAGATGTGTTGGGATACTTTTCCCATGAAGGGACAAATTGTGAATATTTTAGACTTAATGGTCTGATGTAACTACCTTTCTGCCATTATATCCCCAGAACAGCCATGGGCAATATGTAGATGAGGGGCTGGGCTGGATTCCAGTTAAATTTATTTATAAAAATACACAATGATTCTCTGGCCTGCTGGCCATAGTTTGCCAACCTCTGTATATAAAATAATATATCCATGTTAGACTGGCTCTGAGGGAAGTTCTAGAGATGTCCCTAATATGTTTTGAATATAGAGCTTTATTTTAGTAAATAGATACTTTCTCAGAGGAATTGAAGATAAATCTCATTTGATGTTAAAAGCTTGGTGTTGGATACTTTCTAAGTCTCATGTGTTTATTTCTTAAAAATTACTGATGAATGAAAAGAGCTGTGATGGAGTTTAAGCATCCAGTGTAAAGCAAAACCAGCATTAAGCAACCAGGGCTGTAAGTGATCATGTACAGATAACTTAAGGGGAAGTTAAACTACAAAGCAAGGTAGTTAATGGAGTTCTTGAGGTCTCCTGCTGGTTCCTGGAGTCAGTTCCAGGTCAGGAAGAGGAGTCAGGGGTTTGGACTTATGTGTTTGTCAGCTGCCTGCATGGAATTGAAAATTTTTTTTCTGTTATATGTTGATTATGATTTTTCCCATAAGAATTGGATATACCTGAATAAAAATTCAAATATCTGTTGAATTGAATTAGCCTTTTTACAACATGTAAAATATTGCTGACATATCCCACCTTAATATAACAAATCATTCTTTGATCTTTGGCAGGTTGTTCCTGCTGAAGGGTTGGTCTCTATATTAAAGAAAAGGAATGATACTGTAGGAGATCATCCTGCCCAAATGCAGCAGAAATCATCTAAGAGAAGAGTGAGATTCCAAGAAATAGATGATAACTTGGATCCAGGTAAACTGCTGAGCCCTTTTCTTTTTAATAGTTTTAGTTGTAGATAGACATAATACTTTTATTTTGTTTACTTATATGTGGTGCTAAGGATCAAACCCAATGCCTCACATGTGCTAGGCAAGCACTCTACCACTGCTACACCCCTAGCCCTTGCTGAGCACTTTTCTAATGCTGTTAACAGTCAGTGTTTGCTGGAAGAATCAATTGTTATATGATGTGATGTTTGCTGACAGAATAGGTAAAAGAATATATGAACTTAGTTGCTTTATCTGCTAAGAAGGAAAAATATAAAATATACATTCAAACCATCATCATAAATTATTTAGAAGCATTTTGCTCAAATGAGTGAGCAAGTTAAGAAGTTCAATTCATGGTTTCCCTGTTCCATAGATAATCCACCATATTGAGACTTCATTTCAATTTCTTTCTTTAGCATTTTTTTTTTTACAAAACAAGTTTGCCAATTAATATTCAATAGCCAATTAATATTCCTCCTTAATTGTGAAAAATATTTATGAATCACGAGTATGTTCTTTTCAGCAATTCCTTCTTCACTTTGTAGAAAATAGTGTCTCCCAAGAGCAACAATTTAACACTGTTACTATGGTTTGATTTTTTTCCCTCCTGGGCTTATGCTTAAGGTGGTTGCCCTAGCAAACAGTGCTATCTTTTGAGGTTTCAAATAGGCTTACCTGAAACACAGATAAATAAGAGTGGAAAAATGGCCAAGAACCTTTAAACTCTTAACAACTATAAAGCTTGTAGGGGCCTTGAAATAATTTTTTCTAACCCCTCACTTGCACCTTGCTTTTCACTGTCAAGATCTTCTCCATGTAAAGTGCTTGGTTCTGTTTGTGCTAATTTATACTAAATCTGCTTAGTAGGAGGAACCTGGATTTGTAGATCTCAGTTCCTATTTCACTTACTAGCCAGACCAAGTCATTTAACTTTGGGAGACTCAGATTCATCATCTTTAAAGATAAAAAAAATAGCATTTGCATCTCTGCCTTTATGAGAACCGAAAAACATCTGACAATGAATATGAAGTCATTTTGACAGTTATGAAAGTTTTGTGTAAATGTTTGATGCTGGTAATGATTTATTCCAAAGCTGTGTAGCTTACATAGTGCTTAGGAATAAGCCTCACCTTCTGCCAAAGCTTCCTGAATGGAAGTTATTCTGCTGAATCAGTTCTTCCACTAAATCATCTCTATTCACTAGAAATATAATGTGAGACTCATGTGATTTTAAATTTTATAATAGCTATGTTTAAATAGTAATCAATTGTAGCCAAGCCTGGTGGCACATACCTATAATCCCAGCTACTGGGGAGGCTGAGATAGGAAGATCACAAGTTTAAAGCCAGCCTTAACAACTTAATGAGATCATGTCTCAATATTTAAAATTAAAAGGATTGGAGAGGACAACTCAGTGGTGGAGCATTGCTGGGTTCAATCCCCATTTCCACTGGGAAAAAAAAAAAGTTTATATTTATTTCAACATGTGAGCAATCTGAAAAAATTGGGTTTTCACTTCTTTTTTTTCACACTGAATTTTCCCAATCTGGTATGCATTTTTTGCACTTGATAGCATATTTGTTCAGACCAGCCACATGTCAAGTTCTCAACAGCCACATGCAGCTCATGACTTTCACATTAGACAGCATGGCTCTAAACTGTTTTAGTACATATAGATAAAACAAACAGAAGAAGTATTTTTAAACACTTAAACTGCTCAGATATTTGTACTGTATATGAATGCAATCATCCTGGTTCCAGGATCCCTGAACAAAATCTGTGGATGTTCAAATCCCTTTCGTAAATGGCATAGTATTTCTATATGACCTATGCTTACCCTCCTGTATACTTTCACTCATCCCTATTACTTATAATATGTAATGCATTGTAAATAGTTGCCATACAGTATTATTTAAGGAATAATGATGAGAAAAAAGTCTGCATATTCAATACAAACTGGTCCCCAACCCCCTGGGATATTTGCCATCTGTGGTTGGTGAATCCACAGATGCAGGACCCACAGATATGGAGGGCTGACTATAAATGATAATGAAGATAAATATGGAAAGATGCATACACATTAAATAAGCGCATGAAAGGAAATTATATTTTAAAAAGAAAGAAAGACAAAGCTCGAACTGACCAAAACTTAAAAAACACAATGTCAATGATATAATTCTACTTTTTAAAAATTTGTATTGAGCTGCAAGTGTTGCTCAGTGGTAGAGCACTTTCCTAGTATGCACAAGGCCCTGGGTTCCATTCCCAGCACTGCCAAGAAAAACTAACAAAAAATGAACTATTTTAAAATGCAAGCTGGACATGATGGCACACACCTGTAATCCCAACAACTTAGGATGCTGAGGCAGGAGGATTGCAAGTTCAAAGCCAGCCTTAGCAATGGTGAGGCACTGAGCAACTCAGACCCTGTCTCTAAATAAAATACGAAATAGGGCTGGGCGTGTGGCTCAATGGTTGAGTGCCCCTGAGTTCAATCCTTGGTACAAAAAAAAAAGCAAAATTAAAAATGCAAATCAAAGAACCATATGATTACGTAATACTATCTGTATAAAAGTTCTAAAATTAGATATATCTGATTTAGAAAGGTGCATACCATATTTAACAGTGTGTAACTCTGAGAAGGGAAGAGAATAGGATTGTAGGAGAAAAAGGGACAGATCCTTAGACTTAGATACTTTATGTTCAAATTTTTATAAGAAGAATATATTCATATATTACTGTAAAATCTTTCATATAAAGTGTATTTTGTATCGTTTAGATTTTATAAAATTTATTTTTCAAGAAATAATATATGCTAATCTTGAATTCAGACAGTAATGAAGTAAAAAGTATGAGTCCCACAACCTTCTTACCCCTTTCCCTAAGTGCTGCTTGGAATTTCTTATCATTCTTTCAAGTCATATTCTGTGTATATATGTGCATATGTGTGTGTACATGTGTCTATATGAGTTCTATATATCCTGCTAGGTAACTTCTTTTTAAAATTTAACCATGAATCTTTTTTTTAAATATTTTTTTTAGTTGTCAGTAGACCTTTATTTTATTTATTTATTTATATGTGGTGCTAAGAATTAAACCCAGTGCCTCACACATGCTAGGCAAGTGTTCTGCCACTGAGGCACAACCCCAGCCCAATGAATCTTGAATATCTTTCTGTGAAAGAACATTTCCTAAATTTACTTCATTCAGCTTAATAATTGTACAATATTCCATTATATAAATATCTCATAATTAAACTATCCCATGTAACATGATTAACCAAGTTATTTGCATCATTCTGCTAAGCAGATTCTGTTACAGTGAACAAATTTGTACATATGTTGTTACGTATTAGGCTCATCTGTGAGCTAATTCCTAAAAGTGGATTTGTTGGACTAATGTTGAGACCATATATCACAGTTGGCCCAAGATAGTCCTGGTTTTTCCCAGGGGTCTCAGCATTGCATTCAGTTAACCCTGTGTCACTCTTAGACATGTCCAGGCTAGAACATAAATTAGTTCTAAATTTTAATAGATACTGCCACTTTATCTCCCAAAAAAGTTTATATTTGCCTTCATTGTGCTGAAGATTTAAAATTATTTAGTCTTCCCAAAATATTTTTAGTTTTCTTTAATTATAAAGATCATTAGGATTTTTCAACCAAAGAATAGTTATTTTCCCCAGTATAGAAAGACCAATGTGGACATTTTTATTAGAAACAAGCCTGCCAAAATTGTTAAGCAAAATAAGAAGAAATTATAACAATTTTTAGAACTTCTCTGTTCCACTAAATAAGAACAAAAATGAGTATGACTAGAATGCAAAGGGGATCCCACCCAAAGACATTTTCATTGTGTTACATAAAATTGACTTTCATTCAAGGTGGTCCCATGACATAAACTTCAAAGACATTGTAATTAAAGCCAAAGTGTATATTCTAAAACAACATCATTACACCATCTGAGGAATATTGCCATTTTTCTTCTTTTTGATGGAAGTTATATTCATTGTACAAATGAGCTGGTTTTAATTTCAGCATTCACAAGCTCCACAAATATGAATCTTTATAGTAACTAATAGGTGGGCCTTTGTAGGGTTTGTAGATGCACGTGTTTTCTGTCTAAAAGCCCTGGCTCTAGAGTTTTAACTACGAAAAATCCTATTATCTTAATCAGGGGAAAGACAGCAGATGCTAAGATTTCCATTGATGACAATTTAACCTCACTCTCTTCTCATGTTTGCAGATGAAGTTGGAGGTGGCTCTTGTATTTTACTGATCTTGCTGTGCATAGCAACAGTTTTCCTTAGTGTTGGAGGAACTGCGTTATACTGCACTTTTGGCGACATGGAGTCACCTGTTTGTACAGACTTTGCAGACAACATGGACTTCTATTACACCAAATTACTCCAGGGAATGGCAGAACTGAAACACTGGATCTACCTCTCCTAGCAACACTCAAGGGGGACAGTCACATTGGCAGTGAGAATGAAAGATGTGAAACTTTCTAAACAGCTTTTATTTCAGAGTTCTGAAACATTCCCCCTAACCCCCAATGAAGACCCAAGAATACCCAAAACAGCAACTTTAAATGGCAATCCAGAGGACATCTGTTAGAATATCTACATAATGAGGTGTTATTGATGTAACCATCATGGATGAAGAAATGATCTTTGGAGAGGTATCCATCTCTTCACTGCTTCTTAGAGCAATGAGGAACACTGAACAGATTATGCTGGGCAGTCTTGTAACCACACTGTTTCTAGCTCCTGTCAAGCTAATGGTTAAAGGACACCTCTGGTTTAGATTTGTTGGTCTACAGGCATTCCTTCTAGCCATCATGCAATAAGTTTGTTTATAATCAGAGTTCCTTATGGTTCCAATGTCATTTTTTAGTTACCCTTGGGAGCTATGTAATTTAGGCCTTTTGTATTATTTCCAGATTCTGCTATCCATTTGTGAAATGGCTCTGTGTGTGTGTGTGTGTGCGCGCGCGCGCGCGCACGCATGTATCTCAAGCAGTTCTCATAAGCAAATATCCAACATAGAGTAACAGAGATTATCTTTATTCTTTTAACTTGACTATGATGTGCAGGCACAAATATTTGAAGAAGGCTTAGCTGTAGAATAGATGAATTGTAGAAATGGTGGCCCTGAAATGAGAAACTGTGACAGATCTGTGGCAATTAAATTGATTGAGTAGCCAGAAATTAATCACAGTCCTGAAGGCAAAATTAAAGAGCTCCCCCTGAGTCTCAGGAACAGTTTGATCACGGACTCAGTGCTTCCTGAAGTGGTGAACGCTGAAATCAACATGATTCAGCAAACACATACTGAGCATCTATTATGTTCTGAGAATCTAAAAAACAGAATATGGACATAAATATAAAATCCCTACTACAGATGTCTTAATTCTGGTCATATAAAGTAAGCCAGTCCTTTGGCGAGTGAAATTAAATCACCATATATAATTCAGTATTAACAGATCATGCATTCAGGTGTTTTAATATGCATTCATATCATGGGCTTGATTTAGACTCTATTGTGGGGTCATTAAGTGAAAATTCAATCATACCTTAAATAGGCAAAAGTATGATTTTTATTTAAATCTGTCAGTTAGGTGGCCTAACATTTAGGAAGCCTTGCTTTGACTTTTTATATCGCAGGCAGCATTTAAAAAACAAAAACATGAATTATAGTTTTTTAGCAAGTGATTATTATTTTCTGTTTTTCCTCTTAGGATCATTTGAAAGAAAAAGGGAGAAATTGCTTTCTAGTTGTTACTGGCTGGTACAGTACTTTCCTTTGTGTTTTTGCTTATTTATTTAGATTATATGAATTTAAAGGGCTTTTTATAAGTTGAAAGTGTGTTGCTAAGCATGCATTTGGTTATCCCAATGCTAGATACTTAATTATTATGTACTAGTGTTTTGATTTTTCTATAATTTCACCTCAGTGTGTTTGGGGGCTTGTTTATTTTTAAACTGATGTTTTGTTTTTACTTGTAATACTGTCTGGCTTGTCTTTATCATGTCACTATAAACTGTAATATTTCGAATGGTTATAGATCAAAGATATTTATTTAGAAGTGTACAAGATACTGAAATTTAGATTCCTTATACTTAAGGCTGATTTTATTAGAAGATTATTTTAATGATGTAATATAAATTTTAAGACTTTGTATTCAAATTGTATATAAAATATGTAATCTGTCCACGGTACTATCTTAAGTGGTTCTATAAAAGCCGCTCACAAGATCTACTGTATGGAGCCTCCTTGTCATAGACAAACCTCTTCTGTGCTACCCTCATAATTTCTAGTTGCAGGAATTTGGTGATCCTTATTTTAGCCAATTTTATGTCAAGAGAAGTCAAAATTTCCCTCCTATTTACCTTTTTAGGTCACCATGAGAGTCCTATATAATCTCTGATGTTATGTTTGCAACCTAGGCCACTTTTTTGAAACCTGGGATTTCCTAGGAACCTTCACATTATAATGAAAAAGTTGAGATAATACCTTGTTAGTCAGGGCTCCCAGTCATGTCTTGAGAAACCACGGATATCTTCACCACTTCCCAGAGGTGGTGAGATGAGCTCAGGAGCTTATCAATATTTTGACTTAAAATAGGCATGAAATCTCACTTAGAAAAAATTAGGGAAACTTTAAAAAATGTAATAGTAAATTATTGCATGAATTGGAGTAATTCCATCCAGTGATGAAAGGATTGTTATATCATGCGTAAAAAGTTTATCCAGTTTTACTGAAATGTAATTTTTCCTCTCATTTGAAAGTACTGATAACTGTTTGTAACTAATCTTCCTTAAGAACTGTATTTGAGGGTATCACATTGGGCTTGTAATTTAAAATCTACACCAATGAAGTGTCTCAGAGAATTTATTTGAATCCTTGGATGTTCAGGAAAGCTGCTTTAAAGCAAGAAAAGTAATTTCAGGAATTGGTCTGACCCACCGATATTTGGGGAAGTCTAATCACCCCCTAAGTAAAGGTTCCTCTGCTTCTAAAACGCCTCCCCCATCTGCCTGACACAGTAGCTGAAATCCACTCTAAAAATACAGTCTCTCAGATTTGAAAATCAAATCTGGGAGGTTTACTTCATCAGGCTGTGAATTTGTGTCTTAAATGTGGAGAAGATTTGAAATTTGAAGGTGGGCCTTCCTTACTTTGTAAGGACGGATCCAAGTTTGGTCTTGCTGGAATGATAGGAGGATATGGGGTGAGGGGAACAGCCAGTATGAAAAAAGGGGTAAGAGTTGAGGAGAAAAAGAGGAAAGATGGATAAAAACAAAGAAATCCCTCAGTTGTTCGCCCATTTGGCTGAAGTTAGTCTAGACTTGTGGCATGTACTCCAAATACAAATGGAGATGAATTTTTAACTTTCTGCTGATGTGACCTGTGTAACTCTGTTCATTTCTTTGGGCTCAGTTAATATTAACTGACTCTTGTGTACTACTTTATGCATTATTCGTAGCATTTTAACATTTATTCATTTAATGCTTAGATTAGTAAATACATATCCTCAAGTCCAGGTCTTATAACTCCTAAAACCATTATACTTTCTATTCTGTCATGTTTCCTTCACCTTCAAAAAAGAATTAGGAATAGAGGCTGGGGTTGTGACTCAGTGGCAGAGCTCTTGCCTCATTCGTGTGCAGCACTGGGTTCGATCCTCAGCACCACATAAAAATAAATGAATAAAGGTATTGTGTCCATCTACAACTAAAACTAATTTTTTAAAAAAAGAAATAAGAATGAGTCCAGGATTTATGGCACAAATTCTAGTGTCATCTTCTATCTCAACAACCTCAAAGATAAGCATTTTTGAGCCTCATGTTTAAAATTTCCTTATGGAATTCCAGTACTACTTAAGTTTCCTTGAGTTTAGGCTGCTGAGAGAAATGGTAAGACCTATGATCATCTCTTCTCTCTGGTCAAGGAAGAGTTACTCCCAAACTCCCTCAGATCAGTGCAGAGCCATGAGCTACAGTATTTGTCACTACATACACCTTGACAGACATTTGGATGTCTGCAGTGTTCCTGGCACAGAGCATGTGGGGGCTCCGGAAATTAGAAATAGTACCAGCCTAAAGATTTAGCATCTGGTAAGGGAAATGTGTTTTTGAAGAGGGATAAAAAAGAAGAAACTGGAGAACATGTTACTCCTAGGGGTGGAGCTCATTCTTTCCTATTTATATGTCGTGTACTATTAGGAATAAAAGTCAAATTTTATCTAGGCCACCTGCACAGCAATTTGATAGGAATCTTGATGGGGATCATTTCTCACAGCCAAAGACCTGGTAATTGTGACCTAATAATTATTACTTTTCACTTGTAGTTAGCACTTCTGGCATTAATAGCTGGCAGGTTTTCCAGCAGTGGAAATCATCTCAGTAAGCCTTCTTTGAAATTTAAAGTCTTAATTTCCCTGAATTGAAAACTTTCACACAAAGAAAAATCTAGTCCCAGATGGCTTCACAGTAAGTTCTGTCAATCATTTAAGTAAGACCTAATATCTATCCTACAAAATACTCTTTTAGAAAGAGAGAGTACTTGTTAATTCATTTTATGAGACCAATTTTATTCTAATACTAAGACGAGACAATGCAGTAAGAAAACTAAGACCAATCTCATTGAAGAACTTAGACACAAAAATCTTTAACAAAATAGTAGGTCAATTTTATAGAACATATAAAAGGACAATGGACTATCGTGAAAAAATGCGATTTATCCCAGAAATACAATGAGTTAATATTAAACATTAACTCAATATAATTCATCATTTTAACAAAATAAAAAGAAAATCCATATGATCATGTTAATGAGTATGCATTAATTGTACATCATTCGTAGAAAAACTGAAACTGGAAGTTAATTTCTACAACTTGATAAAAGGACATTTATGAAAAATCAACAACTAATGTTAGATATTTGTTGGAAAAAGACCAAATGGTTCTCTTCTAAGATCAGGAACAAAGCAAAGGCCACTTCTATTCAACATTGTACTGGGGAATCTATAGCAAGAATAAGAAAATTAACACAACATTGACAGGAAAAAATACATAATTTGTCAGGCACAATGGTGCACATCTATAATCCTAGCAACTCAGGAGGCTAAGATAGAAGAATCACAAGTTTCAGGCCAGCCTCAGCTACTTAGCAAGGCCCTAAACAACTAGCGAGACCCTGCCTCAAAAAAATAAATAGGGCTAGGGATGTAGCTCTGTGGCACTCTGCCACTGAACTTTAACCCCAATACTCCAAAGGAAAGAAACAAACACATAATTATCTCTTGGGATGTAGAAAAGACATTTGTTCATGATTAAACCAGGACTAGAAGGATACTTCTTCAACATGATAAAGAGCATTTGTGAAAAAATTACAGTTAACATCATAATGGTAAAAGGCTGAAAGTTTCCCTCCTTAGATCAGGAAGAAGACAAGGATGCTCATTTTTACCATATTGGAAAGGAAGAATCAAAACTCCACAGACAAATTGCTATATATATAGAAAACCCCAAAGATCCACAAGAAAGCTTTTCTAGAGCTAGTAAACAAATTCATCAAAGTCACAGGGTGCAAGACCAATATATAAAATTCAGCTATTTTATACATCAGCAGTTAACAATACAAGAAGGAAATTAAGGTGACAATTCCCTTTCCAATAGCATCAAAAAGAATAGAATATCTAGAGGAAAATTTAGCCAAGGGGTTAAAAGACTTATGTGCTGAAAACTACAAAACATTGCTAAAGAAATTAAAACCTAAATAAATGAAAACCTATCCCACATTCGTATCTCAGAAGACAATGTTATTAAGATGTCAGTACTATCCAAAGCAATCTACAGATTCAATGCAATCTTGCTCAAAACTCCAACAACTCTTCTGAGAGAGTCGGGGGCAGGAAAGCAAAAATTATTTATCAAAATTATATGGCGGAACTGGGGCTGAGGCTCAGTGGTAAAGCACTTGCCTAGCACATGTGAGGCACTGGGTTCAATCCTCAGCATCCCATAAAAATAAATAAAATAAAGGTATTGTGTCCATCTACAACCAGATATATTTATTTATTCATTCATTTATTTATTTATTTATTTAAAATATATATGACATTGAAAGGAAACCCAAGTCACCAAAACAATCTTGAAAAAGAACCTATTGGACAACCTATGCTTACCAACTTAACAATACTACAGTAATTGGGTCAGTGTGATATTGGCATACAAATAGACAAATCATTAGAATAGAATCTAGAGTCCAGAAACAAACCCATATTTCTTTACTTATTTGTGTGTGTGTGTAGGGCGGTTTTGGGGACTCTACCCAGGACCTTGTGCATGCAAGGCAAGCACTCTACCAGCTGAACTATATCCCTAGCCCTGCCCAATTTACTTTTGACAACAGTGTCAGGTCCACTCAATGGGGAAAGAATACTCTCTTCTCTAGCTTGTGCTGGGACAACTGGATTTCCTCATGCAAATGAATGAAATAGGACCACGGCTTCCCACCATTTGCAAAAATTAACTCCAAATGGATGAACAACTTAAATATGAGTTGAAACTCTGAAGAAAACATAGGGGTAAATCTCTATAACCATGGATTTGGCAATGGATTCTTACATATGACACAAAAAGCACAAACAAAAGATAAGCTGGATGTCATCAAAAATATTTTATTGCCAGGCACAGTGATGCACACCTATAATCCCAGTGGCTGAGGAGGCTGAGACGGAGAATTCAAGATCAGCAATTTAGCAAAACCCTGTCTCAAAATAAAACAAAAAGGGCTGGAGATATGGCTCAGTGGTTAAGTGCTCCTGGGTTCAATGCCAATAATAGATAGATAGATAGATAGATAGATAGATAGATAGATAGATAGATGATAGATAGATAGATATTGTATATCAAAGGATATTTTTAAGAAAATTCAAAGACAACCCAAAGAATGGGAAAAAGCATTTGTAAGTCATATATCTAGTAAGGGTTTTATATCTAGAATGTGTAACATAATTTTTAAAAATTTAAATGGAGAAAATACTGAATTATGCCTTTCTCCAAAGAATATATGAAAATAGAGAGTAAACAAATAAAAATGTTGAACATCACCCATTGGTCATCAGGAAAATCAAAACCACAATAAACCAAGTATGGTGGCACACACCTATAATCCCAGCTGGTTGGGGAGGCTGAGGCAAATACAAGGGCAACCTGAGTAACTTAGCAAGACCCTGTCTCAAAGTAAAAAATAAAAAAGGCTCAGGTTGTAGCTCAATGGTAGAAATTTATGCTGAGTGAAATAAGTCATGCACAAAAGAACAAATATTGTATGATTTCACTTTTATGAAATATCTATAACAAGAATACTCAAAGAGACAGAAAGTAAATTAGAGGCTCTAGCATCTAGGGAAAGGGAAAGTGGGGAGTTATTGCTTAATTATTGCAGAGTTTTTGCTTGGGGTGGTGAAAAAGTTTTAGAAATTTATATTGGGGATAAATTGCACAGTGTTGAATTGCTTAATGCCGCTGAATCGTACACTTACAAATGGTTTAAATGGCAAATGTTATATTACACGTATTTTTTAACACACACCCAAGCTACCAAGTGTGGATGAGAATGTGGAACAAATTCTCAGAAACAACTAGTGGGACTATGAAATGGTACAACCACTTCAGAAAACAGTTCGGCAGTTTCTTCTGAAGTTAAATATACCATCTACTCCATGACACAGCAATTCTACACCAAGGTTCTTAACCTCAGAGAGATGGAAACGTGTCCACAAAAAAATGCCCACCCAAATGTCCATAGCAGTTTTTTCCATGATAACCGAAACCTGGAAACACTCCAATGATCATCAGCAATACAAGAGAAATATGTGATTCTAAATAAATAAATTAACGGATACACATGCGATGTCAAAGAATCTCAAAAGGTAAGTCCTACAGGTGAAACAAGGCAGAAACAAAACACTACTCACATCACATTTTTCCATTTAAGGATTTAGAAAAATGCAAATTTATTCATAGTGACAGAGGAAAAAAAAATGGTTCCCTGAGGGATGAGGTTGGAGGGAGAAAGACCACAATGGGTACGTGGCAACTTTTGATACTGATGACAGTCTGTATCTTGGTTGTGCTGTGAATTTCATAGACACATACATCTCTCAAAACGATTTGAATTGAACATGTTAAATGGAAACAGTTATGTACAGAAATTATATCTCAATAAAGTATAATTGTCAAAAAAAATATACCCAGTTTGTAGCATCCCATCTCAAAGTAATAGGAGGGACAAGGTCACCCCTACTGTCATTCAGAACATCTTATTCCCTTTCACTATTGTTGCTTAAGGGATGGGGGGGAAAATCTTTTTTGGTGTCCTCCAAGCATCAGCCCTCATTTATACAAGCACTAACCATTCAACTCACTGCTAATATTGTGTCACAATAAACTTGCTAGTTCAAAATGCCTTGATTTCATTCCTAATTCTGTTCACTACTTTGAGATCCCTCTAGTTCCTTTCAATGTTGAGTTGGTGATTTAAAACTATGCTTTTATTCTGCTTGATGCAGCAGTCTAAATTTCAAACCCAATCTAATTATAGGTATTCTGTAAGGACAATCTGATCTCCTCTGGTCAGAAGGCATTGATCAAAAGTGAGGTTTCATGATTTTATTGCTATTCTTAATTGCCTTGGATCAAAGGTCAGGAAGGAGATGTGCACTTAGGGAACAGAAGTGGCTTACATCATTCATCAGAATGGCAACAGCCTATAAATGGCTGCTTCTTATTTTCCAAGTGCAAGACTTGGGATGGACAAGACTGTATAAACCAAACAAAAAAGAAAACCTTTGTCTAAGCTTTGGATCTGGATGGGAACTTGGTCCAAACGTGACTGTGAAAGTAGACAGTCCTCTTTCTTTCTTTCTTCTTTATTTTTCTTGAGTAAAACCCTAAATTGCTGGGATAGGAATAAAGTAGTGATAGTTAAGAGGTAACAAAGGGAAGAAGTCCCTTGAGTTGGAATCTTGATGATGAATGAGATAATATGAACTAGCTGTTTAACCTCATCTTCAGTTTCCTGATTTATGCAATTTTTAAGAAAAATTCAAACTTTAAAAGCCTCTTTTTTTTTTTTTTTCGTTCAGTGCTGGGGATTGAATCCAGACCCTGGCATGTGCTACAAAGCTCTCTATAACTGAGCTATATCTTCAGCCATCTGTTAGAGTTTCACTTTGAGTTAGGGTCTCCCTAAATTGTCCAAGCTGTACTTGAACTTTTGATCCCCCTGCCTCAGTTTACTGACTCACTGGGACCATGGAATTATAAGTATTTGCCATCATGCCTGGCCTGCCCCCCCCCTTTTTTTTGGTACCAGGGATTGAACTCAGGGCCACTAACCACTGAGCCATATCCCCAACCATATCCCCAATATATATATATATATATATATATATATATATATATATATATATATATATATATATATTATAGAGAGACAGAGTCTCACTGAGTTGTTTAGGGCCTCAGGCTGGCTTTGAACTCAGGATCCTCCGACCTCTGCCTCCCAAGTTGCTGGGATTACAGGCGTGCAACTGTACCCAGCCATGTGGTCCCTCTTGATTCTTTGAATATCCAGAAGTATTTTTCTTTCTCTTATTTAGAAAAGACAACTTGGATTCGTGTTTTTGGTGGGTGAAGTTGGATTGATTGGATGGGAATTCTTTGAAGCTGTAAGTGGAGGTAAGAGATGGCATCTACTGATAGATCCATAGACTTTGAGGCACCCACCATGCCCATAGCCTCCCCTTCTAAGGAAAAGCCTGTCATGGATGGTTCCCTCTCCATGAGATGCGATGCTAGCCCTGCACAAAACTCTAAGTGGATTAAAGACTTAGGCATTAGACCAGAGAACCTGAACTTACTAGAAAAAAAAGTAGGCCCAACTCTCCAACATGTCGCCTTGGGAACCGAATTCCTCATCAAGATTCCTAAAGCACAAGAAATAAAATCAAGAATCAATAAATCAGATGATATCAAACTGAAAAGCCTCTTCCCAGCAAAGAAAACAAGAACATGTACAGAGATCCTATAGAGTGAAATAACCCAGTCAATAAATGGGCTAAGAAACTGAACAAACACTTCACAGAAGAAATACGAATGGTCAAAAAATATATGAAAAAATATACATCTCTAGCAATTAGAGAAATGCAAATTAAAACTACACTGAGATTCCATCTGACTCCAGTCAGAATGGCAGTTATAAAGAATACAAGTAACAATAAATGGTGGCAAGGATGTAGCATTCATTGTTGATGGAACTGCAAGTTGGTGCAACCACTATGGAAAGTAGTATGGAGATTCCTTAGAAAACTTGGAATGGAAACACCATTGGATCTAGTTATCTCACTCCTCAGTCTATACACAAAGGACTTAAAAAAACAGCATACTACAGTGACACAACCACATCCATGCTTATAGCAGCTCAACTCACAATAGCCAAGCTACGGAAACAAACTAGGTGCCCTTCAATGGATATACAGATAAAGAAAATATGGTATATATAATGGAATATTACTCATCCATAAAGAAGAATGAAATTATGGGCCAGAACTAGAAAATGTCATGCTAAGTGAAATAAGCCAATCCCCAAACACCAAAAGCCAAATGGTCTGATTTGTGGATGCTAATCTAAAACAAGAGAGATCGGGGAGGGGAATAGTAGAAATCCATTAGACTAGACAAAGGGAAATGAAGGGAAGGCCGTGGGGAGGGGAATAGGAAAGATTATAGAATTAACTAGACAAAACTTTCCTAGCCCTGTGTTTGTATACACAACTAGGGTAACTCCACATCATGTACAACCACAAGAATGGGAGCCTAAATAGAATAAGTTATACTTTGTGTATGTATATTCAACAAAAATACATTCTACTGACATGTATAACTAAAAACAAAAAATTAAAATTAATCAAAAAGATGCAGTGCTTGGTGTGACACTATCCTGCAATTCCAGCTGCAGGTGGTTAGGTCAGGGATGCATGCCTTAGTCTGATGCACTCCTTGAAATTTGAATGTAAGGGAGGATAGTGACCAGATGAGAATGAGTTCTCTGGGGAGTTCATATCTTCAGAACAACATAGAATCAGGAGTTTTTGTAGATTGTATCTGCCCAAGCAGGTCATCTCTCAGCTAATTTGAATTTGGGGCACAGAATCTGCATGCAGCCCTGTTAATAGGAAGGAGCAGAAACTCTAGCAGGTGTCAGGGAAAGCAGAAGGTGGAAGAGTCCAGAAACAGCAGAGCCACCAGAGCTTTAAGCCAGAGTCTTACTCTTGAGAGTCACCAAGACCTAACCCAAACAACATTGCAGTTCCAGAAGGCCTGGCGCTGGGAGAGTGCTTTTTATTATGTGTGCTCCATTCACAAGGTGATTGGAGAAAGAGTCTATAACCTGTAAATTGAAATAATCTGCACCACAGATCTTGTGCTAAATACTACCCGGTCCTTTGAAATTATGTTATTTGAAGGTAAACACTATCTGATTTACCCTGTTGTGTCAGAAATAAAGCTGAGACTCAAGTAGTTTCAGTGACTTACTTAAAATCAGAAAAGTAACAGATAGGAAAGATCACTTTTTTTTTTTGGTAGTGAGAATTGAACTCAGGGGCACTCACTCAACCACTAAGCCACATCTCCAGCCCTACTTTTTTGTATGTTTTTATTTAGAGAAAGGGTCTCACTGAGTTGCTTCATGCCTTGCTTTAAGACATACCACTTCTAATTGAGTAACTGAAAATACCCACAAGGGGTTGGGAGTGTAGCTCAGTGTTAGAACTTGCACTTCTCATGCCCAAGGCCCTGGATTCCATTCCCAGCAGGAAAGAAAAGAAGATTAGAATGCATTCTCTTCCTGCTCTTTTGTTATGTACACCTCCATTTCTTTGGTCACTGGGTCTTACCTATGGAAAAAGACGATAGAGGCAGCTACTTCATATCTGCATGTCATCTCTACTTTGTGAGTTTTTTTTGGGGGGAGGGGGGGATCCCGGGAAGAAGATGTACACACTCTAGGAGGTTGCCAGAGAAAATACAGATGCCCAGGTACTGCATAGGCTATACTTACACAAAAGAGTACTTGATGTTTACATGAAATTGAAATATAGCTGGGCATCCTGGTTTTTTGTTTGCTTAATCTGGGGAATCCTATCCATGCAGACATTGAAAACCAGAGAAGCAAAGATCATCAAGGCCAGAAAAGCAGAGGGGATCAGTCACAGCTCTGGGGAGCAGCTTCCAGCTCCTCTATCTGGATTCCTCAAGCATGCCACGGTCTTGGTTTGCATAGAAGAAATGGCATCCACCCGGCTGTGAGAACAGTAAGTCTGCCAAGGGGCAAGATGGTGTCAGAACAGGTTGTTATTTGTGGTACTCAAAGCTCCGTAGAATGTAAACTGTTTTTAATCTTTTGCAAAAATGAAAATTTAATCACAGCCTAGAGTATAATGCAAATAACTAAGTACTCTACTTAAAATTTTAAAAAAAATCTTTCAGATGTGGTTCTGCATGCCATTTGGCCTATAGTACCCATCACAACCACTGCTTGAAATTCACAAAATGGTGAGATTGGCTCCTGGTTTTCAGATAGCACTAACTAAAAACACAAATATGAGAATATTGTGCCTATTTTGTTTTAACTCTTACGTCATCTTGTTTTGATTCGGGACTTGTTCCAGATATGAGATTGCTGACTGCACCCAGCCAGCCAACATGCAATCACTCTAGATGGATAAAAGATGACTTTTCAGTTCACTGTATTCCTGGGCATAGCTTTCTGTCCTCACTGTCTGGGACATCCACTGAGCCCCTCTGCCTTTTTAATTTTCATAGGATGAGATAAGCTCTTGATGAAAGTGCTGTACTTCCCTGTCTGACCTTCTCTTTAGGGCAGCAAATCCCATTTTGTATTAAAAATCATTACTCATAAATAGGAGTGCATTAGTCTTAGCCATAGCCAAACCCCATCTGGTCTCTTCCCTTCAGTGAAGAGTGATGAACTATTAAAAGGGCAGGAAGGGATGGAAAGGGGGGAGGAGGCCACTGGAGGGCACGACGCAGGGCTCCTGCTGCAGAATGTGCTGTGTCACCTGGAAGTCCCTCCCCTGGAGCTCTCTGGCCACTGTGTAAAGGCAAAGCAGGTTTTAATGGAGGACACAGCCTGTGTCACATCTGCCTGCATGTCCACAAAGTATTCTGGGTTTGTCAGAAGAGAAAAAGCAAGTAAGTAAATATAGAGGAAAAAGCAAGGAAAAACAACAGAAGTTTAGAAAACTTATGAGTATATTGTGTATTTTTATTCCTTTTTTTTTTCTTTTTTGCTAGTTACAAGTCTGGCAGGGCATAAACACTAAAGGAATCAATAATTGAAATAACAATTAACACTGAGCCGGGCGTGGTAACACATGCCTGTAATCCCACTGACTGGGGAGACTGAGGCCGGAAGATCATACATTCAAAGACAGTCTATGCAATTTAGCCAGATCCTGTTTTAAATTTTTTAAAAATGTTTAAAAAGGTCAGGGATATCACTCAGTGGTAGAGCACCCCTGGGTTCAATCTCCTATTAATAATAATAATAATAATAATAATAATAATAATAATAATATAAGTAGAAAACATTGAAAAAAGAACAAAAATTCCAAAACAGAGGCCTGGGAGAGGACAGGATCTTGGGGGAGATGGGCCCTACCTTCTTCAACAGACCTTTTCCCAGGGCCTGCACTTCGCTTCCCCAGCTGCCAAGAGGCAGATATCCAGGGGAACCCTTCAAGCAGCCCTTCTGTGACCTCATGTGCTGATTGTCTCAGCTACAAAAGTGAATGTGCAGCCAGCAGCCACTGGAGTTTCTGCAGCTACTTATGAGATAGATACTCTTGGTGTTTCCTCCTTAACTAGTCCAAGTCCTTTTTCTAATGGTGCTAGTTTTTTTTCCAACAGTATTTTCAGTTCTTCTATGGTAAAAATGAATCTTTTTTAATCCAATAAGGACAAGTAGACAAGTCAGGGCCTCAGATGACCTCAATAAGAGAGCAACCTCAGTTTGGGATGCTTTTCTGAGACCTTGGCGGTACACAAGTCTGAGGACTGCTAGAGAGAGGGGACTGGAATCTGGGGCTGGAAAGAACACAGAGACTTTCTAACAGATATTTAAACCAACTGGAAGGCAGGCATTGGAGAGTGGGTCTTTAGTCTTCTTCAGCAACATTCCTTAAATCTGCAGATATTGATAAGGAAGTGAGCATTATTTTCCATCTTTCCTAATAAGTTGTCAACATAATTAGACATGACTTTTAATGCATGTCATCTTTTCTGTGTTCGTTGAGTTACATGGGGGCAGGCTGCAGCTGATCATTGAGGGCCACATGGGTCCCTCTCCAAAAAGTTCCCATGTCCCAGAGCCAGACAGCCTTACATTTCCAAGTCCCCAACTCCAGGAATCTTCATAGGTGAGGTTCAGCAAGAACCCTCTGGGTAGAGAGGGACTGGCACTCAGACAGCTTAAAGGGTAAACATGATCAGACCTGGAAGAAAGTTGGCGACCAAAGAGGCTTGGAAGAGGCAACAAGAATTATTTGACTGAATTGCAGAAATGAACCTGATTTGCATCAGGGAAACTCCCTGCCCATCAGAACCCGACCTCTTCTGTCCACCAATCAGGGCTTGCAGTGCAGTTACCTTCCCCACCCCTATCTTCTCTACAAATCAGAGCCTGGCACCTTCTCTCTCTCCACTAATCAGGGTTGTGGACAAAATAACAACAACAAAAATCAACATCAAATCTTTACCCTCATCCTATAGCCTGCAGGTAAGTCTGCATGGAAAGCTGGGTGTCTGGGTCTTTGTTGCTATTCTTATTATTTAGAGAAGGAAGGAGAAAAGTAAGAAGAGGGTAGAACAAGGCATGGTTGTCCAATCTTTACGATTTAACTTCAATTGAGGTTTTTAAAAAAGATTCTTATGTGAAACTCAAAAACAAAGTGCAAGTTAGAAGAGAGAGGCCGGTGGGAACTCTCCTCCACTACTCCTGATGTAGCTGTAAGTGCTCTATCCAAAGGGCCCAGATTCTCTGGACTTTGCTTCCCTGCACGGTCTGCACTCTGGGCCCCACACTCAGCATATCTTCTTCCTTTTGTTTTCTTCCAAAACATTGGATCGATGCTGTTTGGGAGCACTTGGCTTGGCTCCAATCCTACTACTGCAGGAATATTGTCTTTCAGATTCTGTTCCCATAAAGCCAGGTTGATGGAGGGCCCATCAGGCAGTTCAGCACTAATAAATGTCTCAAATATCACATGAGCAACTTGAAAGCAAGATTTCTTTTTAATTCAGTTATTCATGAAATGCCTAGCATAGCACATAAAAGAAAATTGCTCCTAATCCCATTCAGTAAGTGGAATTCATTTCACCTTTGCCAGGGGGCCAGAGTGTGTGTGTGTGTGTGTGTGTGTGTGGTGGGGGGCAGAGAATCTGAGTAAAGGGAAATCTAGTGCAGCTTCCCCTTCAGAGGCTACAAGAAATTAGCTAAATAATAATCTTTATTATTTTATTTTGGAGGAACTTGATGAGGTCCAAGTCAGAACCATATATAGGTGACAAAAAAAAAATTTAATTTTTATCCTAAGCTAGCATGGACTTCCAGGACCTCTATCCAAGCAAAATCTGGGCCACTTCTTCTCTGGAAAACTTGAAAAAAAAGTTTCTGCATATGTGAAAAAGAATTAAGGGATTTAGTGGACAGTCATCACAAGCCAAAATTAACATGTGATTCCATATGCTAATGGAATGACTTAGATTGCATTAATTAAAGATGTACAGAACCAGGATGGTTTGGTGAACATAGCTGTCAGCACTCACAATTCCTGCTTTGGTGGGGGTAACTGGTGACCTAGGTCTGTAACCATTTGCCTGTGATGATTCCTGGAGATAGTTCCTCAAGGTGGTTCTTGAGTCTGCTTCATAAATAAGCTCTATGGAAAGCTTACCTTGTTTTCCCCCAAATAAGAGACTCCAAAGATGAAGCTGCACTGTCTTCTGAATAGAGGTTTTGGGAATTGCTATCTCTCCAAGGCCATACACTCTCAGAGCAGCCCACACCCAATGAGGGGTCAATGCAGGGCACAAAGACCTAGTCATCTGAGCCCAGATCAGGACAGCTCTGAAGAGCTCTCCCGCTCTAAGATCTCTGTGGATTGGCTGAAGCTGTCCTGGGGCCTGCACTGCAGTTCATCTTTTCCTTTGCTCAGTCCAGCTTCTGTCCCCCTTTTCAAGGGTATTGATACTAAAGGTACACTTTAGCAACATCCTGCACACCAAACTCCAGCTCAGGGGCTGCTCCCCAGCTGCACCAAAATTGTGCCAGTTCTCTGAGGGTAGTCATGCCAGACTTGCAGAGCTGCCTTCAGAACTTGGACAATTATTTTGGTTAGTCTACATAGCTTTCTACCAGCTAGGCAAAGCAGCCTGAAGTGGAATAGGCATCCTCTAAAGATGGGGTGACCTTCAAAGAAGAGATGTTCAAAGAAAACCTGATTATTGGAAAGATGAGGTATGGGTGATGGGGTGAATTCAAGAACCTTAAGGTCAGAAGAACTGAATGTCCTCCAAGGTTCCAACTTACATCAAGATCTTAACATCCCAAGGTTTACTAGACTCCAGGCACTTAGTATCCTTTAGCACACATCCATCCCCATGTAATTATAAAAGATCAAATTCAACGTTTAAATGCTGAAACCTGCACAGCCATTAGTTCGGAATACCAGTGAGGGGTGATGGGGAATGGAGAAAAGACAAACAGACACACACAGAGAAAAGCTGGGGCCCAGTGATTCTCCATCCTTTGATGAGGGATGAATGACCCAGAGCCAGCTCAACACATTTACTATATAGGTTTTAACGTCAAAGTTTTTTGTGAGAAAGTTTCTTCAGAGCATACAGGGTGAAGGTCAGAATTCTGGGGATCCCAATTATAATTATCAACTTGGCGCTCATAATTCTTCCCCCCCTCCCCCAGCAGCTGATGTCTTAACTCAGTGTCAAGACTGATAGTCCTGTGGCAAGCATGGAATCTCCTTGGAACAGGGTATCACCATAGTAACTGGGCAGTCTCAACTATGCCTTTACATCAGGAGTTCCCAGCTCAGGTGTGCTCTGTTGCGGGACAGTTCAAAGACTGTGATTCAAATCACCACTCCCAACACATAACTACATAAGATAAGGTTAAGTCAAAGGAAAATCATAGAGTTACAGAATTTCAACTGCTAAATAAGAAGCCAATTAATAACCTTTTAAAATCATACTGCCACGGCTGGGAGTGTAACTCAGTGTGCTTAGCATACATTAGGCCCTGGGTTCAATCCCCTGCACCTAAAATAAAATTTAAAAAATAATTCTGTCTTCCTATATCCAGTAACTATGGACATTATTGTGTACACTTTGTTTAATCCAAGTAACCTTAACGTTGGCCAGAACAGTCAAAGCATATGCGTGCACACACATGCATTTAAACCACATTCACAATAATGTATTTTCACATCCCCAAGGGAAAAGGGGATTTTCTAGAGGCAATAGGATAACTGGATTTTCTGGGGATAGTATCTTAGTACAGAAAGAAGTAGCCTATTATGATCGCTTTGTCTCTTCTATTCATTCAATATTCATTTTTTAATCCATTCAAACAATATTAGCTTTCCAATTATATGGAAAGAGTTATGCTAATTGACTTGGGCAGAACTGAACCTTGTACATGTCAAAAAATCCCACCTCCAATGAGGGAGCTTTTAGATATGGCATGTAAGCTTGCGTGGTAACGATGATGTCATAAATCATGGGCTGTCATCATAAGGATGGAGCTCAAGGGCTGACTCCATTCTGTGCCTGCTGTGTGATCCTGGACAAGTTGCTCCAAGAAAGTTTGAGGCCAGCCTCAGCAACTTAGCAAGACTTTTTCTCAAAATAAAAAATAAAAAGGTCTGGGGACGTAGCTCAGTGATTGTTAACAGTGTCTGATAGTAGTGGAACATTAGATTTTTTTTCTTTTTATATTTTTCAAATTTTCCCAATAAGCAAGATACTCTTAAAAAAAAAAAGGAAAAAGAAAGGGGATGATAACTGGTAGGAATCACAAGGTTAACTGGAGTTGGGGGTGAGAGAAGGAGTGTGGGAAGGGCTTGAGGTGAAGGGCGGGGTAAAAATGGAGTCAAAATGGAGCATGCTTCCCAGAGGAGGAGGAGGAAGAAGAGGCTTTGATCTTGGCAAGGAGGAGAGGTCTTTTCTCGGGAAGAAGTCAGACAATGCCTGAGGTAACGCTGAGTGATTAGATCTCCATCTAGTGCAAGGCCTAACAGGTCACTGGGAAAAGAAGTAGGTGGAACATGGGGAGAAGATAAGACCTGGCCCAGAGGACTTCAAGGAGCTCTCAGTGACCCCTTCAAAAGCCAGTAGGCACCATCATGTAAATGTATAACCTGAGCCTATCCCCTGGAGAAAGGTCACCCCCAAGGGAGTAGCTTTGGTCTTTGAATTTTACCCACTTATTGGCCAGCCCAGGGAACTCATTAATCAGCATTTAAAGTTGGGCAAAGATTCTTGTAGTTCCATCTAAACCACTTAAGAGTAGGTCTTTTTATTCATGAGGCATTATTTCTCATTAAATTCTGCCTTCTTAAGTTGGGCCTCTAGAGAGAGACTCTGTCTAGCCCAGCACAGACACACTGACTGCTTCCCATGCCAGGAGTGCAGAATTGGAACTCAAACATGGCCTTGGCCCCTACTGACAGTGGCTGCCAGTTTCCAACACCGTCCTTTGTGGGCAGGAGGAGTAAATGCCCAGGAGAGACCTCAGAATGTCTTCATACCTGGTTTGGGACACCTTTCCCAGACCCCTCCTCCTAAGTTTCACAGTTGGCATGAGTAGTGTTTAATCTTTTTGTCATTGTGGGGATATTCTTTCATTTGTTCCTCAGATATTATTACCGTATATTTGGCATGCTGGACAGTCAGAGAGCCCTAAGAAGGTAAGTCCCCCTTAAGAATTTCACAAGGCAGTCTTTCTTGGTAACATGAGCTCCCCTTCCAGCTCTGTCCCTTCTTCTCACTCCCACACCACTTCTCCCAGAGCTGCCTCTTTCAGTGCAAAATAGCAAGGACTCAACCCTCCCTAGTGCCCTGGTCAGAACCTCGAGGCAAGTGCTATTTACTCTTATTTTAAAATAATGAAGAGAGCTTTCAAGGCAAGTTTGGAATTAGACCCTGTTTGTGTTTGGATCTAAAATGTCCCCCAAAGGCCCACATTAAAGGCTCAGTCCACAGCCTGGTTCTATCCAGAGGTGGTGGAAACTTCAGTGCTTAATGAGAGATAAGCAGGTTATTGAGGGCCTTCCCTTGAAGGGAATAGTAAGACAAGATCCCCTCTTCTTCCCCTCTCTTTGCTTCCTGGCTGTCTTGAGGTGAACACGCCTCCTTCTCCACAGGCTCACACCAGGAAGTACTGTGCCACTAGAGGCCCAAACAACAGGACCAATTGGTCATGGATTGAAAACTCCAAACCTGTGAGCCAAAATGAACCTTTTCCCTTTTCAAGTCGATTTATCTCAAGTATTTGTTATAGTAATGGAAAACTGATTAACACAGATGGAATGAGCCAACCACAACTCTGGTTCATCATGTACCATCCTGTATGTGGTACTGGCCTGTCTATCCCCAGCACGAGCCTGAGATATTTTAATGCATGTTACTTGAATGAATTTAATGGTTCAGTAAATAAATGCCTACATGACTAGGTACACACTATGTTTCACCATCATTGATGTTTCTAGGTCTCAACTAAATTAGAAACTTCTGGAGGGCTGGGAACTTGTTTGTTTTGTTTTTGTAACTAGCTCTCTTCCTTCCCTGTGGATGTTTATTAATAATCCTGACAGGTCCCCTGGGGATTCAGGGACTCTAAGATAGAGACTTTGCTTGTAAGTAGGCTCCAGCTCCATATCCCAAGGCAGCACCTCTTCTCCTCCCTCTCATACCTCTCATATTACCCCTTCAAGCTTGGGGTCCCCAGAGCTACCTCCTCCAGGGAGAAGGCAGGGAGAAGGGTAATGAGCCTTTCTCACCACTAGAGGGCAGGCTTGAGACACAGTTACCACCAAAGGGTCAGATGACCTATAATTTATCTTACAACAAGAGCTTTGGAGAGTCACTAAGGACTCTATTATAATTATGCAAGGACAGTAGGTGTAAAATGGAGTGTCTCAGACAAACTTGGATGTATGGTTACCCTACTAATGGGGCCAGCATTCCAGAAGAAAGAAAATGGATATTTTGAGGGAGGTAGAAACCCTGAAATTTGACTTTAGCAGTTCTATTGTGTCCCCCACCCCTACATCACCATCGTTTTCCCCTCCCCCTGCTCCCTGCCCAGGAGCACTTTGGAGAATGGTACTTTCCAACAAAAGGTGTCCCAGTCTCCAAAGGTCATCCAGAAAAAAAAAATCTGTATTATAGACCTGCCCCTGTGTGTCCAAGTGCAGGGTGTGCCCTGGAGGGTAGGGCCATCCTGGGTTGGGTGGAAGCTCTGATTGCTGAGTTAACTTAGCACTGGGGTAAAAACTCTGCACATGTGTGAATTCCAGGCTTCTCACTACACTTGATGGGCAGACCATGAGTGAAATGAACCCGTAGAGGTCAAAGCACCATTGCCCATCCAGGTGCCTCTGAACTCTTCCCACCAGCAAGGATCTGGGCTTGGTGTTCGCAGCCTGGCTTCTCGCCCTATGGGATTGGAAGACCCCTTATAAACTGAGAGTGACCTCACTGAGTGCTGTGTAGTGAGAACGTCTTTGACCTACTCAGTAAAGTAGGGTAGAGACTACAGATTCAAACTTTTAAAAAATTTATTCAGGTTTAAACAACTCTGAAGGAACACATAAGTAATATTTCTATATTTCTACAGATTCATTTAGTCTTTTTCAAAAATTTGAAATATAAATTCATATGCTATAAAAATCCACCAATTTAAAGTATATAATTGGGTGGGTTTTAGTATATTCATTTGCTTTATGTATAAAGCATCTTGCCCATAGTAATAATCATGGTACGTAAACACTTTTCTGTTTTGTTTTCTTCATTTTTCCTAATCCATTTTCATGTTTCTGTTTCCATATAGCTGCCATATTTATTATTTAATTTTACTTATTTTTTCAGGTGCAAAGGCCTATGCTTGGCCAGTGTTCTAACACTAAACTTCACCTCCAGCCCCACATTTATCATTTTAAACCAAGGGATAATATACTATCATGTCAATATATCTTTGCTTATATAACTGTTCTGTATTCACTAGATGGTTTGGCTTTCTATCTTTTTATAATTCTCCCGATTGTATACTTTGTCTTCATTATCTGACGTTCTGTCTTCCAAGTGATCTAGTCTGTTGGTGATACTTTCTGTTGAGTTTTTAAATTTGGTTTATCATTTCCTTTATTACAAGGATTTCTGATTTTTTTTCAGAATCTATCTCTTTTTTGAAGTAGTCTTTTGCTATCTGTATTTGCTGTCTTATTTCTTTGTTGGAGTGATCAATTTTTGCCTGTCTTGGCTCATTTATGTCATTCTTTAATTCATAGATCATTTTAATTATGAACCTTCTGAACTCCTTCTCTGACATTTCATCAACTGTGCTTTCCACTGGTTCTGTTATTATAGTATCCTGGTTTGTTTGGGGCACTTTCCTCCCTTGTGTTTTCATGTTGTCTATGTCTTCCTTTCTTGCAGTGCGGATCTGAGATATTACAGTTTCTACCCTATAATCTTGTAGTATCTGTGCAGATTATCTTACCTCACCTTGGTGTTGGGCTTCCAGAAACTGCTGGTGTCCTTCTCTATGCTTCTCTTTTTTAGGGGGAGGGGGGCACTGGGGATTGAACTCAGGGGCACTCAACCACTGAGCACATCCCCAGCCATATTTTGTGTTTTATTTAGAGACAGGGTCTCACTGAGTTGCTTAGTTGCTGAGGCTGGCTTTGAACTCACCATCTTCCTGCCTCAGCCTCCTCAGCAGCTGGGGTTACAGACGTGTGCTGCTGTGCCTGGCTATAATTCTCTTTAATACCACTATAAATATTATTGTATAGATAATTCTTAATTTCATGAACAATGTTGTTTGGATTACTGAGTAAAGGATGCCATCATAAGGCTCTTATTATTTTTCTCTGTAAAGACGCAATTTCTGCACTGAAGTTGAAAGCTGTGTTTGCAAATATCTGTAACTAACTCCTGGCCAGCCCTGGGTTTCATTATCTTATTTGTTTTTGCCAACACATTACTAGAGAGGAAGCAAACTCTCCTCCACAGTGAGTTTGTTTATTATTATTATTTTTGTTTTGTTTTATTGGTTTTGAGATGGGGACTCACTAAGTTGCCCAGGCTGGACTCCAACACCTGGATCCCAGCAGTTCTTCTCCCTCAACCTCCTAAGTAGCAGAGAATACAGATGCACACCACTACGCCTGGTGTACGAAGTGCTTAAAGTATCTAAAAAGGAATCTTTGTGCTGTAGAATTCTGCCCATCATATCACACAATTGCTAAAAAGAAAAAGAAAGAAAAGAAAAAAAAAACGCCTAAAATTCCTTATTCCAATTATAACCAAATCTAAACGTAACACATGATAGATGATGGATACCCATTGGCTGTGTTGTGGCACCTAAATCTGGATATTTCTCCCACAGAGAGTAACCATCTTAGGTATTGTTCAGCTTATCAATTTAGGGACTCAGCTCCAAATTCACCTTTTTGGACTCTCTGATGAAAATGGATCTAGTCCTTTAAATATTTTTTTTTCCTCCTGTGTTAGCTGGCATTGACATTTTGTCAACAGAAAAAGAGGTTTGCTTGCTTCCTAGCTGCAGTATGTTCACCAGCTAGTCCCTCTGTACCAGCCTGTGCCTACAGTAGTGGCAGCCAGCAGCCCCCAGCAGACAGCACCTCCCCTGCTCAAGCTGGAAGCCCCTCCACCCCTGGTGCTGTTTTACCTAGCAGAGCCTCTGAAGGTGGAATAGACTGCCCATGAACCACTATCCTGGGCACCTCAGGAGGCACATTTCCAGAAAGTTCTGCCACTACCACTTTGCCATTTAGTAAATCATATCTGCACAGCTCTGCCTTTCCACCCTGCGTGGGAGTGAGTGGGCAGCAGTTTCTTGGGTGCTCTCAGCCCTAAGACTGGTTCTTACATCTGCTGTTTCCATTACTATTAGAGTTCTCTTTCTTACTAGTCGATCCCTCCCAACTGCAACCCTTTATTATATCCAGTGATTCCTCAGGGCTGGGCTATGGCTCAGTGCGAGAGCACTTACCTACCATGTGCAAGGTTTTGGGTTTGATCCCTAGCACTGCCACCCCCAATCTTTTTTAAACAAAAAAATAAATTCTTCACATTAAACTTTGTTCATATTATTATGTGACTTCTTGGTCCTGGTTGAACTCAGACTCATATAAGTATGTGCTCCTTGGAAAAAATAATGCATTTAGTTACCTTCTGTATATACACTTGAGACAAAATTTGTTTCTTAGATCCTTTGTTTTTAAGTTCCTTTACAACACTTGGCTACCTAAGAGCAAATTTTGATGAAGTGGATGAGCCTTGGGCAGAAGACTTGAGCATGAAGGAGCAGCCCTTCCCCACTCCACTCACGTGATTACGGGTGGACAACAAATCTCGTCTCATCTCAGGACTCCCGCCTCCTCCCTCACACATTCCCTGGTGGGCCAGGTGCAAGCAGCTGTTCCAAGCTGAGGCAATTAGAACCCACCTGGGATGTTTTGATCCTGAATTCAGCCTCTCTACCCTGAACCAAAGCTGGAAGACTACGAAACCATGAGACTTGAGCACTGTGTTATGGCAGACTTTGCCAAGGAGGAACTTAGAGTGTGATGCATACCAAGATAAGAGGGGGCAAGGCAGAGCACATCCCTAGTGCCATGTGTTTGAATCTGTTCATCAGCTTTCTGATACTTAACAAATACCCAAGATAATCAACTTGAAAAGAGGAAAGGTTTATTTTGGCTCAAGTTTGGGAGCTTTTTGTCTGTGACCAATTAGGCCCATTGCTTTGGGCCTGCAGAGGCAAATTACCTCATGGGGAGCCTGTGTGGTGGCAGAGGTCTGTTCACCTCATGGCTCAGGTCAAAGAGAGAGGAAGAGAAAGGGGTGGGGTCCCACCATTCCTTTCAAGGACACACCCCCAATGACCTGCAGACCTCCCATTTGGCTGCATCTCAAAGGTTCCCAATAGCTTGTCTCTGGGGACCAAGCCTTAAACACATGGGCCTTTGGGGGGACATTTCAGATCCAAACTGTAGCTGAGCTCCTAAATATTCTCAGACCAGTTCCAGACCTTTCTACCTATATAAACTAATGAATCTCCCTCCCGTTTGTGTTTTTCTTCTCTTATCCAACCTATTTTGATTTAGGTTTCTGCCTCTGGCAACTGAAAAGAGAGCTAATGTGGCTTTGTGTGGACTTTACCAAGAACCAGTTCTTGATGCATTATTATTAGTTTCTGTTTAACCAGAAACAACAAAACAGAAACAACATCTCCAAGCCAGGCAAAACTTTGAATAAGAACTTTGAGGCCTGTTTATCCAGGTTCAAAACAGTTTCTATATTTAAAAAGCTCAGATCAGAATAACTCCAGGACCTCCTCTGACTGTGAGAGCTGAGATTTGACACCTCTGCTGGTTTCCATGACTACCATCAGCAGCTATGATAATGCCAAAACAAGAACCAGGGGACTTGGTAATTTTACTTTGTGTGTGTATGTGTGTGTGTGTGTGCGTCCACATTATAGCCAATTTGAATGAATTACATAATATACACCTAACCTATATCTCTGGTGTCTTCAGTTTTCCCTGGTAATGTGGGTGGATTAACAAGAGGCAAAGCAAGGTCTCCTCTCTTCTTCCTGAGTGAGTGTTCTTCCAAGATGCATTTCTTGTGACTCTGATGAGATTACTTGGTGACCTAGTTCCAGTTACCCAAGTTGGGCTATCATGATTCCTGGGGATGTTGGCTCAAAATAGCTCCATGTCTTTGTTTCACAAATAGGCTCCCTGGCAAGCTCATGTTGTTTCCCCCCAACCTCTACCCCAAGGAAGAAATTCCAAAGACCAGCTCTTGACTGAGAGTTTGCTCCTGCACATACATATCACAGGCTGAGGGTTTTAGAGTTAGGACAGGGACACAGATCTGTCTCTCAAGATTACCAAGTTAGTTCCTAAATCCTTCAGGGACCTATACCTTCTCCTTGCCCTCTATGTCAGTCAGTTTTTCATTACTCTGACCAAAATGCCTGACAGAACAACTTAGAAGAAGAAAAGTTAATCTGGGCTCACAGTTTCAGAAGTTCAGTCAACTAACTCCATTGCCCTTGGCCCAGGTGAGGCAGAACATCAGGGTGGAAAGATAGCAAACAGAGGAAAGCTGCTTGCCTTACTCTAGCCAGGAAGAAAAGACAGCAAGGAGAAGAGATGCAAGGAAGATGCACCCTTCCAAGACATGGCCAGTGACCGACCTCCTCCAGCCATGCCCCAGCTGCCTACAGTTACCGCCCAGTTAGTCCACGCAAACTACGGTGGACTCAGAGCTGACTGAGGTTCAGCTCTCACAATTCAATTATTTCACCTCTGAATTCTCCAGCATTAACCCAGGAGCTTTGGGGGGACATCTTATATCCAAACCATAATACCTTTCTATGTCCACTCCTGGAAACAGACCTTTGTGCCTTGCAATGACATCAGTGAATACAGTGCCTGCTTGGATAAGGAACAGCAAAGCCTGAACACTTTCTCATATCTTGCCTGAAGCAAAACCTTTTTCCAGATGTTTCACTTGAAAATTCCCAAGCATCAGTGGCTCCTCCATAGCACATTAGAACTTACGACTGGATAGTGTGTAGTACCTGAGGGTAGGGATAAGGTTTTATATCCATCCTATTCACCCATTCAAGTGCCTGCTTCAGTCTAGACTTACTTCTTGATACACCTGTTGATTGAAGGAAGAGAGCCAACTTTACTGAGTACCTATTATGTGGCAGGCACTCAGTGTTTGTATATATGGCAGTACTTGGGAGGCAGTGTGATTAGGTGACCATGGGCAAGAATCCAATATCAGAAAGTCTTGAAATCAAATCCCAGTTCTCCCACTTCTGGGCTGTGTGAACCTCTGCTCAATTACTTAACAACTTCTTTGAGCCTCAGTTTCCTTGTCTGTAAAGTGAGAATAACGTTAAATCACCTCTTGGGGCTGTAATAAGGATTAAATAAGGTTATGTTCATAAAATATATTGACACATAGTAAGCATCCAATAGGATTAGCTATTATGATTCAAAAGATCACTCTAATCCCAGGAGCATCTCATGTATAGAACATTGTACAGAAAGTTTAAATACTGCAAAGCAAAAGTTCCAGAATTTATAAGTAAAAACATAGTAGCTCCTCGAATATTAACTGGATCAAAGGTCTGTATATTTTGGTCTTTGTGTTTGGCATAGAGAATTGTTTATTCTGTGCTTACTGTGTGCTGGGCATGGTGCTAGGCAACGTGATCCATGACCTTGTGAAGTTTAAAAACTTGTTGTGGAGACGGGGCCAACAAACATAACATCCCTAAGCAGTACAAGATGGGCTATACCGCAAAGCTGTATTAGCAAACGCTGTGTGAATTAACAGGGGGAAAGTAATGGTAACCAATTTTCACTATGCTCTAGGTTCTGTATTAAAAATGCCACCTTATTTAAGTTTCCATTAAATCCATGAGGTGGTATATCCCTTAGGAGAGCTGAAGAAATGGACTCAGTGGGATCCAGTGATTTCCTGAGAACACATAATCAGTAAGTGGCTAAGGCTGAACTTGTACTGAGGCCACCTGGCCCTTAAACCCTGCAGACTACATCCTCCCAGATAGAAGCAAGTATCATCAATCCCACCTTTCAGAAGAGGTGACTTGTCCAAGGTCACTGAAACAGCTGCAGGTGGAGCTAGGTTTTTAATGCAGGTCTGTCCATCTCATGGTCTCCAGAATTCACTTTGCACCTTGCAGCCAGAAGATGGCAAAAACTTGTGGCACCCAGGAAGAAGTGGGCCTCCTGGCTGTTGCTTACAGTCTGGTGAAGGTGGTGGCATGGGCCACACCTGTGCCACAGAAGCCCTTATAGAGCTGCATGGGGATCCTGAGGAAGTCCAGTCTTGCCTTACAGAGAGAAGAAACTGAGGCCCAGACAAACTCATTCCAGGCAACTCCCAACCCTTTTGCCTTGGCTTTGGCTGCCCCCACCTGCAAACCCCTCCATGTTCCAGCTCACTACAAGTCCCACCCATCCCTCAAGACCTAGTCTTTGCTCTCTTTCCTGCTCAGTCTAGGGGCCTGGCAGCCACTGAGAAAGCGCTGGTAGGTGGTCAAGTAGTCAAGAACTATACCCATCGATGTCCGTTTTAATAATCTTCCACTTCTTGGCTCCTCGTAGCACTCAGTGAATGTTTGTTGATGGAAAAAATGATGAATAAATCGGAGCACTAACTGCCAAGTGAGGATATGATCAGGAGTCTGCTGCCCAGAGCCCAGGGGAATCCAGGGCTTCGGCTCCGGCCTTGAGCTCAGCAGTTCCACCTCCTGGTTTTTAAGAGGAAGTGCACCAGTTTGGCCTCACGCCAAAGATTGACAGGAGGGCTAAAGATTGTCAAGTAACTCTGTGTGTGTGTGTGTGTGTGTGTGTGTGTGTATCTATCTGTCTGTGTCTATCTGTGGTGGGGATGAACAGGGACTTCTTGGAGGCAGTCCCAAATTCTTGGAGGTGCCAAGCCTCACTAGAGGAAAATAATGCTGATGAAAAGGATTTTCCCACTGCCATCCGGATGTGGAAAAATCCTGTCAAAAATCTGAATGGAATTGATACAACCAGGAATTCTTACTGTCAGTGAAGAAAGGCAAGGGATTCTTTGAACCCGTTTTCATCAGCTGACTGTTAAAAGAACTGAGGCAAGACTCCTTCACTGGCTGGGCGTGGTGGCGCACACCTGTAATCCCAGCGGCTCGGGAGGCTGAGGCAGGAGAATCGCGAGTTCAAAGCCAGCCTCAGCAAAAAGCGAGGCACTAAACAACTCAGTGAGACCCTGTCTCTAATAAAATGCAAAATAGGGCTGGAGATGTGGCTCAGTGATCGAATGCCCCTGAGTTCAATCCCTGGTATCCGCCCCAAATAATAAAACAAAAACTCCTGCACCTGTCATCCAAGATGAGGGAGTACATTCATAGTGATTGGTCACAACACCCAGGAAACTTGCCTGGCCTCACCTTCCCACATTCCTCAGAATCAGAGAGGAGGAGGACACAGGGCTAGAGAGGGGAGGGCCTCAGGCAGGCAGAACATAGTCCTGCAACCAGAGGCCACGATGTCAACCAGCAGAAATATGCCACCTTCTCCCTCAGAACATAGCTCAGGAAATCACAAGGGAAGGCCAGCCCCAAAGTTAGTCCCTGTTAGAGCTGCCCCCTCAACCCCATCTGGATCCAGTTATTCACAACCCAAGAGCAAATCATGTGCTTATTCTTATCTTTATTTAATTTTCATATGTAGGATTTCAGATAACTAGAAAATGAATAAAGCCACTAAACCAACACCAGTTTCTCTGACTTGATTCTGATGGGAGTAGCTGGGGTCTGGAAGATTTGCATGAGCCATGGAGAAAAGAGAATAGCAATCACCCCTCAACATTATCATGCCCAGGTATTCCTGCTGGGCATTCAGAACTCATTCTTACCCACTTCAGTGGTTTGGATCTGGAATGTTCCCCTAAGGCCCTTGTTAAAGATTTGGTTCTTAGCTTGACACTAATGGGAAGTGGTGGAATCTTTAAGAGGTGGGACCTAGTGAAAGGAATTTAGGTCATTGGGGGTGTGCCCTCGAAAAAAACTGTGGGACCCCTACTCACTTTTTCTTTGCTCCCTGGCTTGTGATGTAAACAGAATTTGTTCCACCACATTCTCCCACTGTGTTGTGCTGCCTCATCACAGGCTGAAAAGCAATGGGGCCAACCAAGCATGGACTGGAATCTCTAAAACCAGAAGCCAAAACACACATTTTCTCTTCATAAGTTGATCACCTCACGTATTTTGTCATAGTCATGGAAAGTTGACTAGAACACCCATCAATAACCAATGATCCTCAGGGGCTACATGATGGTGCAATTTTTTTAAAACTATTCCCTATATGTAATTTTTCACTCCAGGCTTATACCACCATGAGGGGGTACCTTGAAGCCCCTCTTCCTTTCCTACTCACTCTCTACCCTTCCAACTTTGCTTCCCATGACTTCTTGCATTGCACCCATTTCACTGGACACTTCTGTTTGCCTTGGACACCCAGGACTTCAGAGAGGAGCACCAGGAGGGCAAACCTTTTTGTCTAATACTGACTGCTAGATATGAATAAGTGTTTACAATGCTAGAAGACCTGCTTCCCACAGGTCCTCCCTGAACACACATAGGAGATGCTGTATGGACGAGATAGGGAGAAGAAAAATGGCAACAGTGGCTTGCAGTGCTCACCTTGTACTTCCAGGTCCCATAAATGTCCCTTTCATGGTGGCACATCTATAAGTGAAGGAAAAACTTGTATTTGGTAAATGTTTCGATTGGTCTTAAATATGCTTAGTTTATGAGGATGATCTCAGGAAGAGGGTGAAACAGATTTGGTTTATTGGCTGAGCAGTCAAAACAGGCTTCAAACAGGACCCAGGCTAAGGACACTGTGGGGGGCAGAGTCACTATTAATAGCCAAAACAGTGGGAAGAGTTATTATGAGAATTCCCTGGGGTTCTTTTATCCGAAGAGCACACAAGCCAATCAAAACATACAGACTATGGGCAGGAAGAACCAGATGAGCTCCATCTAGTGACTTCCACAAATTTCTGTTCTGATGGGCTTACTCAGTAGGGAGAAACCAAGACCCGCCTCTCACAGAATGGGAGAAACAGGAAGAGACCTTTCAGATAAAACACCAAGTTCCAAACAACAGCTTAGGAGCCTCAAACATGTAAAACAGGGGCTGACTACCAACCCCAGGAGGTTGTAATTAAAGATTTCCTTTTTACTTGAAATGTTCTATGTTCAAAACAAAAGTGGCAACTAAATAATCTTCATTAATTTAGGAGTCCCAGCCTTAATTATTATTATAATTTTTTAAAATTTTTAGGTAGTTGGACAGAATGCCTTTATTTTATTTTTATGTGGTTTTGTGGATCAAACCCAGGTCCTCATGCATGCTGCACTCTACCACTGAGCCACAGCCACAGCTCCCCATCCTTAATTATATGACACATCGTGTTTATCACTTTTTACAGGTTGTGTCATCTTTGTGATTACAGGATTTGAAATGTTCTTCTAGTTTGCAATAATTTGAGAGATTTTTTTTCCCTACTAGAATTTTGAAAAGATTTTTGTATGCATCAATGTCATAGGGTTCAAATAAAATATAGGGGAAAAAATGAATAAAGAACTAATTTAGAAATAAAATATACATTTATAAATGTGCCAGAGAGAGCGAGAGAGATCAAAGAGACAAGAAAGAGGAGAAAGGGGGACTAGGGCTGGAGCTCAGTGGCGAAGTAAGAGCTTAGCCTGGGTAAGGACCTGGGTTAGACCAGCACCACACACACACACACACACACACACACACAAAGCAGGTGGGGGGTGGGGTGAATAGCACAAAGGAAGGCCTAATTCCAGTGACACACCACGCTTACTGGATTACTCATGAATGTTAGGTAGCCTAAAGTTCTGTGCATAGGAGGAGAGCAGACCTGGGTCTGATGAGGATGAAGCTAGATTCCTTTTGTGCCTGCACCTATTCTTGGAAGGCAGAGATGGAGGTCATTATCAGGCAACCAAAATGCAACCTTCCCCAGCGACTCTGAGTCACACACTTATGGAATTTGGCAACTCACATGTGCAGGCAACAGATGGCAACTGCAGAAATAGTGTGTCTGACAGTTAGCTGTGGGTGTATAATTAGTTGGAATCAATACATGATTAAATAAGAATGTTTTATTAGATGTAATATATTTATCCTCCTTATTCATCTTGGGAATATTTTAATTTTCAGAAAAAATTTTCCAGGTTATTAAAAAAACTATTCAGGGATATAAAGATTTTTTAACTTTCAGTGCTAATATGTGTCTTGGATTATTTTGAAGCAATCCCAGACATCCTATCACTATCTGTGCTATGGTTTGGATATAAGGGTTCATGTGCTGGTAGCTTGGTCCCCATTGTGGCAATAAGAGAGGTGGTGAAGCCATTAAGAAGTAAAGATTCTGGGGCTGGGCTCAGCGGTAGAGCGCTCACCTAGCACAGTGGGACCCGGGTTCGATCCTCAGCACCACCTAAAAATAAAGGCATTGTGTTGTGTCCATCTACACCTAAAAAATAAATATTAAAAAAAAGAAGAAGAAGAAGTAAAGCTTCATCAGGCAAATCTGGGTGAACATTTGTAATCCGGAGGCAGGAGGATGACAAATTCAAAGCCAGACCCAGCAATTTAGTGAGACCTTAAGTAACTCACAGTCCCCTGTCTCTAAGTAAACTATTAAAAAGGGCTGGGGATAGGGCTCAGTGGTTAAGCACCTCTGGGCTCCCCAGTATTAAAAGTGGAGACTAGTGGGAGGTAATTAGGTCATGGGGACTTACCCTTGGAAGAAATTAATGTAGTCCATGCAGTTAATTCTCATGACAATGAGTTGTAATAAAGCTACATGTGGCTGATTCCCATTCTGCATTCCCTGCTATGTTGTGACCAGAGGCTGAACAGATGGGGCTGCCTAATCTTGGATTTTAAACCTTCTGGACTGTGAGCTTAATAATTTTCTCTATCCTTATAAAGCACCAAGCCTCAAGTATTTTGCTACAGCAACAGAAAATAGACTAAGATACTCTGTTTAAAAAAATCACTAAACAGCCAGGAGTGCTGGTACACAGCTGTAATCCCAACTACTTGGGAAGTCAAGGTAGGAGGATCACAAGTTCAAGCTTTGAGACAGACTGTCTTAAATTTTTAAAATAAAGTAAAAAGTTAGGTTGGAGATGTAGCCTAGCATACACAGGGGTCTGAGTTCAATTCCCAGTACTGCAAAAAATGAAAAAGATTTTGATTATGATGTAGTAAAGCAAGAAAAATGCAATTAGAATAATCCTAAAAATGTTCATTGATCGTTGTTATCCTGAAATTTGAGAAGAGGAGGGAATCAAGCATTTCTCCTGTTGTTTCTTATCAACCATAATTCAAAGTAAATGATCGATGAAGAAATTTTTTTCCATGATAAAAATGTTTCAGCCAATAAATGCAGAAGGAACAATAGAATTATTAAACTGTCATTTCACAATGCTAGTGAAATAAAGGCTTTAGGCAATGAATATCAGTGCTTGTTAATCGGTGAAAAGTTAATAATAAACTTCATATGGAGGGATCAAACTGACCTTACCCCAATCCACTGATCAGCCTGGGCATCACAGAGTGTGGGACAGTCTCACATAATGTGCCTGACGATGTGATATAATAGAAGACCACAGCACCATGTATGAAGTATTCACATTGAAAGATATGAATCAGCCAAGTTATGAAATTAGTCTAGGTGCCAATGAACAGATGAATCAATACAGAAAATGTGGTTTATATAACTGGAGTATTATTCATCCATAAAGAAGAATTCTTAGAAAAATGGGCAGAACTGAAGATTATAATGTTAAGTGAAATAATCCAGACTCAGAAAGAAAATTGGCCCATGTTTTCTTCACATGTAGAATCTAGGATGGAAAAAACGATAACATAAAAACATAGAGTAAAGACTATTAGAGAAGAGTAAGAGGGTCATGATGCGGTGAGAAAGGAGGATAAGACAGACTAAGGAGAGTGGATAAGCTCAACGTGTGTTTTATGCATGTAGGAATATGTCATAATGAAGCACACTGTTATGTATAATTAAAATGCACTAAAAATAGTAGCAACAACCACAAAAATTGTTTTTCAGGACTGAAAGCCAACACCATGCACACTATAAATGTCTGTAGGACTTAACTTGTCTCTCAATAATATTTTAATTAATGTCCATTACTTGAGTATAAGGAGTCAGAGCATGAGGTACACTGAAATATGGCTGAAAGTAGAATTGCAATTGCTAGAAATACAATAAATTCTCTTGAAAAATCAATATTCGAGTATAGATTAATGTCTCAAAGTGACTTAAAACAATTTTTTTATCAAAGTTAATCAGTATTAATAAAATAAATAACAACTGCTGTTGTGTGATTACTTGGTGTCTGGACATGTACCACATGATTGTTAACAACACTTGGAATAGTAATCACCACTACCCCTTAACATTGCCAAAAATAAAATAATTGCCTTGCTGTTAGTGAATCATATTAAAGCATGTTAAAAGATGAAGAGCATTTGGAACAGAATTCCATAGAGAAAATCTCCAAATCCAAATCTCTTTTATGTTTATTACAAAGGAGGTGTTTTTTCTCAGAAAACACATAAAGGAAATAACCAATTGCTTCAAGTCAATGAAACTATAGCAGAAGAAAAACAAAGAGAGGTCCAAAGATATTCCTCAATGTACATTTTCAAGAGGATTGGAGGTTTTTAATTCTAAGGGCAAATTGAGTAGCTTCTTACCACCTTATATGAAACACTCAAATATTTAAAATAATGGATTCTCTGATGAACAAATACTTTAAAACCTGACCATATATTTCATTGTTTACTCACAAGACTAAGTGAACATAAATAGAGAAAGAAATGATAAAATAGTCTAACCAATTCAGTTTAAGTAGTGGGACATGAGGAATGTTTTGAAAAATTAATCACATCTAAACATGCTCCATGTGAATATGTTCTTGGAACTTCCACTAACAGTCTTCAGCACTGATTAAGTAAAAAAAAAAAAAGTTACATTTAAAAAAATATTGATAACATCTTTAATTTTTTAAAGAGGCTGGAAAAGTTAAATTATAATAGACTAAAAATATTTACTCTATTTTCAGAGTTTGACTTCTATGAGAATACCCTAACTTCCCTAACCAAGAGAGAGAGAAAAAGTATATACAAAGTAGTAAATCATTATTTTTATCAAAATAATATAAGGCAATTTTTCCTTTCAATAAATGAAGAAAACATCCAAAAAGACATATTTACACAATAAAAAAGTAAATAATTTGAGAGAAGATAAATTCTATTATCATATTTAAATGATGGTTTTAAGTTGTCCAACAGCCTTCACGAAGGTTTTGTAGTTAATGGCAATGGAGATTTCCGTTCATTTTAGCAGCCTTTTCAATTTTTACCATTTGTTAGTGTTTCTGGAGAAGAAATAGATGGTCCTTGCAATGCTTTTAGAAATGGGTGGTCCATGGCCGTAACTGGAGAATTTAAAAATGCAACCGAAGGTGCACCGATCCCACTGTCATCTAATGGCATGTAGCCCTCTGTCAGTGAGCTGAAACCAGTTAATCCCCCCATTGCTGCATAAGGAACATCCTGTCCCACTGGTTTTCCCTGAGCCATTCTTTCTTGCTTTGTTTCCACGACTGTGTCACGGGCATATGAAGGCTGACACAAGCACATGTGAAAGAGCTATGGAATCCTGAACACTTGGAACCTGTGGCTATGTATAATAGTGTAACTTTACATGCATGGCACGTAAAACCAGGTGCAGGGCTGTGTTGATCAGCAAAGTGCTTGCACCTGCAGCGAATGGGCTGTGTGCCATTCAAAGGCACAAAAAGGTAAGGTAAGCCCTGCACTGGCAGCCAGTCACTTGGCAAGGCAGATCAAAGGGGCGCTGCTGTGGAATTGTTTCAAAGTCAGTTTTATGTTGCTTATACCTATGTGTACAAAAACAGTGTCTCTGGACCAATGAGTTTACAATCCATTCCTGTTGGTGATCGCCAGTTCACAAATAACCTGTTCTGTAAGTGCATAGGTAAAACTTTCTTTTTGTATTATTCATATTCTTCAGGAGTAAAAAGTTTCCCTCCATCATCCTCACCAACAATTCAGTAACCCAGGAGATTAGTTTTGAAGAGCGAGTTTAAAAAGAGCATCTGACTTCCTCTCTCTCCCATTTTTACATTTGTTAAAAAAAAAAAAGATATGAACCAAATGTAATCACTTTATAGGAAATACAAAGGAAAATATTAGATGGCATACTGAGGATGTGGTCAATCAAATTCAGAATATGAATCTGAATTTGGGACAGAGGATGTGATATCTTTACTTTTGTCTTCTTTTCTTTTTCCCCAGTACAAATTGAACCCAGAGATGCTTTACCACTGAGCTGCACCCCCATTCTTTTTTATTTTTTATTTTAAGATAATTCTTACTAAGTTGCCAAGGCTGGCTTTGAACTTGTGATCCTCCTTCTTCAGCCTCCTGAGTCACTGAGATTACAGGTGTGCACCACCACTCCTGGTGGTTTAGTGATTTTTTTTTTTTTTAAACAGAGTATCTTATTCTGTTTTCTGTTGCTATAACAAAATACTTGAGGCTGGGTACTTCGTAAGGAAGAGAAAATTATTTAGCTCTTTCTTTAACAAATAAGTGGCATGAAAATAAGTGAGGGTAGAAAAATTTGTAGATTAAAAGAGATTTACAAGATATATCAACACACATTTTGATCCTGATTTAAATGAAATAATTTTTACAAAGACATTTTGAAGTCGGGCATGGTGGTGCATGCCTATAATCCCAGTGGCTCTGGAGGCTGAGACAGCAGGATCAAGAGTTCAGAGCCAGTCTCAGCAATTCGAGGTGCTTGGCAACTCAGTGAGACCCTGTCTCTAAATAAAAACACAAAATAGGGCTGGGGATGTGGTTCAGTGGTTGAGTAGTGCCCCTGAGTTCAATCCCTAGTACCAAAAAAAAAAAAAAGACATTTTGAGACAAACATGAAATTTAAATGTGAACTATGTGAGATTATATTAAGGAATTATTGTTAATATTAATTGTGGTGATAGTTTGGGGCTTAAGATTTTTAAAACAAAAACAAAAAAATATCTTTACTGACACAGAAGCTAGTCTGAAGGGGTTCCCACTGGCTAAATCTGGGAAAGTCTGAATATCAAAATGAATAATGCCAGTAAAAAATTACAACACATTTAATAAATAAAAGCGAATAAATCCAGATTGATAATGATGCTGATACTGCTTCCATTGGGATCGGAAACAAGTTCTTGTTCCCCAGCGTTGAAGAATGAACATCCGAGAAATGCCAAGGCAAGCACAGCAAGAAGTTTTATTTAAGAAAGTGATAGAGACAGACTTCTCGGAAGAGAAGGGGACATCGGAGCTGAAAGCTCATGGGAGGGGGTGCGACTTGCTTTCTTATAGACCCCAGAAGCCCCTGATTTAATCATTGTCTTCTCCTTCTTCCCCATGTACATAACTAGGAGCACAGGCATGGAGGTTAACTGTTAGCAACTCAGTGTTCTTTCTTAGATAACCAGTCATCACCTCTTGCCCCCATCATTGATTACCTACACTGACTGCCTGAACTTGTCCCTGCCTCAAAAATGTAAACAATGTGTGTATGTGTATGTATTGGGGAAGAAACACAACTAATACATGTAGATGGAATGTTGAAATTAGGAAATTACCATTTATCAACCATTGCAATAATGATGAATTCAGGCACAAACCATCAAAGCATGCTAAAACTAGTGGGAGAAAGTTTGAGGAGCCTTGGGATATTCACATACCATATATATATATATATATATATATATATATATATATATATATATATATATATTTGTCGTTGTTGTTATTATATTGCTGTGCTGGGGATCTGACCAGGGCCTCATGCATGCTAAGCAAAGTCTCTACCACTAAGCCACTTTTCCAGCCCTCAAAGTATTTATTTTTTATTTTTATTTTTATTTTTTTGTAGTTGTAGATAAACAGAATACCTGTATTTTATTTGTTTATTTCCATGTGGTGCTAAGGATGGAACCCAGGGCCTCACACATACTAGGCAAGTGCTCTGCCACTGAACTACAACCCCAACCCCAACCCCAACCCCCTCAAAGTATTTATTAACAAAGGAAAGATGGTAACACATCAGAGAAGCTTGACACTACATTAACCAAGTGATCAAAGCTCATGTCACCATTAACGGGACAAAGTAATTTCAGGTGCCTCTAAAATGAAGCATGGAGAAGTCTTTGCTGAGGGGCTTGATGAGCATGTTGGGATTTGGGACTTAACTTGAACATTCGCATGACAGTTTATAATTCCACCTTAACGTTTGCCTTCTGCTTGCATGGAGCTTCAAGGTCAGTCTGAGGTGAGATCTAGGGCCTTCTCTGGGCATGTGCACTGCCCTGTGTATGTGTGTGGCCTTCTAGAGTCCCAAGAAGAGGTCAGAGCTTTTCAAAGTCCCCCTCAGTCATCTCATCCAACTTCTCCTTTTGACCTTTTCTGTTATACTTTATTTTCTTTAATCATTATCTACCAACTTTGGCAGTTGCTGAGAAACTGATGTGACTCCATTTTTGAGAAAACAGCTTCCACCTCAAGGCCTGTCCTAAGGAAGGGGGTGTGACCCTTGTCCTGGGAAAAACCCACAGAGCACTCCAAGGTACATACCCACCCTGCTGAGTTGTTTGGTTAGGCTAGGTGAAGACCCATAGCAACCCCCTAGCAACCACCAATCAGCATGAAACAGGGAAAACACCTGGGATGCCAGATGACCCCCCAGTAGTTTATGGTGGTTGATAACATGTTGGGAAACCATGTAGTTTAGCACGTACACCCCTCGTGGCCTAAACCAATCAGTTCAAAGGAATCCCCCTCTTGTACTAACCAATCACCCCTACCCAACTTGTTCCCGCCAGTGAACATGCTAATCAATGTTAAGAGCTGTTGTTTGACTTTCCCGAGGTATGGAATGATTTGCTGTGTGATGTTGTGACGCATAGAGTATCCCCCCAAAACCTATAAAATGTCACTGAACAAAGGACGGGGACTCACTCCTCAGACCGCTGCGTCAGAACGGTTGTGAGTCCAGGCTCCAGCTTGCAATAAAGACTCTCGTGTGATTGCATCGGATTCGGCTCCTGGAGGTCTATTGGGGTCCCACGAATCTGGCATTACATTGTAAAGTAAAAAACAAACAAACAAACAAACAAAAACAAAGAAACTGTTCCTAGATATTTTGGCAAATGCCCTAGTAGATGAGCTCCTAGCCTTTCAAAGAAGCCTTGCAAGTGAGATATCCCCACACCATACAGGTAAAATAATGGCAATTCTCTGAGAAGAAGGCTTTGCAGAAGTTTCAGAAGTTTCAACCCCATTCTGCCTTTTCCAGTGCCACACTGCTGACTTTCACTGTCACTCTAGGTTATTGGCAGCTGGAGAGGAGAGAATTGGAGTAGGGCAAGTTAAAATGCCACAAATCTCACAGTACTTGATTAGATTCTGCCATTTTTTTTCTGAATAAACAATCTGCTGGCTGCTGTAAGTCTTTGATTAGTTTCAAAGGCTCAGTAAAAAGTGTATTCTGACAGTTTTTGACAACTTTCTTGTTGCTTTTATGGAGGAGGGAATTTTTGGAGATTCTTACCTCTCAATTTTCACTGATATCACCTGAGTTTCTGAATCTAATCCTAAGGACACATCAGACAAACCAATATTGAGGGAACTCAACAAACCAATCAGTCTCTAATTTTCAATAGTGTCAAGGTTGTGAAAATTAAGAAAAAACTGAGGAACTATTTTGGATGAAGAGAATCAAAGATTCAGGACAATTGAATGCAAAGCGTGATTCTAACTTGAGCCTTTTGGATTCAGACATTATTGGGACAAATTCAGCCAAACTTGAATGGAGTCTAGGATCAGGTGGTAATGATGTATCACTGTCATTTTCCTGATTTTTTTTGATAGTTTTATTAAGTTTTAGATCATTATCATTCCTTTTGATGAGAAATGGCACTTAGAATCAAGATCTGAGTATGCTTTTTTTTTAAAAAAAGGATTCTGTTGACAGAATCCAACAGGTCTGAGGTTGTTTCTTTGCTGGCTTTCAGCTCTAAGAGGCTGTCTGCATTCTTGGTTCCATGCATTCCTCCATCTTCAAGCAAAGACACAGGAATGCTTCTTGGGATTCAGTGCTCTGGCTTCTCCCATCTCTGATCTCTAGACCTCTGAGATTTAAAGGTCAGGCCCACTTGAATAATCTCTCCAAGTTAATGCCAAATGATTTGGACTTTAATCCTACTTAAAAAAAATTGTAATTGTAGATAGACATAATGCCCTTATTTTATTTGTTTATTTTTATGTGGTGCTGGGGATCGAACCCAGCGCCTCATGTATGCTAAGGCAAATGCTCTACCACTGAGCTACAGCCCCAGCCCCCAAATCCCACTTTTCATATGAGGTTACATAACCAGAGGAAGAATAGCTCATCATATCTACAGGTTCTTCCCATGTTCAAGAGCAGGAGATTTTAATTTTTTTAATAAAAACACTCTTTTTTAATATTTATTCTTTTAGTTATAGCTGGACACAATAACTTTATTTTATGTATTTTTATATGGTGCTGAGGCTTGAACCCAGGGCCTTGCATGTGTTAGGCAAGCACTCTCCCACTGAGCTACAATCCCAGCCCAAGAGCAGGAGATTATATAAGATCCAAGGTCACTCTAGGATATCTTAGAATTCTATCAAAGTCACTGATGTGGTGGTATTCTTGCAAAAGTGTTTAACTTGAATCCAACCCCAAGGATACAATTAGACAAATCCAAATAAACTCTTCAAATTATAATGTCATGAAAAAATTTTTTTAAAGTAGATGACTTTTCTAGATTTAAGGAAAGTTAAGAGAGATGACAACCAAATGCACTGTATGACGCTTCATTGCATCCTTGATTTTTTTAAATAACTTTATTTTATTTATGTGATACTGAACTCAGTTCTTCACATGTGCTAGGGAAGCTCTCTACCACCAAGCCACAACCCCAGCCCGCATCCTTGATTTTTAAAAAAATATTTATTATTTAGTTGTAGTTGGACACAATATCTTTATTTTATTTATTTATTTTATGTGGTGAAAGTGCTCTACCACTGAGCCACAATCCCAGCCCCGCATCCTTGATTTTTTTTTTAAATTTTTTATTGTTGGCTGTTCGAAACATTACATAGTTCTTGATATATCATATTTCACACTTTGATTCAAGTGGGTTATGAGCTCCCATTTTTACCCCATATACAGATTGCAGAATCACATCAGTTACACATCCATTGATTTACATATTGCCATACTAGTGTCTGTTGCATCCTTGATTTTTAAAAATCCTGTGAGATACCTCAGAAACAACTTGAAATCTGAATGTGTCCCAAATATTTGCTAATATTATCATAACAATGCTTAAATATGGGAATGGTGTCAAGTTTAGCTAGAAGAAGTCTTTGTTCCCAGGAAATAAATGCAGGAATTTTTAGGAGTGAAGGTCACTATATCTGCAATTTTCTTGCAAATGGTTCAACAAAAAAACTCCCTATGGAGATAGAGAATAAAAGTGGCTAAATGGTGAACCAAGAAGAGTTTATGTATGTTCATTACATTCTTCTGGGTTGATCTTTCTGTGGGCTTGAGCATTTTCAGAAAATAAACATTAGGGAGAAAGAAGAATGTAATGTTACAACATCTTAGTGGTAAGGTTGTTTTCCCTCTGTATTAGTCAGCTTTGCATTGCGGTCACCAAAATATCTGATAAGAGCAACTTAGAGGAGGACAAGTTTATTTTGGCTCACAGTTTCAGAGGTTTGGTAATTGGTGAGGCAACTCCATTGCTCTGGGCCCAAGGTGAGGCAGCACATCAGTGGGAGGGCATGTTGGAGGAAAGATGCTTCAGCTCATGGCTGCCAGGCAATGGGGGTGGGTGTGGGTGGGGAGGAGGGAGAAGGAGAGGGAGGAAGGGACACCAGGAAGATGCTCCTTTCCAGAGTACCCTCCATCCCAGTGGCCCTCCAGCCATACCCCACCTGCCTACAGTTATTACCCAGTTAGTCCATTCAAACTAGCACGGACTGATTAGGTTTCAACTCTCACAACCCCATCATTTTACCTCTGAATATTTCTGCATTAACACAAAAGATTTTGGGGGATGCCTCACGTTCAAACCATAACACCCTCTATCTATAAGATTTATTTAAAATTCGCTCTTTTGGGTGAGGGGCAGTATATCTCAATGGTAGAGCACACACTTAGCACATGCAAGGCCTTGGGTTCAATTTCCAGCAAAACGCACAAATACACACAAAGCTCTTTCTGTAGTGAGACATTACTGACAGAATCTAGCAGGCAGGTTGAGTAATTTCAAACGCTTCCCAAATATCTTGTGGGAAATATTTTCTGCCACGTACACATGAGTCATAATCTATTTTCTGCTAACGAAGGCCAAATGATTGCCTATTGCTACAATTTATCTGTGAAGAAAGATAGTACTTTCCCTCCCTCCTTATCAAAATATGATCTGATTGGAATTCTGAAAATCATATACTCGCACCAGAATTTTTCTTTGTCAGACCTGACCTGTATCTTTGCAATAACTGAAAAAGCAGTTCAAATACTTGTATTGATAAGTAGGGAGTAGTCTAAGCGATACCCATTAGGGATCCTTGATAAACACATTGCAGATATAAGACACATACTAAGAGCTTTTGATTCAGTAATCTCAGGCCTGGAAATAATAAAACTATGAAAAACATTTTATAAAAACACATAGAGTGGCATTATTTTAGTAGGGACAAATGGCCTAAATGTACATTTATAGACTAGTTTTTAAATTCTACTATTAGCATACAGATTTTTTTCATAAATTAGAATAAAATGTGAAACTCAAATTATCAAAGGATATGTATATGCATATTAAAACATGTTGCAAATATTTATATATATTCTTAACAAGGTTAAGGAGAAAGATGTAGTTTACAGTTTTGGAGGCTGTATGTCTAAGATTAGGTGGTTCCAGTGGTTCAGTCTATGGTAAGGGCCTAACATTATAATTTTTTTTTGAGTACTCAAGATTTACCATTGAGCTATATTCCTAGGCCTTTTTTATTTTTTATTTTTAAATTTGGAGATAGGGCCTCAGTAAGTTTCTGAGCCTAAACTGGAACTTGTGATTCTCCTGACAAATCACTGGGATTACAGGTGTGCACCACTGTGTCCAGCACTTACATTGTACTTTTAAACATGTACAAACCACGAGTGTATGATTATAAAAATCAGAACGGACCAAAATTCAAAAATATTGTTGTAAATCTTTGTTGGGGATATGGATAATTCTTCCTCTTCTGCCCCACCCCCAGCACTAAGGATTGAACCCAGCACCTCTTGCATACCAGGAAAGCACTGAACTACATTCTTAGTCCTTTTTATTTATTTATTTATTTATTTTTGAGACAGGGTCTCATTAAGTTGCTCAGGCTGGTCTTGAACTTGTGATCCTCCTACCTCAGCCTCTTAGAGTATCTGAGAGTATAGGCGTGCATCACCACACTTGGCACATAATTCTTTTGACAGTTTAAAATTTTACTAATATTGTTTCTTCCATTAGACTAGAAACCTATGAGATCAGGAACTATGTTTGTTTTATTCTTCTTTGCAATCCTGGGGCCTACAACAAGGTGTGAGACATTGATTTAAGGAATGTACCAGTCAGTTTGCATTGCATGTAATGAAATACCTAAGGTAGACTAATTTTATAAAGAAAAGTTTAAAAAGTTTTAGTTTACAGTTTTGGAGGCTATCTGTCTAAGATTGGGTGGTTCCAGTGGTTCAGCCTATGGTAAGAGCCTAACAATATAATGGAAGAAGCATGTGGAAGAGATTGCATCTTGAAATAGGAAACCAGGGAGCAATTTAGAGATTGGCTTGCTTTTTTAAAAAATGTGGTCTTATAAGAGCTTAGGAATCCCTGAGAGCTCAGGGATCTCATGAGGGCTACCTAACCCCTTCTGAGGACAACTCCGGCAATGATCTAAGCAGCTCCCACTAGATGATCCTACCACCTTACCGTTGCCACACTGAAGACCAGGACTCCAATACATGAACCTAGCAAGAAATTAACAAAGGAATGCTGGGGTTGTGGCTCACCTAGCATGTGTGAGGTCCTGGGTTCAATCCTTGGCACCACATACAAATAAATAAGTAAAATAAAGGTATTAAAAATAAAGAAATTAACAAAGGAATGAAAAAAAATGAATGAAATGTTTTAGAATTAAGTAAAAAAGGTTGTTTTTTTTTTAAGAGAGAGATGAGAGAGAGAGAGAGAGAAAATTTTAATATTTATTTATTTTAGTTCTCGGCGGACACAACATCTTTGTTTGTATGTGGTGCTGAGGATCGAACCAGGGCCGCACGCATGCTAGGCGAGCATGCTACCGCTTGAGCCACATCCCCAGCCCAAAAAAAGGTTGTTTTCTTAGAGATTAGGATACTTCCTAAATTTTCAAATGAGGAAAACACCAGGTTAACATACTGAAAAAGTGTTCATAATGCTCCTAACTTTGGTTCTGAAAATAAACTCTTTTTCTCTTACCTGCAAACTTTCCCTCCAATGGCTCCCCAGAGCTGAAATCCTCCACTACCTACCTTGATCTCATTTCCTTCTTACTTTTTCCTGGCTCACTTTGTCTTACTATCCTGGCACTTGTTGTTTCTGAAACACCATCCATGAGGCCCTACCTGAGAGCCATGCCCTGGGCTCTGTTCTCTCACCGTCTTCAGGACTTTGCCCAGATATCACCTTATCAGTGAACTCTTCCCTGACTTCTACCCTATTTAACACAGTAAGCTTTCCTCCTGGAACTTTCTCTTTTTCTCCCTTAATTTTCCCCTCTAACATTTGCCTCCATCAGCTATATTATGTTTTATTTGTTTTCTGTTTCCCCCATTATTAACTAAAGAAAATCTTCATTAGGTACAGAATTGCCGGGGGTTTTGTTCAGGGCAATATTCCCAGTGCCTAAAACAAGTGCTTGGCATATAATCGGTGCTCAATACATTTTCTTGAATGAAGCACAAAAATGATTAAAACTTCATGGGTTTAGCAGATGTATAATGGCCTGATAAGATGGTACGATTTATGTTGGTGCTAAAGAAACCCAAGGGTAACTTTCTCTTGCTAGCTCAAATAGGACTCTAATATAGAGATCAGTAATGAAATCAGATACATGGAAATTAAAAGAACCAGCTTAATCTCTGAGGAAGGCAGGATGTGTTGCCACAGTGGGCTTTCTAAGCCTTCACCTTGAACCAACAGACTGCCGTATAGGCACTGCAGCTGAAGGTAGCAAGGAGCAAAGCAAAACAAGTCCTGCACTATTCAGACAAAATTGACAGTACTGATGATGTGGCTCAGTGGTAGAGTGCTTGCTTTGAGTGTTCATGGCCCTGGATTTGATTCCCAGCACTGCAAAATTAATTAATTAATTAATTTTCTATAGTAATTTTTTCCTGTCCCTAAAAGTATTCAAGATTGTATTCGGAGTGCCGTATGGTAAAGAACGTAGGTTCAGCAAATACACAGGCTGATAAACATCCAATGAATTTGATTTCCCATGTCTTGATACTTCTAACGAGGACAAGTGAGTGGGTTTAGCAAGCCCTCTTCACTCCTTGTCTTGCTAAGTATTAGCAGGGGTTGGGTGGCCAAAGTGTTTCTCAACTGGAGCAGTTTTTCTCCCCTCCAGTCCCAGGGATGTTTGTCAATGTCTGATAAATTTTTGGTTGTCACAGTTAGGGACTGCTATTGGTATGTGGAGGGCAAAATTCCAGGATGCTGCTATATATCCTACAATGCTCTACACAGCAAAGTTTTATCTGACCCCAAATTTCAGTAGTGACAAGATTGAGAAGCCTGATCTGAAACTACCTATACCCGGGATTCAGGGGATTAATTGATTACAGCAAATGCTGTGCTCTCTGAACCTGGCTGCAGCCAAATAAAACTGTTTCCTGCCTTCTTCAATGCCTTGTCTCATTTGTCCCTACAACATTTTTGGTGACCCAGATGGGACAGGGGAGGTAGGGAAGGCTATTCTGCTTTGTCTCCAGGGACCAGCTTCCCTGGGGCTGTGAGGGACAGCGGTCCCCTTGGCGCCCCAGGCTACTTTTCACCTGAAGGAGGATCCACTCACCCAGCGCCCTGGGGCTGCCACCCCGGAGCACAATAGAACCCACAGGCAGCAGGAACCAGAATTAGGGTTTTGGAGCACCTCCCATCTGAACAGGTAGGACCCGGGTCCATTTGGTTTTGCAGCCCACCTGACTTCCCCTTCGAGGCCTAAGCGGGTGGAAGAGAGGCTTGATCACCCTCTGTTGGGTCTTGAGAACCCTCCAAAGTGGTTGGAGCTGAAACGGACCCGGGGAGTCGTCCAAGTAGTCTCTGTTCGGGGTCAGCGAGCAGAGGGGAAACCGTGACTCCCTTTTCTGTTTGGTTTGGAATTGTTGGAGTTTGGGCGGTACAGAAATTCTGACCTGACCGTGTCTGTGTGAAAGTGTGAATGAGACGGACAAAGGGAAGGGTTCCGACCCAACCCGAGGGCCGAAGCGAGGGTAGAGTCCTGATCCGTGGTTCCGTGGCACCTCATACAGTCTATGGCGGAATTTCACCAACCAACGTCTAGGTGAAAACTCCAGGTCGGGGGTTGATACCGACCCGCAAGGCTAAGAGGGCCCTAAGTCCCCGCGAGGGGAGATGGATGAAGCGAGTCTTGTGACGGGGTGGAACATGGGAGGCACACGAAGGAAACTGAGCCTTCTGAAATGTGTGTTAGAAACCTTTAGGAAGGTTTTCTTGGTAACTGTGGGTGAGACTCACTCCACAAAGGTGGCATACTCTGTGAATTAGAGTGGCTCACCCAAGATGTGGGCTGGCCACCAGAAGGATCTTTAGATGCGAGAGTCCTTTCTGAAGTCCTTTTGATTGTTGTTGGAACCCCTAAACCAATTCTCTTATATTGATTGCTGGCAAGAGATAGTACAGAAACAGCCCCCTTGGTTGAGAGCCTGTCTAGATGGACAGTCCAAGCTGATGTTAGCCAGGAGCCTAGTGGTCTCTAAGACCCAGTGGAAAGCAGCTAAACAGAAAACCTGACTAGAAGAGACAGGAAGGGAAACAGTTTTCCCTGTGAGCCAGAAGAGGACCCACCACCTTAAGTGCCACTCTACCCAACTTTGCCAAGACCACTGGGACAACAGACTGTCCCCTCAGCCCCCTTGTCCTCAGAGACAACAAATGATGGCCCCAAATACTGGCTATTCCTTCCTCTTTGTTGTCCTCAGAGCCAATGGGTTCCTAGAACCAAAGACTCTTTCACTTCCCAAGATTAAGGTGGGAGATTTGTCCCAAGGCCAGATCCACAACTCAGATGAGAGCACTCCAGATGCCCCTGCAAGGGACTAAAGGACCTGCCCAAATTGACCAGAGGGAAACACCTGAGGGAGCAAGGCAGTTTTGTGTGCCAGCCTTTCACCACCATTGAGCTCAGAAGCTGGAAAAATCATACTTCCTCCTACATGGAGAAACCCTGGACCATGACTGATCTGATTCAGCCCATTATCCAGACTTAGGACGGGGCCCCACAAAGAAGATCTAAAGATAAAGAGATATCAAGAAACCTTCATAGAAAATCTGAGAGAAGGGAAAAAGAGAACAAAACACACTGTCTGTGCCCAAGAGTTAGAAGGAATTGGATCCAGCCCTAAGCCCTAGCCTAAGCCAGAGCGCATGTGCAGACAAACAGCCGAGCTAAGCCTCCTGCTGCTCCAGCATCTCCCTTATCTCACCCTTGATAGCCCTGAACTTTTCTCTGGGCCCCACATCCTCCTAAGGCCCCTCTGCCCTCTGAATCTGGCAGCAATGATCAAAAGAGATGTGCCCAACTGACTTAGAGCTGAGTGTTCAGGCCACCACCACTGCCACCCCTCCCTGCCCAGAGGTGCCTAGGGGAGGAGAGGCATATACAAGTGTAGCAGCTGCAAGGCAAGTTTGTCAGCAAGGAGTTGCAGAGGCTCAAGCAACAGGTGGTCAATGCAGCCTTTGTGGGACAGGCTCAGAGAGCTATTTGCCAAAAATTACAAACCTAGAGGACTTTACTGAGAAGTGTGACAGTGAGCTGATTAAAGTGGCCACCGCAGTTTTCACCAATCGAGACCCAGAGACTCAAAGACAGGCAGACCAAAAAGATAAAGAGGAGGGTGGATCTCCTTACAGCGGCCCTCACCACAAACCCAGAGGTCATCCAAAGGAGGTGGGGGGATCTCACTGGAACAAAGCCAATGGTCCAAATGTTTAGGAAAAAAAAAGCGTGGCCAGACAAAAGAGGAAGCCTCCAGTGGCCCTGGCGGGCAAGCACCCACTGCCATGCTCAAAAGCTAAGACTTAAACAGAGAAGGAGCAAATGTTCCCCCCCCCCCCGCAGCCTTTGGCCCCAGCCCCTCCTTTCAGTTTCTTCCCACTTGTTCAGAAGATGATGATTGACGAATATGGTAGGGGTCCCATAGACACACACAACTGCATCTGATGCACGGGACCCAGCGCCTCAGGAGGGCTCAGCTGCCCCAAGCATACAAATGAACCAGGAATATGTTCATGTTAACAGCCAATAGTGGGCCATAGGAGGTCATACTCCAAAAGGACATGCCACCCTGGCCCCAAGCAACATGCTGTGAGCCACCAGCAGGAAGGGCCACAGAGCCCCATGCACCCAGGCATAGTGAACAAAAACACAAGCAGGGCACCTAGTGCATACAATTAGAGCAGGCTCCCACTTTGCAGGAGGAGAAAGCCACGCAGACAAAGAGCAACACCTAAGTGGGCACAACGTGGCTGCCACACTGGGACCTGCACGGGACCACACGGCTGCCCTCCAACCTTGGCAGATAGCCCATGGTGAGATTTACATAGGTGCCTTGTATACAAATGATGCCCCAGGTCCTCAGTCTCTGCTAAGATTTACATTAGATTTAAGAGTTGGAGAATCCCAGCTGCCAAAATCTGGCACCGGGAGATAACAAAAAAATTCCTTCATCTTAAAGCACCAGAGGCTCTATGTATGCTTCCCTTCTCTAAATGACAGTTCCTCCCAGGTGCTTGAGTACACCATATTTGTGACAGCACTGGACTCTGACTTAAAATCCCACATTTATCAAGGAAAAAGTCACATAACTTGGTTACAATCTGACTTAGCAACAGAACAGACATCAGCAACTGGGCCTCAAAAGAAATAGGAAATCTGCTCAATTCCAGTCCCTTCAACCTGCCATCAGACTAGAGAATTCTTGGGGGCTACTGGATTCAGCCATATACGGATCCCCAAATTTTAGTTAGGGCAAAACCCCTCTATGAAGCCACAAAGGGTGGGGGGGAGAATGGGATCCTCTAATATGGGGGCCAACTAAACAAAAGCCTTTGAGGACATTAAACAAGCACTCCCAGTGCATCTGGACTAGGGCTCCCTGACCTCACAGAAGCTTTTCTTTCTGTACATCTATAAATAGTCTGGAGTGACTGTAGGAGTCTTGATTCAGGTGCTGTGGACATGGACATCTATCCAAACAGCTGGGCTTTACAGCCCAAGGCTGGCCACCTTGGTTATGGGCCTTTGCAGCCACAGATCTTCTGGTGTTGGAAACTGATAAACTGGCTATGGGACAAAAATTGGTTTTCAGGGTTCCTCATTCAATTTTGACATTGTTAGAGTACAAAGGACGATATTGGTTGACTAATGAGAGATTGGTCAATACCAGGACATGTTATGTGAAAACCCACATATCCATATTAAAGTCATCCGGACTCTAAACCCATCAACTTTTCTGCCCCTCAGACTTGGACAACCTGATCACAACTGTATTGAAGTCATGGATGAAATGTTCTCCAGTAGACCAGACCTGGCAGACCAGCCCTCAGGGGCCCTGATGTGGAGTACTTCACAGATGGAAGCAGTTTTATAAAAGATGGGGTATGTTTTGCCAGATATGTAGTGGTCACTCTGGAGTCCACCCATTGTATAAGCAGAACCTCTGTCTCAGGGAACCTCAGCACAAAACACAAAACTTATTGCTTTGACTCAAGCACCTCAGTTGACAGCAGGAGTCTGTGTGGATATTTACATAGACTCAAAATATGCATTCACTACCCTTCATGTTCATAGGGCATTATGTAAGGAAAAGGGGCCAACTAACTCAAGAGAAAAAAAGGCATGATGTATGGGCAAGAAATTCTTAAACGTTTGGATGCACTGTGGGCTCCCAGGAAGATTATGATTTATATATTGCCAAGGTCATCGAAAGGGAAACACAGTGGTTTCTCAGGGCAACTGGAGAGCTGACAGAGAGGCCAGGTTAGCTGTCTGCAAGAAATGAGAAGAAAATCCATTCCCAGGTTTAAATGCTGCCCTTCTGCCTGGCCGACATACTCCCAACATGAAAGTAAATGATATAAGACTGAACAAGAAAATTTTCTCCCAGGTGGATGATGATTTTCTGATGGCTGGTGAAGCCATCCCAGAGATTCTAGGCCCAGCCTTTATCAGACAGTTCCACAGGAGAACACGTTGGACATACAGCACTTGGGACAGTTCTGAGTCTACATTTCTATGTCCCCTGGCTCAAAAACATCACCTGGATGATCTGCAACCATTGTGAGATTTGTTCTCACAACAATCCTTGTCAGGGGCCAGAGCTTCACCAGGAATCCAAACTATAGGAGGAGCACCTTTTGAAGACTTGGAAATAGACTTCACTGAACTACCACGCTCACGGGGCTATAAGTAACTTTTGGTTTTTGTGTGTTCCTACTCTGACTGGGTGGAAAGCTTTCCCACCTGCACTGAAAAGTCTAGGGAGATAACCAGGATGCTTCTCTGGGAAATTATTCCCAGATTTGGTATCCCAATAACTATTGGCTCAGACAATGGGCCAGCTTTTGGGCAGAGGTGATACAATTACTGACCAAGAGTTTAAACATCAGATGGAAGTTACATACTGCCTATAGGCTGCAGAGTTCTGGTAAAGTTAAAAGGATGAACAGGATTTTAAGGCTCAGTTGGGTAAGCTGTATCAGGAGACTCACTTACATTGTGATGAACTTCTCCCTACTACACTGTTGAGGATTAGATCCACTCCCACTAGGAGGACTGGATTCTCTCCTTATAAGATAATGTATGTAAGGCCTCCCTCTTATTAGGGGACTATTTTGAGACTTAAGAGAGATAGGAGAATTAACCCTGAGATGACAGCTTCAGGCCTTAAGGAAAACTTTACAGGTTCTCAACCATTGGGTTAGAGAAAGATTGTCACTAAGTTTGACCATAGGTGCACACTCTTTCAAGCCTGGAGATTAAGTCAAAGAATGGGATATTTAACCCCTAAACTTCTTTGGAAGGGCCCTTTCACTGTTATTTTATCCACCCCAACTGCCATAAAGTTTGCAGAAATAGGTCCCTGGATTTACTACACCAGACTCAAGCCTGCAGCTGCAGACTGAGTGTGCACTCCAGATGCTGCTACGCCCTTGAAGCTGACTGTCTAGAAAAAAAAAAAAAAGGAGCATTGGAGAAGCTTGAGGATCAGAAGGACAACAGCCCTGCTCCAGTCACTCTGGAAGCTGACTGGTCTACGTAAGGCCGAAGCTTGAGGAGACTACGCCCCTGTTTCAGCCACACAGGAGAAACTGGCTGATCAATGCAAGGTGAAAAATAAACTTCCCACCAGGACTAAAGAACTCTTTTAACCTCTAAGATAGTTCTTATATTGTAATGCATTGCCACCCCTTGCTTCTAGATATATATACAGTTCTCTGTTTGATTTTTGCTACTGGTTTGATAACAGTAACTCCTACTGACTGGACTCTTGGTAACAAAATTTCACTTATACTTTTTTATCTTTTTTTTTTTCTAGGATTTGTTTGGTGTTATTAGTTTGGCTTTGTTAATTTATGCTGTTTAACCTATGCTAACCAAAATATTAGTCTATTATTTAGTTTGGTTTCCTTTGATAAGGGGTTCTATCCTACTCCTATTCCAACCATGGAGATCATGTGAACCATGTGTCAAGACAATCCACTATAACTAAGAGGTGGTAAAACACGTATTTAGGATCTGTCCTGCCAGAGGAATGCTATAGATGGATGACTGTTTTGAAATGAAAAAGAGGTCCATTGGGAAGGAAGTTGATTTAGGAGGTCACCAATCTTGGGGTGAAGGTAACTGGCCACCCCAGAGGATTATTGCCACTTATGGTCCCGCAACCTGGGCACAAAATTCAGTTGGAGCTATAGAACTCTTATTTACATGTTAAACAGAATTATTCACTTACAAACTGTTCTAGAATTATTATTAATCAGACTGCCACAGCCTTTGACCTCCTAGCTACACAAAAGACCCAGATGCAAGTGGCTAACTATCAAAACAGCTTGGCATTAGATTATCTACTGGCCGAGGAAAGAAAAATATGTGGAAAGTTCAACAGCTCAGATTGTTGCATCCAAATGGATGACAATAGACAAGCAGTTAAGGATATAGCCAACAATACAAGAGAACTAGCACATGTGCTAGTGCATATCTAGAAGGGCATTAAAGTTGGGTCCCAAATATGCTTTTCGGAGATGGTTTTCAACTCTTGGTAGATTTAAAGGCTTAACTGGTATAGTGCGTATTCTACAGTTAACCTGTTTATTGTCCCATGTTTGGCTCCACTGTACATTAAAACTATTGGGTCCACTATAGAAGTTGCTGTTGAAAGGATGACAACAACTAAGGTTTTGGCATTATATGAGGCTTTAAGCAAGATAATGGTAATGATGCTCTTACATTTAAAGGATTAAATTATGGGAAGCATCATTAAAAGGGGGAATTGTGAATTTACTCCACAGAAAAATCTTAACAGGGCTTCTCCAGAAATCTTCACCAGGGCTGATTTTAGGACTGTCAGCAAAAGAGTCTATGCAAAAGAGTTCAATGTAGATAAAATTTCTATTTTCTTATTGCGCCCCCCCCCCCTTTTACTTGGCCACTGGCCAGGAAGATACCAGCACTCCAGGTGCTGAGCACCCCCTTTACTAGTTTTTCACAAACATATCCAGTATAGTAGTTTGTAGAAATGTGCAAATAAGGCCTCTGGCCTTGAGCTGGGGCTTTACAGAGATGTCTACATTTTTAAGATAAGTTACCATCTGGGCTCCATGGTAACAACTGGCAGGGGAGGAAAGAAAGGGGAGAAGAAGCTCTTTCCTTCTCAGGTGTTGTCCTTGAAGGGTTAACTTACATAAAACAGTGATAGAAAAAGCTGCTTTTATGTGAGCTTCTGCAGACTATGAACTTCTGAGCCCCTTCCCTTATCTGCTGAGTATAAAACACTGAAACTACCTGAACTTGGGGTTCAGGGGATTAATTAATTAATTACAGCAAAAGCTGTGCCCTCTGAACCTGGCTGCAGCCAAATAAAACTGTTTCCTGCCATCTTTGGTGCCTTGCCTTGTTTGTCCCTCCAACAAAAACACAAATCCTCTGTTCATCAGGGAGACAACTGAAATCCATAAATAGCACCCCTTGTTGCACCACCCTGCTGGGCTTAAGCCTAATCCTTCTTACATCAAGCTTTCTGATAACTCAGTGCCAAACCTGTAGTTGAACTTGGCTAAGGAAATACAGCCATGATCAATCAGTCTTGTTTTATTTTTTTTTAATTTAGTAAAGTTTTATTTTTCCAAATATGCAGTTGATTGGACCCATTCCTGCACCTTCACCAGCAGCTGAGACATCTGTGCTCTTGGTATTTCTTATGTAAATGACTTAGGATCTGTGTTTTATATATTTATATTTATATATTATATTTATATTTTGTTTGTTTTTGTGCTAAGAGTGGAACCCAGGGCCTTGTGCTCACTAAGCACATACTCTACCACAGAGTTACCCCCAGTTCTGTGCTTTGAAGCGGATTGATAAGTGATTTCCTAAGCTCCTGAAGGACTTCCCTGGCCAGGAAAGCTCAAATCTTCAGTCTCTCAGACTGGTGTTTTATTGGCATATCATTCCCAAAGAAAAGGGGAGGGGACAGTAAAAGACTGTGTCCTTGAATGTCCTCTTTCTGTTCCTAAAAACCTAGCCAAGTTAAAAGAACAATGAGAGCAAGCCTGGGACAGAATGTCCACCCAGATACATATTCTCTTAAAGAACAGTAACTTTCTCTTATGCACACTGGGAACCAGGGCAAGTTAGTGTTATTTGGAAAAAGCTACTTTTTTGCATGTACAGCAGGACAGTTGTTTCTTGGGACTGTGGTTATACAAGCAAGCTAATGCTGATGATGTCACTCTTTCTACAGCCTAGCACCCCTTTCTGAGTGGGGACAGGTACAAAACTGAGGGCACTAGAAAGGATAAGCGTTACATGTCTAGCCAGCTGCCACTGGACAAAGTGCTGTGAGGAACAGAGGTTCTATCTTGCAGCTTATCACGATTGATCTTGGAGAAGCCACTGATATTTTGTAAGATTTCCCCAATAAATTGTACATCTCCCATGCTGTCTCTGACTTTGCTGCAACCTACCCCACTGCCCTGGCACAACTGGACTGTGGGTGAGATAGCTCCCCAAAAGAATATCAAACTGCTGGCTTGGCAATTCCTACTTAGAAGACATGTTAGACATCTTTCCCACACTGTGACACAACACCTGAGAAAATCAGCTAAGAGGAGGAAAGATTCATTTTGTCTCATGGTTTTAGACATTCCAGTCTGTGGTTGTATGACTCCTTTGCTTTGGGACCGAGGAGAGGCAGAACATTATGGTGGTGGGATTGTGTAGCAGAGGAGGCTACTTACCATATGGTGGCCAGGAAGCAGAGAGAAGAAGGATCCAGGGACAAGGTATACTACAGAGGGCAGGCTGTTCTCTGAGTTACTCCATGATGAATGGAACAGTAGTTTTCAGACTGTGCCTAACCCTGCATTTACTCCATCTTATAAAGCAAATTTGCCATGCGTTACTCTGTTTTGAGTATAAGTGCTGAGACAGAATGGCTCTATGCCTTGTTTGTACAAGTAAATAACAACCATCTACCTAGTACAACCATAAGGCACAAACTGATAAATAAATTTTGCTAATAAGAATGACCATCTGTGAATGTACTGAATTAATCAAAAGCATATGGATGGATAGGCATATCAAACTCATAGGAAAAAACTAGGCCTATGAGCTTATCAAACATACCAGATCTCCAAATAAACCAATCCCTCTCTCAGGGCCCATAAAAGGAGGAGCACTCTGAGAGCAGACATGGCAGCACCCTGACCATTACTTGGTTATTCTTTAACGGTCTTGTTCAGGAAAAATACCACAGCACTGACCTCTGAATCTCTGTCCTTGAGCTTCATCAGAGCATGACCTCTCCTCTCCATGACAACCACATGTGGCCTACTCCATACCATCATCTCAAGCTGACACTCTGAAACGGCTGTCTCTTTGGACCCTGGCCTAGAATAAGTTCCTGAGCTTTCTGCACCCTGAACAAGTTCTTCACCATCTTATCTGACCACCTCCAGTGACTCTTTGCATTCATATCTACTCTCTGCCTTTGCTTTCAGAACTCCTATGTCCTTAACTCTTTCTTAGTCCTTCTGTGACTCATATGTATAATTGTGTAAAGTGTGATGTGTGACTTGAGAATTTTCAATATTAGTAGTTGAGATTGGAATAAGAGAACTCACAATTGTCTGGCTTATGACTGTCAGGTAACCCATAAATATTTGGTGAATCATCACCACTGAAAGTGGTGAATCATCACCACTGAAAATAAATATGAATTTATCTTTATTCGGTGAATTCTGACATTGTGGAAAGATATACAAATGTGTTTGCTCTTCATAGCATAGCTGGCTTCCAACACATGCCCTTCAAAAGCACACCACCAGTGACCTCTTGAAGTGTTCATCACCTCCCAATAGTCTGCTGGCCATACGATCCTTGGGAGACATTCCAAATCTAAACTATAACAAACGGTTTTATGACATCCCAGATATAACCTGACCAAGATGCACCCCACACTGCCAGCCACCAGAAACCTTGAGTCTTTTTTTGGTCTTCCCAACTTAGTTAATTACAGCTTCAATCAATCTTGCCACTGCTCAGCTAAATATCTTGGAGTTTTCTGTGACTATTTTTTGTTTGTTTGTTTTGTTTTGATTTTGCTTGTTTGTTTTCTGGGGTGCTGGGACCCAGAGCTTCAAGCATGCTAGCTAAGCAAGTGCTCTACCACTGAGCTACCCACCTATGTTTGCTTGATTTTAATCAATGTCCTCCTTTCTCAGCCAAACCATCATAAAATCCTTTTTATCATCTATAGATACCCAGATTATGAGCACTTCTCAGCATTTATGCTATCAACATCCTAGTCTAAGTCACTATCACCTCTCATCTGGATTAATGCAAAAGTCTTATAGCATTTATCTGAGTCTGCACTTAGTCTCTTTTAGTGTATTTCCAATGAAGAAACCAGAATGAGTGTTTTTAAAAGTGTTTACAAGAAAGCGGGGTATGGTGTTGCACTGGTGGTGCATGCATGTAGACTCAGCTACTTGGGAGGCTGAGACAGGAGGATCACTTGAGCTCAAGAGTTGGAGGTCAGCTGGGCAATAGAGAGGACCTGCCTTAGGGAAAACAAAAAGAAAGAAAGTAGACTGTCCCTTCTATTCAATATTGACTCCTCCTATCTCATTCAGAGCCAAAGTCAGAGTCCTTATTATCACCCAAAGTTCTTACATGGTCTGCTTCCCATCATCTCTCTAATCTTATCTCCTCCCACAATCTCCACACTAATCTGCTCAAACTTTGTGTCCTCCTTCCACCTTCTCAAAGGCAACAGGCATGTAGGGCATGTGAACCTCATTGCACATCTCTGGAATGTCCTCCAAAAGGATTACATAGCTAGTTCCCTGTCCTCCCTCAGAGCTTTCCTAAAAATCATCCTAGCCATTCTATCTAAAAATTCGTGAATTACTCCATCTGACTGTTCACACCTCCTCTGATTTCTCTCCACCTGTACACAGCCAATCAACACAACCCTCTGACTCTAGATGTGTGGTGTTTTGTCCTCACACACGAAGCAATTTTCTAGCAAACACCAGTTGGGTGTCTTTATTTAATTCTCTTCTGACACTAACTGGAGGTAGAATCAGAGCTTGAGGCTGAAGGCTCAGTTCTACAAGACTTCCCCCATGGATGCCAGTTCTAAGTCCCAGGTTGTGGTCATTGCTTGGATCAACTGGCTATAAACTGGGGATTCCTATAACTTCTTCCACGGTTTTGATTAATTTGCTAGAGCAGCTCACAGACCTCAGGGGGAAACATGGAACTTAGATTGACCCATGGCTGTCTAAAGGTTACAACAGGCAAATAAGAGATACATAGTGCAAGGACTGCAAGGGTCTTGAGTGCAAGATCTTCTATCCCTGCAGAATTCGGTGAGTATTTGAATCCTGTCCTTTGGGTTTTTACAGAGGCTTCCTTGCATAGGCATGATTGATTAAACCATTGGATCAGCTCAGCTTTCAGCTTCTGTTCCCTTCCTGGAGTTGGGAAAGTGGGGCTAAAAGTCCCAACCCTCTAATCACACCTTGGTCTTTCTGGTCATTGGCCTGTATCTAGAGACTCCCAGCTACCTGTTATTTCATTAGCATACAAAAGATTTTGTATGCTGTGTCAGGAACCAGGGAAAGACCGTTATAAATCAGGTCTTCCTTTGCCACCTTTTCTCTTTAGCACTTTCTACTGTCTAACATTCTACATGTTATACTTAAGTATCTCACTGTGTCTTCCTCACGAGAATTCAAGCTTCATGAAAGCAGAGATTTTCATCTGTACTTTCCCCCTAATGCTGTCTCTCAGATACCTACACACATAGTGTTGAAAAAAATGAAAGAAAGAAGAAAGGACATCAAACTGGTGATATTGTGTCATGGGGTATGTTTTGGAGTCTGCATCAGGGACAACGCAATGCTGAATCATATGGGAGTCTGAAGCCAAAGGAAAAATCAGTAACACTGATCCCACTGAAGCTGGGCCTTTAAACAACAACTCCCAGTTCCTAAAATCGGTTAAAACTGGGCCTGGTGGCACACGCCTATAATCCCAAGGACTCAGGAGGCTGAGGCAAAAGGATCCTAAGTTCAAGGCCAGTCTCAGCAATTCAGTGAGGCCTTCAACAACTTAGTAAGACCCTGATTCAAAATAAAAAGGGCTGGGAGGGCTGGGGATGTGTGTCAGTGGCAGAGCACCTTTGAGTCCAATCTGTAGTACCAAAAAATAAATTAAAAAATAAAAATTAAAAGGTTTAAAATGTGTGAAAGTTGTTTTTCAGGATATCAGTGCAGAATCCAAGGACCTGATTTAAAATGACCTTGACAGCCTGGCAGAATCAAAAGTCTCCTACAGCAAGCAGAACCTGAAGAAGAGAATAGGGCTTCAGGGGGCCCAGTAAGAAGTAAGGGGGCCCTGTCAACCATTGCAGGAGGGACCAGAATAATGGAGGGACTGGAAACTCCCTGTTTACAAAGGATCCTTAACTTCCATCTGGACCAGGGTGCCAGCTATGGACTATTCCACCAAGGCCCCCACTTACAACCAATCAGCCCTCCATTTCCCTGACTCCAGCCACTTGTTAGCTAAGCTGGTTGGTGAGACAAGATTTAGTCTCTGATACCAGAGACTGGAACTTCCAACTTGGTGATGATAGAAGTGAAATCAGGCCAAGTGAGTGCAAACATGTGGGCAAGACTTGGGGCTTCAAGCTGACATCACTGATGGAGAAGGTGACCAGGCTGTCCCCAAACAAAGGAAGATACAGCTTTTATTGATTTTCTTGGGTGAGCTGTAGTCTGGTAATTTCCCATTGGTCTGGGGCAATTACAAAAGACATCTTTTCTTTCTTTCTTTTTTTTTTTTTAAAAAAAAAAGAGAGAAAGAGAATTTTTTAAATATTTTTTTTTAGTTTTCGGCAGACACAACATCTTTGTTTGTATGTGGTGCTGAGAATCGAACCCGGGCCGCACGCATGCCAGGCGAGCACGCTACCGCTTGAGCCACATCCCCAGCCCAAGACATCTTTTCTTGTGCAAACATCCAGGTCTTGGGAATGGGTGTTAGTTGATCTCCAAACACTGCCATATTTCTTCTGTAGGTGCTGCCAGCCTGCCTGCACAAACATCTTGGCCTTCTGATAAGGTTGGGCTGTTGTAGCTGAGAGCACATGGGTGGGGGCAGAAGAAAACATGCACCATGCCTTTTATTTTTTATTTTTTTCCTTTTTTGGTACTAGGAATTGAACCTAGGGGCACTCTATCACTGAGGTACAACCCTAGTCATTTTCATTTTTTATTTTGAGACAGGGTCTTGCTAAGTTGCTGAGGCTGGCCTCAAACTTGTGATCCTCCTGCCTCAGCTTCCCCCCAAGTCACTGAGAATGCAGGCATGTGCCACCATGCCTGGGGAGGACAAAGTCTTGAAAAAAAGGAAAAAAGAAGTTTATTGATTTGCTAATAAATGAGAATGCAGTGGACATGGATCTCAAAACCTGTTATTCTGTCACAGGGGTTATGGGACTTTTGAAAGAGGACTACAAAGGCTGGGATCCAAATATTATCAGTAGACACAATGAATCAATGTTTGGTTGGTGTCATTGGGAGACGTCACCAAAAACAACAACAACAACAACAAAAAAAAACACCCCCAAACAACAACAACAACAACAACAAAAAACTAGAAATAAAGGTCAAAGGACTTAAGTTAACTTCACCAAACCCAAATGCATAAGAATTTGACCTGATTAAGGTTTGTTGCTCTAGTTACCAGGTTTGGCACTTCTTTATTCTGTGAGTAGTGAAGGACACAATAGCTTAGCCTGGGACAGGAAAAATATTAATCTTGTTTTGCCTGTTGTTAGGAAGGAAGTGGGGGGAGGAAGGAGAAAAGGAACAGAGACAAACCAAAAAAATTTATCATATTACCTGCTAAAGGTGTTGGATTTGGTGTCTCTGCTCAGCAAAGAATTGAAGAGCAGGAACAGCGTTAGCAAGCAAGCAGCAGGTTTATTGCAAAAGCAACAATAACAGACTTCTCCAAAGAGAAGGGTCTGCAGATTCAGGAGTCTGTTGGGGGAAGTTTTGGCCTGTTCTTTTTATGGTCCCTGGACTTTCTTCCTTTCCTTATCTCCTCCCCTGCCCATGCTCTCCTCACTATTATTCATTGGTATCCTCCTCTGTGCCCATGTCTATTTTAGTTTATATATTGGATCCGCTGCTTAGGAGCATAAGTATGCAAGTGTCTCATTGGATCACTCTCTTGTGTCCACAAGAACTTTGGTCAAACAGAAAGTTAACCTCATCAGAAAACCCTCTTCATGCTCTTTTGTTGGGGCCCCACTCTGGACTTCCTCACTCACCATGTTGCCCTGGCTGCCTAAGCCCTTCTACATCTCTCTCAATATTTCATTGCAAAATTGTCGCTACCACATTAACCTACATTCCCAAGTATCCTGAGCATCTGAATTATGCACCAAAGATAGTTTAGTAACAGATGATTTTTAAGTAATATTGGCACAGTTTTTCATTAAAAAAAGCTTCATATAATGATCACAATTCACTTTTTTGCAAAAAAAAATTGTTGGCATAAAATCTGCAGCAATTATATGGCATGTTGGTTTTAAAATAAGCCATATGTGGACTGGGGTTTGGACTCAGTGGTAGAGCTCTTGCCTAGTACATGTGAGGCACTGGGTTAGATCCTTAGCACCACATAAAAATAAATAAATAAAGGTATAATATCCATCTACAACTAAAAATAAATTTTTAAAAAGCCACTTGTGCCTAAGAAGCATGGTTTATACTCAGAGAATAAAGTGAATCCCAGTTAAAGCTATTTTCTATTATGATCATTCCACGCAAAAATACAATTTTTGCTAATTATTTCATAACTTTTAACCTCATATAGTTTAAAAGTATCTGTTTTCTGGAAAACAACTAGCAATTGCCTGTGAGAAAGGAGAAAATTCCTGTAGGAAAGAGATGTCGTGTTACAGGAAAAATAATAAGGCTTTGAAGCTGAGAGAGTTGGATTTGAAAACCTTAATCAGTTCAAATTCTTATGCATTTGGGTTTGGTGAAGTTACTTAAGTTCTTTAGCCTTTATTTCTAGTTTTTTTGTTTTTAGAATGCTGAGAATTTAACCTTCATTTTTTTTTCTTTTTTAAAAATTTTTTTTTTTACTTGTCAATAGACCTTTATTTTATTTATTTTTATGTGGTGCTGAGAATCAAGCCCAATGCCTCACATATGCTAGGCAAGAGCTCTACCACTGAACCACAACCCCAGCCCTTAACCTTCATTTCTAAGAGATTTAAACATGTAACTTGAAGAGTTATGACTGGAGCAGCCTGCCCTGCCTGAGGAGGCTACAGCCACTGCCACTTCTGTGAGGTCAAAGTGCCAGCTGCAGCCATGGCCTACTACCAGCAGGAAGGGAAGGATAGGACCATATTTGAGACCAAAGAGGACTATGAAACTTCCAGATGCAGAGCTGCTAGTTGAGGATCCCAGTGATCCCCATGAGGGTCAGATATTGATACTGCCAAATGGAGACATGAACTAGAATTGCTTGTGCATTGGGGGATGGCCAGTGACCCCTGTGGGGAATACTTCAAGTGGGGCTTTTCCTGCTTCCACTATAGCACCAAGGTTATCAAGAGATCACACTCTGTAGACCAGTTCCAGGCCATGCAGAAATAGGAGGAGCAGGAATGTAAGGAAGAAGGGGAGAAGCTGGCAGACACATAGATGGAACTGCTCTCGCTGAGGCCAGTGCAACCAAAGAAACGGAGAGATTAAGCCAGTGAAGGCCACTAGGCACTGAGCTCCAGTCCTCCCATGTCAGAGTGACATGGACCTTTTGCAAAAAACTTTCAGTTTACCTTCAGAGAAAATGTCTTTCCCTCTGTTTTGTGCACCATAATGTACAAAATAACTTAATGTGATGAGCAGGAGTTTTGGCCCCTTAATAAATACACTGAAAAAAAAAAAAGAGGGGGGTGGAAGGATGGGATTGTAGGTGTGTTGTGTCCTATATAAACCTATCAGTGAATGTAGCTGTCACTTCTGAATTCTCAGGTGGCCCTGAATTTTGTTGCTTTGAAATAATGTGCCAAGTATTCTCAGCAACCAAAAAATTATTATCCAGTAATGTTTTTATGAATGAGCTCATTGATTCTGATCCATTATATTCCCTTTAATAGATTCTACTCCTCATTGAAAAATGATATGGAAGCAAAAATATTTTTCTTTAAAAATGTTGAACTAGGGCCCTGCAAAATAGTAGAGGCCTGATGGTTGGTACACATTCCTCAAAAACGTTCTTGTCCTGTATTTTATTTCTGATACACTTTGGTTTCCATGCTTCTCACCTTTGGAAGGTGGAGATTTTGGACCTTCAGATTCTCAGTCCCTTTATAAATGAAAGGAAAGGCTTGTTTTTGCTCTTCCTTATTTGGCTGTTCTGAAAGCCCCATTCTGGGGCTTATGTTCACACTGGCTCTCAGTCCAGTCAGAAGCAATATTCTTGTTTTTTTTTTTTGGTACTGGGTATTGAACTCAGGTGCACTTGACCACTGAGCCACATCCCCAGCTCTATTCTATATTTTATTTAGAGACAGAATCTCACTGAGTTGCTTAGCATCTCACTTCTGCTGAGGCTGGCTTTGAATTTACGATCCTCCTGCCTCAGCCTCCCAAGCCACTGGTATTACAGGCCTGTGCCACCAAGCCCAGCTCAAAAGCAATATTATTGAGAGGTAGGGACCTAATTTTTACCACAGTAGCAACCCAGAAAGGAGATAGTGTGAATTAAGTACTCAATTTAAAGAAACATACTTTTTAAAAAATATCTTTATTTTATTTATTTATTTTTATGTGGTGCTGAGGATCGAACCCAGGGCCTCACATGTACTAGGTGAGTGCTCTACCACTGAGCCCCAACCCCAGCCCAAGAAACATACTTTCTTTAAAAAAATTTTTTTTAAAGTATGGTGGGGAGTGTAGTTCAGTGGTAGGATGCTTGTGGAACATGCAGCAGTCCTAGACTCAATCCCCAACAGCCGGGGAAAAGAAGAGAGAGAGAGAGAGAGAGAGAACCATAAAAAGTCTGATATAAAATTGATGCATAATAAGTAGCTATTGAGAATGCACTGTTCATCCTACAAGAAAATTGGTAATGGAGTGTAGTTTAGAATTTCCTAATAGGCAAGTGTTTCAAAATTTGTTTTTTATAACATAGGCTTAAAGATTATTTGGAGAACTTGTTTTCACCAATTAATTTTTTAAAATTTATTTTTTAATTTTAATTTGTTATATATAACAGCATAATGAATTACAATTTATATTACTCATATAGAGCACAATCTTTCACATCTGGTTGTATACAAAGTAGAGTCACACCATTCATGTCTTCACACATGTACTTAGGGTAGTGATGTCCATCTTGTTCCACCGTCTTTCCTATGGCCATGCCCCCTTCTTTCCCCTCCCTCCCTTTGCTCTATGTAGAGTTCATCCATTCTTCCCATGCTCCCTACCTCCAGCCCCTTTATGAATTAGCATCCTTACATCAGAGAAAACATTCCGCATTTGGTTTTTTGGGATTGGCTAACTTCACTTAGCACCATCTTCTCCAGCTCCATCCATTTACCTGCAAATGCCATGATTTTATTCTCTTTTAGTGCTGAATAATATCCCATTGTATATATATACCACATTTTCTTTATTCATTCATCTACTGAAGGGCATCTAGGTTGGTTCCACCGTTTAGCTATTGTGAATTGTGCTGCTATAAACATTGATGTGGCTGTGTTCCTGTAATATTCTGTTTTTAAGTCTTTTGGGTATAGACTGAGCAGTGGGATAGCTAGGTCAAATGGTGGTTCCATTCCCAGTTTTCCAAGGATTCTTCATACTGCTTTCCATATTGGCTGAACCAATTTGCAGTCCCACCAGCAATTTATGAGTGTGCCTTTTCCTCCACATCCTTGCCAACACTTATTGCTGTTTGTATTTTTGACAGCTGCCATTCTGACTGTAGTGGAATGAAATCTTAGAGTAGTTTTGATTTGCATTTCTCTAATCACTAGAGATGATGAACATTTTTTCATAATATTTGTTGATTGTATATACTCTTTTGAGAAGTGTCTGTTCAGTTTCTTGGCCCATTTATTGATTGGGTTATTTATTTATTTTGGTGTTAAGAGTTTTGAGTTCTTTATATATCCTAGAGATTAGTAGTGCTTTATCAGATGTGTGTGTGGTAAAAATTTGCTCCCAAAATGTAGGCTCTCTATTCACCTCATAAATTGTTTCTTCTGCTGAGAAGAAGCTTTTTAGTTTGAATTCATCTCATTTATTGATTCTTGATTTTAATTCTTGAATTATAGGTGTCTTATTAAGGAAGTTGGGGCCAAATGCGACAAGTTGGAGATTTGGGCCAACTTTTTCTTCTAATAGGCACAGTGTCTCTGGTTTAATTCCTAGGTCCTCAATCCACTTTGAGTTGAGTTTTGTGCATGGTGAAAGAAAGGGGTTTAATTTCATTTTGTGGCATAAGGATTTTCAGTTTTCCCAGCAACATTTGCTGAAGAGGCTATCTTACCTCCAATGTATGTTTTTGGAGCCTTTGTTTAATATAAGTTAACTGTAGTTATGTGGGTTAGTGTGTTCTCTATTCTGTATCATTGATCTACAAGTCTATTTTGGTGCCAATACCATTCTGTTTTTGTTATTATTTCTCTGTAGTGTACTTTAAGTTCTGATATAATGATGCCACCTGCTTCACTCTTCTTTCTAAGGATTGCTTTAACTATTCTGGGTCTCTTGTTCTTCCAGATGAATTTCATGACTGCTTTTTCTATTTCTACAAGGAATGACATTGGGATTTTGATCCGAATTGCATTAAATCTGTATAGTGCTTTTGGTAGTATGGTCATTTTGATAATATTAATTCTGCCTATCCAAGGACAAGGTAGATCTTTCCATCTTCTGAGGTCTTCTTTGATTTCTTTCTTTTGTGTTCTGTAATTTTCATTGTAGAGGTCTTTCACTTCTTTTGTTAAGATGATTCCCAAGTATTTTATTTTATTTTTTATTTTTTGAGGCTATTATAAATGGGGTAGTTTTCCTTTTGGAGGATTTGTCACTGATATACAGAAATGTCTTTCATTTATGGGTGTTGATTTTATATCCTGCTACTTTGCTAAATTCATTTACTAGTTCTAGAAGTTTTCTGGTGACATTTTTGGGGTCTTCTAGGTATAGAATCATATTATTTGCAAATAGTGCTAATTTGAGTTCTTCCTTTCTATATGTATTCCTTTATTTTGTTTTTCTGTCTAATTGCTCTGGCCAATGTTTCAAGAACTATGTTAAATAGAAGTGGTGAAAGAGGGCATCCCTGCCTTGGTCCAGTTTTTAGGGGGGAAGGCTTTCAATTTTTCTCCATTTAAAATGATGTTGGCCTGGGGTTTAGCATAGATAGCTTTTACAATGTTGAGATATGTTCCTGTTATCCTTAATTTTTCTAGTGTTTTGAACATGAAGTGATGCTGTATTTTGCTGAATGCTTTTTCGGCATCTATTGAGATGATCATGATTCTTTAAGTCTATTGATGTGATGAATTACATTTATTGATTTCCATATGTTGAACCAAACTTGCATCCATGGGTTGACTCCCACTTGATTGTGGTGCACTATCTTTTTAATATGTTTTTTTAATTCAATTTGCCAGAATTTTATTGGGAATATTTGCATCGATGTTCATTAGAGATATTGGTCTGAAGTTTTCTTTCTTTGATGTGTCTTTGCCTGGTTTTGGAATCAGGGTGACATTGTCCTCATAGAATGAGTTTGGAAGTGCTCCCTCTTTTTCTATTTCACAAAATTAATTTGAAGAGTATTGGTATTAGTTCTTCTTTAGAGGTCTTGTAGAACTCAGCTGTGTATCCATCCAGTTCTGGATTTTTCTTGGTTGGTAGGCTTCTGATGGCATCTTCTATTTCATTGCTTGAAATTGATCTATTTAAATTGTGTATATCAGAGCTGCCCCCGCGCCTGCAAGGTAGGTGGACCTGCGACCCACCGGCAGAACAGGCCCAGTGGCCCGTGGAGTGGCAGAGCCGCCAACCGCGCCTGCAAGGTAGGCGGACCTGCGACCCACCGGGAGAACAGGCCCAGAAACCCGCGGAGGGGCAGAGCTGCCCCACGCGCCTGCAAGGTAGGCGGACCTGCGACCCACCAGCAGAACAGGCCCAGCGGCCTGCTGAGGGGCAGAGCCGCCCCCCCCCGCCGCGCCTGCAAGGTAGGCGGAACTGCGACCACCAACAGAACAGGCCCAGCGGCCCGCAGAGGGGCAGAGCTGCCAACCACGCCTGCAAGGTAGGCAGACCTGTGACCCACCGGCAGAACAGGCCCAGCGGCCTGCGGAAGGGTAGAGCCGCTCCCCGCGCCTGCAAGGTAGGCGGAACTGCGACCACCGACAGAACAGGCCCAGCGGCCCGCAGAGGGGCAGAGCCGCCGCCCGCACCTGCAAGGTAGGCAGACCTGCTACCGACCGGCAGAACAGGCCCAGCGGCCTGCCGGCATGGTAGGCACATTGCCCCAATTGGAGGAGGGGCAGAGCCGCCGCCCGCGCCTGCGAGGGAGACTTTGCAACTATACAAGAGCAATATAAATATATAGGGGGAAAAGTCAATAACACAACAGTTTCACTAAGCAGAAAGAAACGCGAACAGTAGGAAGAGACAAGGAAAGAAAGGACCACAAGCAATGCAGGTCAACTCAACGTTAGAAGAGGTAATATCTGCAGCAGATGGAATGTCAGATAAGAAATTCAGGATATACATGCTTCAGATGATCTGGAGTCTCAAGGAAGATATTAGACAGCAAAATCAGACAATGAAAGATCACTTCAACAATGAATTACATAAACAAATCCAAGAAGCAAAAGATCAACTATACAGGGAGATAGAGATTATAAAAAACAAATAAACAGAAATCCTAGAAATGCAGGAAGCAATAAACCAACTTAAAAACTCAATGGAGAATACTACCAGCAGAGTAGAACACTTAGAAGATAGAACATCAGACAATGAAGACAAAGTATTTCAACTTGAAAAGAACATAGACAGCTCAGCAAGACTGTTAAGAAACCATGAGCAGAACATCCAAGAAATATGGGATAACATAAAGAGACCAAACTTAAGAGTCATTGGGATACAGGAAGGTATAGAGGTCCAAACCAAAGGAATGAGCAACTATTCAATGAAATAATACAAGAAAACTTCCCAGACTTGAAGAATGAGACAGAATCCCAAATCCTAGAAGCCTACAGGACACCTAATGTGCAAAATCATAAGAGATCCACACCTAGACACATTATAATGAAGATGCCCAACATACAGAATAAGGAGAGAATTTTAAAAGCTACAAGAGAAAGGAAGCAGATTACGTTTAGCGGTAAACCAATCAGGATAACATCTGATCTTTCAACACAGACTCTGAAAGCTAGAAGATCCTGGAATAACATATTTCAAACACTGAGAGAAAATGGGTTCCAACCAAGAATTGTGTATCCAGCGAAATTAAGCTTCAGGATGGAAGATGAAATTAAAATCTTCCACGATAAACAAAAGTTAAAAGAATTTGCAGCTAGAAAACCATCTCTCCAAAAAATCCTTGGCAAAAAATTACAGGAAGAGGAAATGGAAAATAACAATGAAAACCAACAGTGGGAGGTAGTACAGTAAAGGGGGGAAAATAATCAAAGAGGAAAACAAACCATGTTTAGTAACATAAATAAACAAATATGGCTGGAAGAACAACCCATATCTCAATAATAACCCTAAATGTTAATAGCTTAAACTCACCAATTAAGAGACACAGGCTAGTAGAATGGATCACAAAACATGACCCAACAATATTCTGCCTACAGGAGACGCATTTGATAGGAAAAGACATACATAGACCGAAGGTGAAAGGTTGGGAAAAATCATATCACTCATATGGACTTCGGAAACAAGCAGGAATGTCCATACTCATATCAAATAAAATAGATTTCAAGCCAAAATTAATCAAAAGGGATAAAGAGGGACACTACATACTGCTCAAGGGAACCATACACCAACAAGACATAACAATCATAAATATATATGCCCCAAACTATGGTGCAGCTATGTTCATCAAACAAACTCTTCTCAAGTTCAAGAGTCTAATAGACCACCATACAATAATCATGGGAGACTTCAACACACCTCTCTCACCACTGGACAGATCTTCCAAACAAAAGTTTAATAAGGAAACTATAGAACTCAATAACACAATTAATAACCTAGACTTAATTGACATATATAGAATATACCACCCAACATCAAGCAGTTACACTTTTTTCTCAGCAGCACATGGATCCTTCTCAAAAATAGATCATATATTATGTCACAGGGCAATTCTTAGACAATATAAAGGAGTAGAGATAATACCATGCATCTTATCTGATCATAATGGAATGAAACTGAAAAATCAACGATAAAAGAAGGAAGGAAAAATCATACATCACTTGGAGAATGAACAATAGGTTACTGAATGATCAATGGGTTATAGAAGACATCAAAGAGGAAATTAAAAAATTCTTAGAGATAAATGAAAACACAGACACAACATATCAGAATCTATGGGACACATTGAAAGCAGTTCTAAGAGGAAAATTCATTGCTTGGAGTTCATTCCTTAAAAAAAGAAAAAACCAACAAATAAATGATCTCATACTTCATCTCAAAATCCTTGAAAAAGAAGAGCAAAACAACAGCAAAAGAAGTAGAAGGCAAGAAATAATTAAAATCAGAGCTGAAATTAATGAAATCGAAACAAAAGAAACAATTGAAAAAATTGACAAAACTAAAAGTTGGTTCTTTGAAAAAATAAACAAAATCGACAGACCCTTAGCCATGCTAGCGAAGAGAAGAAGAGAGAGAACTCAAATTACTAGCATACGGGATGAAAAAGGCAATATCACAACAGACACTTCAGAAATACAGAAGATAATCAGAAATTATTTTGAATCGTTATACTCCAATAAAATAGAAGATAGTGAAGGCATAGATAAATTTCTTAAGTCATATGATCTGCCCAGATTGAGTCAGGAGGATATAGACAACCTAAACAGACCAATATCAATTGAGGAAATAGAAGAAACCATCAAAAGACTACCAACTAAGAAAAGCCCAGGACCGGATGGGTATACAGCAGAGTTTTACAAAACCTTTAAAGAGGAACTAATACCAATACTTTTCAAGCTATTTCAGGAAATAGAAAAAGAGGGAGAACTTCCAAATTCATTCTATGAGGCCAACATCACCCTGATTCCTAAACCAGACAAAGACACTTCAAAGAAAAAAACTACAGACCAATATCTCTAATGAACCTAGATGCAAAAATCCTCAATAAAATTCTGGTGAATCGGATACAAAAACATATCAAAAAAATTGTGCACCATGACCAAGTAGGATTCATCCCTGGGATGCAAGGCTGGTTCAATATATGGAAATCAATAAATGATATTCACCACATCAATAGACTTAAAAATAAGAACCAAATGATCATCTTGATAGATGCAGAAAAAGCATTCGACAAAGTACAGCATCCCTTTATGTTCAAAACTCTAGAAAAACTAGGGATAACAGGAACATACCTCAATATTGTAAAAGCAATCTATGCTAAGCCTCAGGCTAGCATCATTCTGAATGGAGAAAAATTGAAGGCATTCCCTCTAAAATCTGGAACAAGACAGGGATGCCCTCTCTCACCACTTCTGTTCAACATAGTTCTCGAAACACTGGCCAGAGCAATTAGACAGACGAAAGAAATTAAAGGCATCAAAATAGGAAAAGAAGAACTTAAATTATCACTATTTGCAGATGACATGATTCTATACCTAGCAGACCCAAAAGGGTCTACAAAGAAACTATTAGAGCTAATAAATGAATTCAGCAAAGTGGCAGGATATAAAATCAACACGCATAAATCAAAGGCATTCCTGTATATCAGCGACAAATCCTCTGAAATGGAAATTAGGACAACCACTCCATTCACAATATCCTCAAAAAAAAAAAATAAAATACTTGGGAATCAACCTAACAAAAGAGGTGAAAGACTTATACAATGAAAACTACAGAACCCTAAAGAGAGAAATAGAAGAAGATCTTAGAAGATGGAAAAATATACCCTGTTCATGGATAGGCAGAACTAACATCATCAAAATGGCGATATTACCAAAAGTTCTCCATAGGTTTAATGCAATGCCAATCAAAATCCCAACAGCATTTCTTGTAGAAATAGATAAAGCAATTATGAAATTTATATGGAAAAATAAAAGACCCAGAATAGCAAAAACAACTCTAAGCAGGAAGTGTGAATCAGGCGGTATAGCGATACCAGACCTCAAACTATACTACAGAGCAATAGTAACAAAAACAGCATGGTACTGGTACCAAAACAGGCGGGTGGACCAATGGTACAGAATAGAGGACACAGAAACCAATCCACAAAACTACAACTACCTTATATTTGATAAAGGGGCTAAAAGCATGAAATGGAGGAAGGATAGCATCTTCAACAAATAGTGCTGGGAAAACCGGAATTCCATATGCAACAAAATGAAATTGAATCCCTTTCTCTTGCCATGCACAAAAGTTAACTCAAAATGGATCAAGGAGCTTGATATCAAATCAGAGACACGGCGTCTGATACAAGAAAAATTTGGCTACGATCTACATACTGTGGGGTCGGGCTCCAAATTCCTCAATAGGACACCCATAGCACAAGAGTTAATAACTAGAATCAACAAATGGGACTTACTCAAACTAAAAAGTTTTTTTCTCAGCAAAAGAAACAATAAGAGAGGTAAATAGGGAGCCTACATCCTGGGAACAAATCTTTACTCCTCACACTTCAGATACAGCCCTAATATCCAGAGTATACAAAGAACTCAAAAAATTAAACAATAAGAAAACGAATAACCCAATCAACAAATGGGCCAAGGACCTGAACAGACACTTCTCAGAGGAGGACATACAGTCAATCAACAAGTACATGAAAAAATGCTCACTATCTCTAGCTGTCAGAGAAATGCAAATCAAAACCACCCTAAGATACCATCTCACTCCAGTAAGATTGGCAGCCATTAGGAAGTCAAACAACAACAAGTGCTGGCGAGGATGTGGGGAAAAGGGTAAACCTGTACATTGCTGGTGGGACTGCAAATTGGTGCAGCCAATTTGGAAAGCAGTATGGAGATTTCTTGGAAAGCTGGGAATGGAACCACCATTTGACCCAGCTATTCCCCTTCTCAGTCTATTCCCTAAAGACCTAAAAAGAGCATGCTACAGGGACACTGCTACATCGATGTTCATAGCAGCACAATTCACAATAGCAAGACTGTGGAACCAACCTAGATGCCCTTCAATAGGCGAATGGATAAAAAAAAATGTGGCAGTTATACACAATGGAGTATTACTCTGCATTAAAAAATGACAAAATCATAGAATTTGCAGGGAAATGGATGGCATTAGAACAGATTATGCTAAGTGAAGCTAGCCAATCCCTAAAAAACAAATGCCAAATGTTTTCTTTGATATAAGGAGAGTAACTAAGAACAGAGTTGGGAGGAAGAGCATGAGAAGAAGATTAACATTAAACAGGGGTGAGAGGTGGGAGGGAAAAGGAAAGAGAAGGGAAATTGCATGGAAATGGAAGGAGACCCTCATGGTTATACAAAATTACATACAAGAGGAAGTGAGGGGGAAAGGGGAAAAAAAACAAGGGGGAGAAATGAATTACAGTAGATGGGGTAGAGAGAGAAGATGGGAGGGGAGGGGATGGGGGATAACAGAGGATAGGAAAGGCAGCAGAATACAACAGACACTAGTATAGCAATATGTAAAACAGTGGATGTGTAACCGATGTGATGCTGCAATCTGTATCTGGGGTAAAAATGGGAGTTCATAACCCACTTGAATCAAAGTGTGAAATATGATTTGTCAAGAACTATGTAATGTTTTGAACAACCAACAATAAAAATTAAAGAAAAAAAAACCAAAAAACAAACAAAAAAATAAATAAATAAATTGTGTATTTCATCCTGATTCAATTTGGGCAAATCATATGACTAGAAATTTGTTGATGTCTTCAATATTTTCTGTTTTATTGGAGTACAAGTTTTCAAAATAATTTCTAATTATCTTCTGTATTTCTGTAGGGTCTGTTTTGATATTTCCTTTTTCATCATGTTTTTAGTAATTTGAGTTTTCTCTCTCCTTCTCTTCATTAGCATGGCTAAGGGTTTGTCTATTTATTTATTTTAAAACCAAACTTTTTGTTTTGTCAAGGTTTTCAATTGTTATTTTTATTTCAATTTCATCTCTGATTTTAATTATTTCCAGTCTTCTACTGCTTTTAGTGTTGATTTTTTCTTCTTTTTCTAGGGCTTTGAGATGTTAGGTCATTTATTTGCTGACTTTTTCTTCTTTTAAGGAATGAACTCCATGCAATGAACTTTATTCTTAGAACTGCCTTCATAGTGTCCCAGAAATTTTGATACATTGTGTCAGTGCTCTTATTTGCCACTAAGAATTTTTTTAAATCTCCTCCTTAATGTCTTTTGCAACCCATTTTTCTTTCGGTAGCATATTATTTAGTCTCCAGGTGTTGGAGTAGCTTTTATTTTTTATTTTATCATTGATTTCTGATTTCATTCCATTATGATCTGATAGAATGCAGGGTAGTATCTCTACTTTTTTATATTTGTTTAGAGTTGCTTTGTGGCATAGTATATGATCTATTTAGAGGAGGACTCATGCACTGCTGAGAAGAAAGTGTATTTACTCATTGAAAGATGAAATATTCTATATACGTCAGTTAAGTCCAAGTTATTGATTGTATTATTGAGTTCTATAGTTTCTTTGTTCAGCTTTTGTTTAGAAGATATATCCAGTGGTGAAAGAGGTGGGAAAGTCACCCAGAATTATTAGGTTGTGGTCAATTTGACTCTTGAACTTGAGAACAGTTTTTTTAATGAACATAGATGCTCCATTATTTGGGGCATATATATTTATAATTGTTATGTCTTACTGGTGTATGGTTTCCTTGAGCAGTATGTAGTGTCCTTCTTTATCCCTTTTGATAAACTTTAGTTTGAAGTCTACTTTATTTGATATGAGGATGGAAACCCCTGCTTGCTTCTGCAGTCCATGTGAGTGGTATGATTTTTCCCAATCTTTTATCTTCAGTCTGTGGATGTCTTTTCCTATGAGATGAGTCTCTAGGAGGCAGCATATTTTTGGGTCTTTTTTCAAAATCCAGTCTGCCAGCCTATGTCTTTTGATTGGTGAGTTTAGGCCATTAACATTCAGGATTATTATTGAGACATGATTCGTATTTCCAGCCATTTTTGTTTATTTTTGGTATTTAATTTGACTTGGTTTCTCTTTTTGATTAGTTTTTCCTTTAGTGTAATACCTCCCTCTGCCAATTTTTTATTGTTGTTTGTCATGGAATATTTTGCCAAGGATGTTCTGTAGTGCCGGCTTTCTAGTTGTAAATTCTTTTAACTTTTCTTTATCATGGAAGGTTTTCATTTCAACATCAAATATAAAGCTTAATTTTGCTGGATATAGGATTCTTGGTTGACATCCATTTTCTTTCAGAGCTTGGTATATGTTGTTCCAGGATCTCCTGACTTTGAGGGTCTGGGTTGAAAAATCTGCTGAGTTATGAATTGGTCTCCCCCATATGTGATCTGATTCCTCTCTCTTGTGGCCTTTAAGAATCTACCATTATTCTGTATGCTAGGCATTTTCATTATAATGTGCCTTGGTGTAGATCCATTGTAATTTTGTACATTTGGTGTACATGAGCCTCTTTTATTTGATCTTCCAATTCATTCTTCATGTTTGGGAAACTTTCTGATATTATCTCACTGAAGAGATTGTGCATTTCTTTGGTTTGAAATTCCATGCCTTCCTCTATCTCAATAACTCTTAGATTTGGTCTTTTGATGTTATCCCATAATTCTTGGATGTTCTGATCATGGTATCTTACCATCTTCACTGTGTGTTCAACTTTATTTTTCAGATTGTATACTTTGTCTTCATTATCTGAAGTTCTGTCTTCCAAGTGATCTAGTCTGTTGGTGATGCTTTCCATTGAGTTTTTTTTAATTTGGCTTATTGTTTCCTTCATTTCAAGGATTTCTGATTTTTTTTCAGAATCTCTCTTTCTTAAAGTAATTTTTTGCTACCTGTATTTGCTCCCTTATCTCTTTATTGGTATCATCAATGGTTGCCTGTATTTGCTGTCTTATCTCTTTGTTGGAGTGATCAATTTTTGCCTATATTTGCTCATTTAGGTAATTCTTTTTTTTTTAGTCTCATTTAACCTTATTTTTTTTCCTTTAATTTTTATTGTTGGTTGTTCAAAACATTACATAGTTCTTGACATATCATAGTCCACACTTTGATTCAAGTGGGTTATGAACTCCCATTTTTACCCCGGATACAGATTGCAGGATCACATGGGTTACACATCCACTGTTTTACATATTGCTATACTACTGTCTGTTGTATTCTGCTGCCTTTCCTATCCTCTACTATCCCCCATAGGTAATTCTTTAATTCATTCATTAGTCATTCTTTAATTATGAACATTCTGAACTCCTTCTCTGACATTTCATCAACTGCACTGTCCATTGGTTTTGTTATTATATCCTGGTTTATTTGGGACATTTTCCTCTCTTGTTTTTTCACGTTGTTTATGTGTCTTCCTTTCTTGCAGTGTGGATCTGAAGTATTACAGTTTCTACCCTACAATCTTGTGGTATTTGTGCAGATTATCTGTACCTCACCTTGGTGTTGGACTTCTAGACACTCCCGGTAACCCGCGATAACTACTGCAACTAAGGGTGGTGGCAGCAATAGCGGAGGTAACTCGAGATAGCAGTGGAATTGCCCCAAGATGATGCCACATCTTTTAGAGATGGGGCTAAAAGGGTGGGCCTTTTACTGGCTTTGGGATGCCTGCTCCTAGATGCAGCTGCTTCTAGGCCCTGTCTGTTATCCCAAAGTAGAGGCTAGTGCATGGGGAAGGCTATTGGGATGGCTGCAGTGACCCAAGATGGAAGTAGGTTAAGCTTGGGCTCCTAGGTGGGTGGGGGGGAGAACCTGGGCCTACTCTGGGCCTGGGCTTCTCTATAAGTTGGTGGAGGCAGTCCTGGGCCAGGACTGAGCTCTGGCGGGGCACCAACTAATTTTAACAAAACTAAATCTCTAACTTCTTGAAGAAATAGCAGTATCTAAAATGGATTCGTGTAATTGCTAACAGTTACATGATTAATTTCTGGGAGCATGTTTAAAAAGTACCATGCCCATTGAAAATTAAGGTAATCAATACAAAAATAATGATACATTACTTATTATGGGTGTGTGCTGGTCTTCCATGGCCTTGGCAAGAAATTGTTTGGTGAAGATGAAAAGAGTCTTTGAGACATTTCTGCTGGAACATGACAACACAAAACATTCTTGTCAATCTAAGACTGGAAAGCTGTTTAACTTTTATTGGTTGGCAGGTGAGTATGAATAACACCTTCTTGAAGGATTTTTATTGTTGTTGTTACATCCCCTGCCCTTAAAAAAAAATTATTTAGAGATATGGTCTCTCTGAGTTGCTTAGGGCCTCACTAAGTTGCTGAGGCTGGTTTTGAACTCATGAACCTCCTGTCTCAGTCTCCCAAGCCTTTGAGATTACAGATGTGCACCACCCTGCCTGGCTTTCCTGAAAGAAAGCATATTGAAAGATAAGATATTATGTCTCGTTTCCTAGGATCATGTCCTTACAACCACTGGTTTTAACAATTAGAAATAAGTAGATTGAGACAATGATTCATGGTCCTTCCGTTTTTATTTGAGCATAGTATTGGCTGAGCAATTATACCACTTAGATGACTGATTTAACAAGTGAATATCATTACTGATTAATATGTATATGCTTTATTAGATTTCTTTTACAAAATAGTGTCTTCTCATCAGGTCCTATCTTTTACCAAAAGAAAATCAAGGAACTTGGGGCTGGGGTTGTGGCTCAGCGGTAGAGCGCTCGCCTAGCGTGTGCAAGGCCCTGGGTTTGATCCTCAGCACCACATAAAATAAATAAATAAAATAAAGGTATTGTGTCCAACTACAACTAAAAAAAAAAAAGAAAGAAAGAAAATCAAGGAACTGGAAGTTGGGTAACTTGCCTAAAGTTAATGATTGATGGAGTCAGGAAAATAGATTCTATTCTCTATTAAATCAATTTTTAAAGTTTTTCTTTTTTTTAGGATTAGGGATGGAAGTATTAGGGTCTTGTGTATTCTAGATAAGCACTCTATCCATGAACTATACACCCAGTCCTGGTTTTTACTTTTTAAAAGAGCTTGGTGCAAACTTCCCCTCCTTTCTATAAAATTCTCCTTTTCCCCTCCTCCTCCATTCTTTGTTTTTTGCTATATCCCCAGTATTTTATTTCTACTATTTAGCAATTAATTCTTGACATACCTACTATTTTTACACATATAAGACAGACAAAAATTTAGTCTGACAATACCAATTATTGGCAAGGATGTAAAGTAACAGAGAGTTTTCATATCCTGCTAAGAGTTTAGCTTAGTTCATTTTATTGAGAGCACTTTAATAACATCTCAAATATGCATATTCTAGGACCAACTGTTTTCATTCCTAATACATACTGGATATGTTATTGAACATGTGCACAAGGAGAAATGTAAACAAATTTTATTGTACCATTCTTTGTGTTATATGAATGCACTGTTATCATGTGTATATTATACCCTCTCTCTGTATACATACCACAGTATAATGTTTTTGCTCTGAACTATTAGGGAGTAAGTTAAAAACATCATGACCAAACAGAAAATCTGCAGAAGAATTAGTATTTATAACATATTCAAAATATGCAAAAATGTATTATCATGTTTAGAAATACACACATGTATGGCAGAAATAAAAAGATAGTGGCTAAGGTTGTGGCTCAGTGGTAGAGCGCTCGCCTAGCATGCACAAGGCACTTGGTTCCATCCTCAGCACCACAAAAATGTAAAATGAAGATATTTTGTCCACCTAAAACTAAGAAATAAACATTAAAAAATAAAGAAAGATTGGAATATGAATGATCAACAACAAATTTGGGCAAGTGGGCTTCCTGGGGGATAAGGAAGGAAATGTGTTCAAGGATGGGCATCCGAAAGCTTATCAGCAAGATTTTTAAGCTATGTCTTGGGTATATATTTGTGGGTTTTTTTGTTTGTTTTACCTTTTTTGTTTGACTAATAAATTTCATAATTAAAAAAACATATATTCCTATTTTAATGAAAAATTTTAAAATTAGGAATAGATGCTGCGTTTTATCTAATGCCTTGTCAGTATTTATTAAAATATCATTTTATTTCAAAATCTGGCTCTGTTTTCTAGTATAGTATATAAGATATGCATAATGTTTTTTGAACAAATGAATATCTATCCCTCTCTCAATTCTTCTATATCTAAGTCCAATTAATTCCAAGTTCTTCTCTGAATACTTCACCCTTCAATAAACAATATTACCACACATGCAAGAGTCCTTGGCATAATATTGGGTACTACTAACAGAGTACAGCCTGAGACAAGGGTTTCCTCTCATTTCTTCCATCTCAGAGTTAGTTCCTCTCTTCATTTGCTACATGTACTTCAATGTAGCTATTTAACTCCCTCTGAGGAAGAGCAATGACCTTGTCTTATTAATCATTATCTTCCTTGGGTCTACTTCAGAGTCTAACACATAGTAGAGTCCCTGGAAATACTTGTTGAATGGCATTAAATGAGATGACTTATTTACACATATCCAGTACAAATGCACACCAATTATTTTTAGACTGCCAAGAGAGTAGTTGTGCACACCTGAAATCTCAGCTACTAGGGAGGCCAAGGAAGAAGAATGGCAAGTTCCAGGGCAGCCTATAGGCTGGACTGGGTAATGTACCTTAGTGGTAGAACACCTTTGGGTTCCATCCCTAGTACCAAGATAAAATAATAAATTTAGGGATGGGGATGTGGCTCAAGCGGTAACGCACTTGCCTGGCATTGGGGGGGCGCTGGGTTTGATCCTCAGCACCACATAAAAATAAAATAAAGATGTTGTGTCCACCAAAAACTGAAAAATAAATATTAAAATAATAATAATAAATTTAAAAATTTAGAATGGTTTTATATTTACAGTGTGCTATAGTTTGGATGCTGAATATCCTACAAAGGCCCATGTGTTAAAAGTTTGGTCCCCAGGGTAGCACTATTGGGAGGTGGCAGGAACTTTAGTAGGTGGGGCCTAATGGGAAGTTCTTAGGTCATTGGTGGAGGCTGGCCTCAAAAGGGGTTATGAGACTGTAGCTCCTTCCTCTTTTGTTTCCTGGCCATGGGCAGTTCCCTCCCCAGGAACTCCCACCATTGACATCAACACACCCACTAGCGGTCCAAAGAATGCATCCACCTGATCTTTGCCTGCAACCACCAAAACTGTGAACCCAAATGAACCTTTTCTAAGTATGTCAGATATTTCATGATAACAATGGAAGGCTGACTAACACAGAATAAAAAAAGGCAAAAAAACCCATGAAGTTCAAATTTATCAGTGCTTATCTGGGCAAAAATAAACAACAAAAAAACAAAACACAAACCCACCCAACAATGAATTGGGCAACCTCAGAAACAAAATTGGTTCTAAAAGCCCAGAGGTGCAATACAGTCCGGCAGTATTTATGGAAAGAAAATGGAAATGAGGCAAACCCACAACTTAATTGGTTAATTGCCTGCCTAACATCCATCAAACTCTGAGGTAACCCACTGAAACTCTTTGGGTACACTCCCAAGTTAGCTTCCTTAGCAGGAATGACTTCATATTGGTTTGGTCTGTCGGACCCAGTACAGAAACCTAATCCAAATCGGCGGCTCTTTCAAGTTTTATTTTACAACAGAAAAGTTGAAGAGATAATATCTTGCATTCTTTATACCCCCACCAGCGTTCCCCCTGTTATTAATTTGCTTCGCAGACAGCCCTTGGCCAATGTGCTGTCAAAGCTTACACGTTCTTGTCGTGGGCAATGCCCTCCATTCACGAGCGTTTCTCGTACTCTTTTTATGCAACAACCCCCCTGGGGCAAGAGAATAACCCGCCGCCGCCGCCCCCAGCCTCCGAGAAGATTAGAGGCAGCGTCTCGAGCGGTCAGAGCCCAGCTGCACAAACGACCCGACGCAGCCATGGACCACCGTCCACTCCCGTCAGCCCCAGAAGACCAGCCTTCGTCAGAGCCGCACCTGGAGGCAGTCGAACGATGGCGGGAAGTGGCTCCGCGGCTGTGGACCTGGCTCGAGGCGGAGTGGGCGTGCCCATGGGCGTGGCCCGCGCGCATCTGGCAGGAGGAGCAACGCGCTGGCGACCTCGGCGGCGGCTGCCACGACCGCGGCGGTTGCTGCGCCCGGTACTGGAGTCGTGGCTTGAGGCGCAGGCGCGGTGGACTCAGCCCGCCCCGGGCCTCGGCTTGCTGTGGACTCGTCATGGCGACTGAGCAAAGGCCTTTCCACCTGGTGGTGTTCGGCGCCTCTGGCTTCACCGGCCAGTTCGTGACCGAGGAGGTAGCCCGGGAGCAGGTGGCCCGGGATCGGAGCTCCCCGCTGCCGTGGGCGGTGGCGGGCCGCTCCCGGGAGAAGCTGCAGCGAGTGCTGGAGAAGGCTGCACTGAAGCTGGGTAAAGGGAAGAGATGGGACCGGGCTGCGCGGACCCCGGGTTTGACCTCACCTCAAAGCTTCCCGAAGGCCGGCGGAGGACTTAAAGTCGTCCGAACCGAGCTTTTCTCCAGGGATGCTCCCTGCATCTCCCCCCAAGCCCTGCTCGAGAACTGAAGGGAGAGAGGAATGTTTCTTATATTGTCCTGGCTTTCTGTCACCCCTAAATTAAAGAACAATTTAAAATTTTCTTTCCCCACCACTTCTGGATCTCTTCCATGGTTTGGTGAATCCCACTGTCAAAGAGTCAAGAACTTTAGTTGTTCCTTACTCTGCTTCACCCCATCTTGGTACTTGGTGGGTCTGAGGTTTCTTGATACCTATAGGTAGATAGGGCATTGATTTCTTTGAGATTGATTTTTCTACTCATCTGCTTTGTGTCTTCTGGATGGGAAAGAAAGTTAAGAATTTTACTGATATGATTGTTGTGTTTCTATTTTTTATTATTTTATTTTGGCTCTGTGCATGATCTCCCTTTGTGTTACTGAGCTACATCCACAATCCCTTATTTTTATTTTTTGTGCTTTTGGTTGTTTAGTGGTTTGGTTTGGTACTGGAGATTGAACTCAGGAGTGTTTTACCATTGAACTACATCCTCAGTCCTTTTTGTTTATTTATTTATTTAGTTTTGAAACAGGGTCTCATTAAGTTGCTGCTGTTTTTTAATTTATTTTTTGTTTGTAAGAATTGTCCAGCAATCTTATTCTTCTCTAAAAATTTTGCATTTTGGGGTTGGAGGTGGTGGCTCAGAGGCAGAGTGCTTGTCTGGAGTGTGAGGCACTGGGTTTGATCCTCAGCACCACATAAAATGAATAAAAATAAAGGTATTGTGTTCACCTACAACTAAAAAACCATTTTTTTTTGTTCTTTTGATTTGGACATTTACTTATTCTTTCAGCCCATTTAATATATATTATTGAGTGATCTTTCCCATGCTAGGTCCTGTCCAGGTGCTGTGGAGACTTGGTGGAGAGACCAGACAGACAGTCAGATCCTGCCTTCCTATTTGGGGGAGACACCTAACTTAGGACTTGATAGCCTTGAAATTTGGCTATTAATTCTCTAGACTCACCTTATTCAGAGAAGTAGCACTTGTAGCATTCTGGATATACCACATTCTTTCCATGTTCCACAAGGAACATGCTTTTAAGTAGGAATATAGAATATTTTGGTCATGGTTATATACAGAAGATAGAGAGTAGGTTAGATTCTCCTACAATTGTTAGTTGTTGCCAGTGTCAACACACAGATCTTGAGCAAAGAGCTTTTGGGCTTTATTATTTCAAAATTCTAATAATTTCACTATTTTTTTTAAAGAGAGAGAGAGAGAATTTTTTAATATTTATTTTTTTTAGTTTTCGGCAGACACAACATCTTTGTTTGTATGTGGTACTGAGGATCGAACCGGGCCGCACGCATGCCAGGCAAGCGCGCTACCTTTTGAGCCACATCCCCAGCCCATAATTTCACTATTAAAATATTTTCTTCCATTTCTTTTTCCTGCTCAACATGATGATGCAGGTACAGCCTAGCTTACCATTTAGAATGCCCAAATCAATTTATCCTGGGGAATTCACCTAGACCTGTCAAAATCTGCATTGCTTTTATTGGATCAGCTAATTCCAGTTATTTTATTTTTATGAATCTGGGTGATTTTATATAGATTGGATTTTTAAAAAAGTAGACTCAGAGTCCTCTTCTGTTCTCATAGTGTTGATCTTGACAGGCTTCTCCCACTCCCTGTAATTGATCATATATAATTGTTTAGTAGTTGATGGGAAACTATAATATAAATTTATTGGTGGAGAAAGTCATCTAGTTAGCATCCAAATTTGATTGTAAAATTGCCATGTTACACAGAGTTTTCATTTATATATTGCTGTTTTAGATGCTGTGTTAGATCCTTAGTATTAACCCTGCTTTCCTAATAGCCTTTTCCCTTTTAAATTATCTGATTGAAAACAATTTTATCTTTAGTTTGAGAAGGAGATTTAGCTTTCATCATATTAGTATATTTAGCAAATTTGCTATTAATATAAAAAAAATCTAAAATTATACTAGGAAGTGCTTTAAATGATTTGTTTTTTTATTTTAGGAAGACCGACACTGCCATCTGAAGTTGGAGTAATAATTTGTGATATCACTAACCCAGCCTCACTGGATGAAATGGCTAAACAGGCAACAGTTGTCCTCAATTGCGTAGGACCTGTAAGTAATCAACCCTTGTTTGTTTTGGAACAAATAATCCATTCATTTCCAGCAAAAGCTGGTATTTTATATTCCAGAGGAACATAAGGTCAGAGGACAGAAGAACTGGTCAAGGTCTTAACAATCTATGGGGAGTGTTCTTGTGAGGAGCAGATGGACCTGACTTGAACACTGTGAGAGAGGGAGTGACAGGCTTTCAGTGGCATATACTCAGGGAGTGTATATCGCTTTGTTATTGGTTACAGCTGTGTTGGCCAGACCCCCCACACGCTTTTTATAATATGTATATATTTTTAGTTGTAGTTGGAAACAATACCTTTATTTTATTTATTTTATGTGGTGCTGAGGATCGAACCCAGCACTTCGCACGTGCTAGGTAAGTGCTCTACCACTGAGCCACAACCCCGGCCCCTCCCCACTTTTTTTTTTTTTTTTTACTGTATGCCCCTTCAGTAAATGTGAGTTTGTATCCCCAACTTTATTTACATATTATTAGATTCTTATATTATAGAAATATATGAGTTAAAAACATACAAAAGAAACTGGGCATGGTGATGCATGCCTATAATCCCAGTGGTGCAGGGGGCTAAGATGGGTGGATTGTGAGTTCAAAGCCAGCTTCAGTAAAAGCGAGGCACTAAGACCTTGTTCTAAATAAAATACAAAATAAGGCTGGGGATGTGTCTCAGGCATCAAGTGCATCCGAGTTTATTTATTTCTTTTTTTAATTGATTTTTTAAATAAATGACAGCAGAATGCATTATAATTCATACTACACATATAGAGAACAATTTTCATATCTCTGGTTGTATATAAAGTATGTTCACACCAATTCGTGTCTTCATACTTGTACTTTGGATAATGATGTCCGTCACATTCCACCATCATTGCTAACCCCCTGCCCCCACCCTTTCCCTCCCACCTCTCCTATTCTCCCCCTCCCTACCCACTATGAATCAGTCTCCTTTTATCAGAGAAAACATTCCGCATTTGGTTTTTTGGGATTGGCTAACATCACTTAGCATTATCTTCTCCACCTCCATCCATTTACCTGCAAATGCCATGATTTTATTCTCTTTTATTACTGAGTAACATTCCCTTGTGTATATATGCCACATTTTTTTGTCCATTCATCTACTGAAGGGCATCTAGGTTGGTTCTACAGTTTAGCTATTGTGAATTGTGCTGCTATAAACGTTGATGTGGCTGTGTTCCTTTAGTATGCTGTTTTTTAAGTCCTTTAGGTATAGACTGAGAGGGATAGCTGGGTCAAATGGTGGTTCTATTACCAGTTTTCCAAGAAATCTCCATTCTGCTTTCCATATTGGCTGCATCAATTTGCAGTCCCACCAGCAATGTATGAGTGTACCTTTTTCCCCACATCCTCACCAACACTTACTGTTGTTTGTTTTCATAATAGCTGCCATTCTGACAGGAGTGAGATGAAATCTTAAGAGTAGTTTTGATTTGCATTTCTCTAATTGCTAGAGATAATGAACATTTTTTTCATAATATTTGTTGATTGATTGTATATCCTCTTCTGAGAAGTGTCTGTTCAGGTCTTTGGCCCATTTATTGATTGGATTTTTTTTTTTTTTTGGTGTTTAGCTTTGGAGTTCTTTATATACCCTAGAGATTAGTGCTGTATATGATGTGTGAGGGGTAAAAATTTGCTCCCAAGATATAGGCTCTATTCACCTCACAGATTGTTTCTTTTACTGAGAAGAAACTTTTTAGTTTGCATCCATACCATTTATTGATTCTTGATTTTTTAAAAAATATTTTTATTAGTTGTTAACGAACCTTTATTTTATTTATTTATATGTGGTGCTGAGAATTGAGCCCAGTGCCTCACACATGCCAGGCAGGTGCTCTACCATTGAGCCACAACTCCAGCCCCTTGATTTTTTTTTTTTTTTAAGAGAGAGAGAGAGAAGAGAGAAAATTTTAATATTTAGTTTTTAGTTTTCGGCGGACACAACATCTTTGTATGCGGTGCTGAGGATCGAACCAGGGCCGCATGCATGCCAGGCGAGCGCGCTACCGCTTGAGCCACATCCCCAGTCCAGCCCCTTGATTCTTGATTTTAATTTTTCCGCTATAGGAGTCTTATTAAGGAAGTTGGGGCCTAGTTTGACATGATGAAGATTAGGTCCTACTTTTTCTTCTGTTAGGTGCAGAGTCTCTTGTTTAATTCCTAGGTCCTTGATCCACTTTGAGTTGAGTTTTGTGCATGGTGAGAGATAGGGGTTTAATTTCATTTTGTTGCATATGGATTTCCAGTTTTCCCAGCACCATTGGTTAAAGAGGCTATCTTTTCCCCAATGTATGTTTTTGGCACCTTTGTCTAATATAAGATCATTTTAATTTTGTGGGTTAGTCTCTGTGTCCTCTATTCTATACCATTGGTCTACCAGTCTATTTTGGTGCCAATACCAGGCTGTTTTTGTTACTATTGCTCTGTAGTATAGTTTAAGGTCTGGTGTAGTGATGTCACCTGCTTCACTCTTCCTGCTAAGGTTGGTTCAACATACAGAAATCAATAAATGTAATTCATCACATCAATAGACTTTAAGAATCATATGATCATCTCAATAGATGCAGAAAAATTATTTGACAAAATACAGCATCACTTCATGTTCAAAACACTATAAAAACTAGGGATAACAGGAACATCTCAACATTGTAAAAGCTACCTATGCTAAGCTCCAGGCCAACATCTTTCTAAATGGAGAAAAATTGAAAGCCTTCCCCCTAAAAACTGGACCAAGACAGGGATGCCCTCTTTCATCACTTCTGTTTAACTAGTTCTTGAAACACTGGCCAGAGCAATTAGACAGAAAAAGAAATTAAAGGGATATATATAGAAAAGAAAAACTTAAATTAGCAATGTTTGTTGACAATATAATTCTATACCTATAAGACCCAAAAAGTTCCACCAGAAAACTTCTAGAACTGGTAGTAAATGAATTTAGCAAAGTAGCAGGATATAAAATCAACACCCATAAATCAAAGGCATTTCTGTATATCAGTGGCAAATTCTCGGAAAGGGAAATGAGGAAAATTGCCCCATTTACAATAGCCTCGAAAAAAATAAAATACTTGGGAATCAATTTAACGAAAGAGGTGCAAGACATCTACAATGAAAACTACGGAACCCTAAAGAAAGAAATCAAAGAAGACCTTAGAAAATGGAAAGATCTACCTTGTTCTTGGATAGCAGAATTAATATTGTAAAAATGACCATACTACCAAAAGCACTATACAGATTTAGCAATTCCAATTAAAATCCCAATGGCATTTCTTATAGAAATAGAAAAAGCAATCATGAAATTCATCTGGAAAAATAAGAGACCCAGAATAGCTAATGCCTCTGAGTTTAATACCTGGTACCAAAAAAAAAAAAAAAAAAAAAAAAAAGAGAGAGAAACTAAAAAAAGGAGTCATTTATTTATTCAGAAATATTTATTGAATACTTCATGTATATAAAATGCACTATGTTAGGCAACTGGTATACAATGGTGAACAAAATCTTTTGTGGAACTAAAATTTTTGTGGTGCAGACAGAAAAATAAGATTATAATAGTGGACTGGGTATGATAATACATGCCTGTAAACCCAGCAACTCAGAAGGTTGAAGTGGAAGAATCCCAAATTTGAGCCAATCTGGCAACTTAGCAAGACCCTGTCTCAATATAAAAAATTAAAAGGACTCGGGATTGTAATTCAGTGGTAAAATGCCCCTGGGTTCAATCCCTAGTACAAAAAAATTATAATAGTAGGTAGTGTGGTAAGTGTTTTGAGGAAGAATGAAGCAAGGAGATAAAGAGAATGGCCCATCAGTTTCTTTTAGATGGATGATCAGGGAAGGTCTCTGAAAAATGACATTTGTGTAGAAATTGGAATGAAGTAAAAGGTTAAACTGTATTCAAGGAGAAGCATATTCTGGGGAGAGCAAATACAAAGGTCCTGAGATGAGTCTGTGTCTAGTAAGACTAAGGAATGTAAGAAAAGACATTGGCTGAGACCTCTGGAGCAAGGCAGAGAGGTGAAGGTGGATTGAAGTGTTAGGTCATGTAGAATCTTATAGCCCATGGTCAGGATTGGGAGTTTTCTCTAAGTATGACCAAGAGTCATTGAATGGTTGAAAGCAAGGATGTGATCTGATTTAATTTTGAAGTTCTTTTTCATCTGAGAGGAAAAATAAATAAGGGCCAATCAGTAGAATGGTCCAAGCACCAGGGTAGTAGTACAAGTGATAAGAAGTGCTTGGGTTCACAGTATATTTTGAAAGGAGAACAGCTTGTGCTATTGTGCTAGATATGAAAGAGAGGCATCAAGAATGACATCTAGACTTCTGGCCTGTAACAAGGTAAATGATGATGACATTTATTGATTGATCTGAAGAAGCCATCACAATTGGCAAGCTATTTAAAAACTGAGCATTTAAACAATTACTACTTTTTTTTTTTTTTTTGTACTGGGGATTGAATGCAGGGATGCTTTCTCACTGAGCTACATCCCCAGCTCTTTTTTAAGACAGGGTTTTGCTAAGTTGCCGAGGCAAGCCTTGAACTTGTCATCCTCCTGCTTCAGCCTCCCAAACTGCTGGGATTACAGGCATGTGCTACCACACCTGACTGCCGCAGTCTGGCTGGGCACAATCAGGAGCCACTTGTCAAAAGAAACTAACTTTATTTTTAGAACCACACACGCCAAACAAAACAGCCTCTCAGGAAAAACCCTCAGAGCCTCAACTGCCACCACCGGCTTTCCACAAGCCTCTCTCTCCCACACAAGCTTCTCTCCCCCTCCCACAATCCTCCTGCTCTTGAGGCCGATTGGCTGGGTCACGTGGGCGGAGCCAAAAAAGTCCCCCAATGAGCAGCTCCGTGGTCTGAAAGGGCAGGGAAACAGTCCAATGAGCATCACCGCAGAGGAGCCAATCAGCTAGATGTTGCTGGGGCCGAGGAGCCAATCAGCTAGATGTTGCTGGGGCCGCTGTGAGCCAATCATCAGCTGGCAGCTGGAAGTTTGCTGGGGCCCCTTTGGCTGTGGCTCTCAACACCTGACACTATTAATAATTTAAAAAATTGAAATCAAAAAGGTTTTTTGTATTGTTATTAAATAAATATGCATTTGAAATATTCTTTATGTAGTTTTATTTTTAACTAGTTTAGATTATGTCCATTAAGTCCATTGCTGTAATTACTCTGTAATATACACCTTCAACTAGCTCCCTTGATCTTCTTTCTTCACTTTTCTTGAAAAAACCCAACCTTGATTATTCTAATTCTCTAAATCTTTAGGTAAACATAAGTAACCCAATGTGGCTGGATAAAAACACATCCCATGTTGACTGGTCTTGTTTCAAATATATACTTAGAAGCATTTTGTGGGCCTCTGTTCCCCAGCAATTCTACATTTTCATGGCTGTTCTCTTTCCTACTCTATCAAGCAGTAGGTTTACAACTTCTCTTTCCTCATGCTTGGAGCATGTCTTCTTTCCCCCTCATTTTTATTTGATGACTGAATGTCTCTTTCTCTCTGTTTCATTCTTTCTCTCATTCTATTGTGAGAAAAGAAACTGACAGAACAGAATTTTGTCATCTTTATCCCACTAGATCTACCTACATACCTGTCTACCCACTTACCTGTATTGTACCCAAACTGCTGCTATCCCTATTGGGCACAGTATTCCAAGACTTTATGTTTATAATTTTCTTGTCTTTATTGGATTACTTAGCAGATTTTCACGTGTATTGGATTATTTCTATCAGCATTTAAATATATAATTACAACTTCCATACCCTTCCAACTACTCCATACCCTTCCAACTACTCCATTTTGTCATGTACTGTTTAAAGCAAAACTCCTTGACAGACTTTTCATTACTCACTACCTCCATTTTCTTGCTTCCTACTTTATTTTAAACTACTCTGTCAGGCTTTATCCTTCCTACTTGAGTGGGTAGAGAGTCCCATCCTGTCAAATCCGACCATCAGTTCCCAGTCTTCATCTTAAACCTCTTGGCATGAGCCAGTTGATCATTTCTTCCTTTCTTTACTTGGGTTTATGAGTTTTCACCTTCTTCTAGTTTTCCTCCTGTCCACCAGCTTTATCTGTCTTCTCTTTTGGACCTTTTTATCCTCCTCCCTCTAAATGCCTGAGGTCTTAGAGCTCAAATCTTAGAAACTCTTCTCTGCAGGTTGTGAGTAAACACACAGTAGGTTGCAATATGCTAAAAATGAATGAATGAATGAGGGTGCTGTTGTGGCCCCCTGTGTGTTGTAGAACTCTCCAGGCTTCTCATGATACCTGTTGCATCCTATATTTGATACTTGACCACTTAACATGTGCTATTCCCTCAGTCCATATATTAAATATTTTTTTAAAATATTTTTTTAGTTGTTGACAGACCTTTATTTTATTTATTTTTATGTGGTGCTGAGACTTGATCCCAGTTGCCTCACACATGCCAGGCAAGTGTACTACCACTGAGCCACAACACCAGCCCCCAAATATTAACTGTTAATAAAACTTTACTTTTTCTTTCTGTTTCTTATAAGAAAATAGCATGAATTAAAGTTCTTATATTTACCTCCATACTCAGAAGATCATTTTGTATACCTCCTGCAGAACTACTGGGTTAGAACATGGAACACTGGGAGCAGGATTATTGTAAGCTCGTTGGCTTCACAGTAAGAAATGTCAGCTGAGATCAAGGATTGTTATTCTTTCTCCACTTGCTCCATACAAACACAAGGCACTAAATAAAGCAAAATATAACAATATAATAAGATAGGGATAAGATTGTGGGAAGTCTCAGCCTTAGATTAACTGGTAGAGAAGTGGGCAAGGTATAACAAAATACGATGGAAGGAATGGATGGATTATAGCAAATAGGAAAATACATACTCTTTCTGTAAGGAACTGCTGCTATTTTTAAAAAGCTCATTAATGCTTCACTGCAGCTTTCCAGTACTTGTAGAGAATTGACTAGCTGGAAGACTGTGGCTCACTAGTTGAGACTTAATAAGTGATGAGTCCTTAAGATCGAGCCTGGAGGAGTTGGGAGTCAGGCAGGTGTTTAGCAGAGGGAAAATGTTGTAAGTAGCAGAAATAAACATGAGGTTTGAAGAACCAGCATGTAGGGAATTACAAAGAGTTTAGGATCGCTGGAAGTGGGAATTAAGGGGCTGTGGTGTTACATGATGAGATCTTTACAAAATGTTGAGAAGTTTGGACTTAAACTATATAATACAGACACTAGAGAGCTAGTGAGATTTGTTGGGGGTGGGGGGGTACTTGGGATTGAGCCCAGGGATTCTATGCCACTGAGATATATTCTTAGCCCTTTTTATTTTATTTCTTAATTTTGACACAGGTCTTGCTAAATTGCTGAGGCTGGCCTGAAACTTGAGATCCTCCTGACTCAGTTTCCAAAGGCAAGCGCCACTTCCTACATAACCACCGTGCACTTCAGTTACAAAGAATAGCTTCCTTTAGTTATAACTTTATATTTTCCTTTATTTGGGGTTTTCTTTTTCTGGCAAATCTTTATTCTTTAGGATTCAACTCAAGTAAATTACTTCCTGTCTAAAATATTCCATTTTAGAGAAATGGAATGTTTTAGAGAAGTTAAGACTTCAGTTAGAGGTAAGCATACATTCCTGTATAATTCATCATGCGTGTATTTATTTATACCAACAGTGGTGGTATAATACAGTTGTCTTATTTTCTCAATTTATTTTAGGCTCTTTTATTCACATTTGATTTGGGGATAACCAAGATTGTACTTTCAAAATTAAATGTCCTTTGCTTCAGTGAAAGCTTGCCAAGTAAGAGTAACCTGTTTTTTTTCTTTATTTCCCCAGTATCGATTTTATGGAGAACCTGTAGTAAAAGCATGTGTTGAAAATGGAACTAGCTGTATTGACATCTGTGGAGAACCTGAGGTATGTAAAATAAAAAAAAAAAAAAAGCAGAATTAAACACTTGTGATTTCCTGTTTAAGGCAGTAGAGAATATTTAGTGCAATTTTGTGGTTGTATTTTGAAGTCATTGATTCCTTTCTAGTATTTAAAGACAGTATTCCATTGATAGCTTAAAGGAGATCACTAATGGTAAGGTCTTAGCTTTAGTTTTCTTGAATTTTTTTCTTCTCCCTGACCACCTCAGTTATTTTATTTGTATATAGGATGTGCTGACTTTTTTTTTTAATAGATAATGCTGTAAGCTGAGTTAATTAAAATAGTGTTCTATATGTGATTCTCAGAATCTTACTTTTTAAACTTCTTCATTAGCAATCCCTTTTTAAAATCAGGTACCTTTACAATGTTATAGAAAAATAAATGTAAAATCCCCTCAACCTAAAAATTATAAATGGGGGGCTAGAACTGTAGGTTAGTGGTAGAACGTTTGATTACCATGCAAGAGGCCCTTGTTTCAATCCTGAGTACCAAATGAATAAATAAAGATTCACATTTATTAAATACTTGCCATACACCCAACCCTATGCTAAAAATGTTAGGTATATTTTTCAAAATTTACCTGTAAAGTAGTTATCATCTTCATCTCTCTTTTATAGATAAAGAAGTTAAAGCTTGAAAGGTTAAATAACTTGCTCAGAGTCATACAACTCTGATGAACTAGGACTTAAGATTTATTTAACTACAAGAAGCCAAGTGTTAAACTGGCACTAAGCTGCACTACCATCTTTAAAATGGTAACTTCACATGTTCTGTAGTCTCTATTGATTATTGTCATTAATATGCCAATATAATCTATACTTAGAGATTATCAATTGGTAATATATATTAGAAAATACTAGGAAAGTATAAAATTGATTCAGAAAGAGGTAGGAAACATGAATTAAATAACAAAACAACAACAACAACAAAAACAATTCCTGTATTATTTAACATAACCCAGAGCATAGAAAATAGTGAAAAACTTCTGTTGACTTATAAGCTACCATAAAAGTAGTATCAAAACTTAATAGGGCTGGGGGCCACTCAGTCATAGAATGCCTGTCTAGCCATTTGTGAGATCTTGCTTTAAATTTAAACCCCAGCACTGCAAAACAAACAAACTAAAAAAACATAATAAAGGTTCAGAATATATAGAGAACTTTTACAAGTCAATAATGGGTTTACAAAGAACCCAGTTTAAAAATGGGCAGAGTGATGAGAAGAGATAGAAGAATTCTAAATGATTTATATAGCTACTATGCCCTCAGGACAAGTAAATAATTTTACAGTGGAGAAAGCCAGCAAACACCACCTTAGCTAGGTATTAGAGGTCAGTATCAACACTAGTAAATCATGTGGATAAGATGTAGCCTTGATACATCATGAGAATTACATCTTGCCCCTGTGGTCTTCTTCCAAAACCCATAACCCCTATTTAATTGTAAGAAAAGCAAGAGGTAAATTCCCTTAGAAAGCCATTCAGCAAAATATCTAACTAGTATTCATTGTTTGAGGCAATTTATACTATTAATCCTGACTTTATCATTGTTTCTTGTATTAATGTGTCGATATGTCACACTGCAACCCATTAATATGTCTAATAATTTTGTCTATTAAAAATAAAATTAAAAATTAATTAATGACATAAAAAACAAGGGAAGGGTTGAGAAACTGTCATAACCAATAGGAGCCCAAGGAGGCATGACAACTAAATGCAATGTGGCATCCAGGATGGGACCTTGGAATGGAAAAAAGATATTAGGTAACAACTAAGAAAATCTGAATTAAATATGAACTTTTAATGTGTTGCTACTGAGCCCCATATTGGTTAGCGTTTTTCAATATAATTTCTTTGTCTTTAAAGATAAATCATTTAATATTTATCGTAGTGTTTCTATAAACTGATTCAAATTCTTGTCCTGAATTTTTTAGTTTCTGGAACTAATGTGTTTGAAGTATCATGAGAAAGCTGCTGAAAAAGGGGTTTATATCATTGGAAGCAGTGGCTTTGACTCCATTCCAGCAGATCTGGGAGTAATATATACCAGAAATCAAATGAACGGTAATTATTGATCAATAAGCAGTACTTGAATTTAACAACAGAAGAGCTTCAAGTTTATAATTATGATAAACCAAAATCTACTTTGGAAAAGAAAATAGCTATAAATGGGCAATATTAAAACACATGCTTTGTTTTTAATATAGCCACACTTTTAATAAAATACTTTGACACTATTATTGAGGCATGGTAGTAATTTAAGTGTTCAAAAATGAGGAATTGTCCAATGTCTCAATTTAGTTATTAGGTAACTGAAATGTGAAATGTCTGTTAAAATTTTTTTGGTAATTATGGTAAATTCAGTCTTGCCTGTGTATGACTTAATACAATTTACACATGCATTATAATTAAAAGATTTGGGGCTGGTGGTATAGAGTGGTAAAGTGGTAGAGTGCTTGACTAATGCAGTTAAGACCCTGGATTTAATTCCCAGCATTGAAAAACGTTTTGAAGTTTTAACCATCAAAGCTAAAACATTAAACATAGAGTTTGGTGTCTTTTAAATCCTGTTATAAACTGTTGACAATTATTTAAGACGAGAGAAAATTGTCAATATTAGAGTAATGTCATGCGTATTTTAAAGGTGTCTGCTGGGACACACGACTAATCTGGTCAGGGTGTCACTCCAGGAGAAGTGGGTTGGCACAAAATAATGACACAAAGACAGAGAAACACCTTTTTCTTTGGGTTCTGCGATGGCCTCTCTGACCCAGCTCCCGCCAAGGAGGCAAGGTAGGCAAGAAAGAGAGGGAGCACCTCGAACCCAGGTTTTATTAATGGGGGGAGCTAATCCATGGAACATCCTATCCAAAAAAAGAGCAGAAGGGTAGAATTACAACAAACAGGTGGGTGTAATTCAACCCCATCAAGTGACACCCACTCCCAGAGCTGCAACTTTCTTATCCCAATGGAGGTAAAGTCCAGTTGCATTGCAGGGTGCGATACCAGTCCAGTACCTCTTTACTCAGGACTTAAAAGTGTGTGCGCAGTCCCCAACAGATGTCTATTTAGAAAATGACGTGAAACCAATAATTTTAGAGCTGTATAGACTGTTGTGGAACTTAAAATAGATGGAAAATGTTGCTATATAAAATTTTAATGAATACCCAGTGGGTTTTTATCAGGGATTGAACTCAGGGGCACTCAACCACTGAGCCACATCCTCAGCCCCATTTTTGTATTTTTATTTAGAGATAGGGTCTCACTGAGTTGCTTAGCACCTCACTTTTGCTGAGGCTGCCTTTGAACTTGCAACCTTACTGCTTCAGCCTCCCAAACCACTGGGATTACAGGCATGCACCAACATGCCTGCACCTATGTGGTCATTTTAAAAGAATGATAAGGCAAGGTCAGGACATTAAGGAAGCTACAGCCATCGAATTAGAAGATCAGAGGAGAAAAGCCCATTTCAGTGTACGATTTGGAATTTTAAAAATGCATGCCTTTTTTGATGTTGGATTTTTAGGAATTTAGGAATAGAATACTTTTTTTACATAATAAACATCAGAAAGAAATAGCAGTGTTGGAAATGTTGCTTAGCATACATGAGTTTTTGGGTTCGATCCCCAGCACTGCAAAAAGAAAAAATAGAAATTTTCTTCATGATAATCTTATGTATTTGTTATTGAAGTCATTCCTAATTATATAATAGTTTTTATTATGAATAGGTGGTTTTTTTTTCTTGTTAAGGGAGAAATAGATTCTAAAACCTAGAAGTAAGCGTTTTCACAAGTACCTTTGCTGATTTTTGATAGGGTGGTGCCCATTTTATTACACATGCCACAGGTGTTTTGTGTTCTTTCTGTGGCTAGGGTTAGATCACAGAGCCAAATACCTTGCTACTTTCTGTTAGCAGCCCTCAGAAACATCTTCAGTGAGTTATACTTTTATGATCTCTTCTGGATTTTTGCTAGTGATCATGCTGAAATATTTATATGGCCATAGTTCTGTTCTGCTGTAACATCTTAAACATCTTTGTTGATAACGTATTTGTTACCTTGCTCAGTGTCCACTTTGAAAGGCCCAAATTAAAAAGTTTTCTCTTGGAATTAAAACCAGGAACTATTTCTTAAGGAATGGATATTTTTTATTTTGTCAAATTCTGAGAGTTAGCTATCCCATTTTGTATTGTTTTGGTTTTACATTAAACTCAAGAAACTCAAATATTAAATACTTAAACACTATACTTATGTATTATCTTCATCATTAATACAATTGATTTCTTCCCTTTTTTGGCTTTGGTTTTTAGTTTTTATATTTATTGTATATATATTTTATTTTAACAACTTTGTTTTAAATATTTTATAAGCCATCATAAAGAGTGTTTTATTAGTTTTTGTAAACTTTTGTTATAAACCACTACTAATAAGCCCTTGAAAGCTATTATATTTAAATACAAAATAATTTCGATAGATCTGAGTTTGAGAACTGTGTGATGAGCCTTTCAGAATGAGTGAGTTAAGTTGTTGCTTATCAGGGAAGTTTCTTAACATTGTCACTGTAAATACTAGAAAAGATTTTGTCAGTACTAGCAGTTAGCTTTATGGTAAATAACCCTTTCTGACAGTTTACCCTATATTAACTGCTTCTTAATTATGTGTATAATAACATCACAAAACTGATATCTGTATAGATTTTCTGATTATATAAGCTGTAGGCTTAGTTGGTCCTTAAGTGTGAATAGTTTATTACTTATCCTTGCCGAATAATTTAGATTTTGTTTGACTTTAGTTTCACCATTTTCCTATTATTTTAGGTACTTTGACTGCTGTGGAAAGTTTCCTTACTGTACATTCAGGACCTGAGGTTAGTTTTTCTGTTTTTCAAGTGTTTTTTTAAAGTTAATAGAGAAACTTACTAAGTACTGGGCCATTTGGCCATTCTTGAGTCAATAAATCAGAAACATTTTGGAAATGAATGATGTATGTCTCTTTAAAAAAAAGATTTAGATTAATTAAATATTATATATACTTGTAATATTTACTCTGTGTCACTATGTTTAACTTTAAATAGTAAAGACTAAATTATTTTGACTTAAAATATATATTTTATTTATTTATTTGGTACCAGGAATTGAACCCAGGGGCACTTAACCACTGAGCCACATCTCTAGCCCTTTCTATATTTTATTTAGAGACAGGGTCTCACTGAGTTGCTTAGCACCTCACTAAGTTGCTGAGGCTTCCTTAGCTTCTTGAGCTGCTGGAATCACAGGCATGCACCATTGTGCCTGGCTAAAATATGTTTATTTTAAAAACACCTGTACAATTTATTAGAATGAGTCCAACATTAAAGCATTTTTCATTTATTGCTGTTGATCAAGACAACTATTAACTTAGTGCAAGTTAGTGTATTTTTATTAGATACTGTTGTGACCATAAAGACATTTGAGGGACTGGGGCTGGGGCTTAGTGGTAAAGCATAAAGGGCTCACCTAGCACATCCGAGGTGCTGGGTTCAATCCTCAGCACCACAAAAAATAAATAAAGACATTGTGTCCAACTACAACTAAAAAAAAAGTTAAAAAAAAAAAAGAAATTTGAGGTAAATCTAGTCCTACAAAATTTATAATCTGTTTGGGAACAGAAGATAATTACATTTCTGGGAAAGGATTATAGTTTATGACAGTATTTTTATTACCAGTAGCACCTAACTCAATTCTAGGTTAGGCTTCATAAGTATTTGTTCTTTTTAAAATATATTTATTTAATAAATATTGTGTAGTAGTACAAATATATATAGAAAGGCAAGGTAAAAATGACATATAGATGAATAAGATGCAAGCCCTGCATAGGTTATAATTTAGTTTGGGAGGAGATAGAAAGTGTTATTGAAGTGATGTGGTGAAATTCAGTAGGTTTCTGAGAATATAAAGTTCGTCTGGTTAGGGGCCAGAGATCAAGAACTTTCTGGAGAAGCTGGGTATGGGGGTTATGGACTGAATTTCAGGGGCTGGTGCTATGGAGATGTGAAGAAGAGGAAATGTATGTTGAGCATCCCTAATCTGAAAATTTGAAATCCAGAGTGCTTCAAAATCTGAAACTTTTTTTTTTTCAACACAATGCCTTTATTTTTATGTGGTGCTGAGGATTGGAACCCGGGTCCCGCCTGTGCTAGGTGAACACTCTACCGCTGAGCCACAATCCCAGTCTCCCAAATCTGAAACTTTTGATCATGAACATGATACTCAAAAAGTTTGGATTTCAGAGCACTTCAGATTTTGAATATGGAATGCTATGTAAAATGAGTAAATAAATGAAGAAGAAAAAACTTGAAACACCTCTGGTCCCAAGCATGTGGGATAAGGGATACTAACTTGTAATAAGACAAAGGCACAAAGATGGAATGACCTGAAGCATGTTTAGGTAAGAGTGATGATTCTGTTCATCTGAATTGTGGTTAAAACCATTAGCTTTAGAAACAAAGATTAAATGAAAATAAAGAGCTTTAGAAAATATGCTTATGTTTGTGTTTATCTGCTAGAATGTAAGAATAAAAGGAAGTGAGAGTGGGCCTGAGTAATTTGGGAATGCCTCATAGAGGCCTTACTGACATTAGCTTTGAAAAGTGAATAGCTTTTGGAAGGTCAGAGGCAGCAGTCTGAACAAAGGCCCAGAAACAAGAATGAGAAGGGCTTTAAAAACCCAACAAAACAAAAAGCCATTTATTGATTTGTATGACCAAATGTCTGCAAATGTCTGCAAATATCTCACTGGGTCTCAGTGTTTAAGGATATTGTCCAAACTCTTTTTCTCTTCCTCTTTTTGTTTTTCTTTCTTTCTGGCTCCCCCCAGCATCCCCGGCCCCAGAGGCTTTCAAGCAGGCATGGAAGGTGCTGGCAGCCCTAAGTACATGTTGGTTCATGGTTTCCTAGGAAGAGCTACCAGAGTTTACATATCAAATCAAATGATAGAGAAACTTACTAAGTACTGGGCCATTTGGCCATTCTTGAGCCAATAAATCAGTGGAACCTGGGTCATGGAGTAATGGATTGCCCAGGTCTAGGTCACCTGAAGCTGGTATGATAGGGTCAACCCCATTTAAACAGCACTAAACAGGTTCCAAATAGGAAAGAGAGTTGTACAAACAGAAGGTGGGACAAGAGGCTGTAGGAAATTAGTGCAGGACTGACAAAAAGCAGATGGTTATTACAGGGAAATGGTGAGAAAATTGGTAGAGCTAGATAGAGGCTTTCTTTGAAAGAGCAGCAGGAGATGTCATTAGAAAAACCAGGTAGATCTAATGATGGTCTCTTCCCTTTACTAGAAGCAACAAAAGAACTTTTGAGTGGTTGGTTCTTACAGAATCAAGAATCTTTTCATCAAAATGTTAAGAGTACAGGTTTTGGAGCTGGATTCCCTGAGCTTAAATTCTGGCTCTGCCACTTATCAGTGATGTGATGAGCAGTTTATTTATTCTAATGTGCCTCATTTTGTTCATATATAAAATATAATTAGGGGACTGGGGTTGTGGCTCAGCAGTAGAGTACTCACCTCGCTTGTGTGGGGGCCCTGGGTTCCATCCTCAACACCACATAAAAATAAATAAAATAAAGGTATTGTGTCCAACTACAACTAAAAAATAAATATTAAAAAAAGATAATGAGTGTTTACTTCATATGGTACTATGAAGATTAAATTATTCAATGAATACCAATTAAAACCTGCTCTGCACTTAGTAATTACTCAATAAATATTTTGTTATTATTAATATAAGGAATTAAGTGAAGACAGAATAGTTGCAGCATATACATCATGGCAGTTTCCCTTTCTCATTTCCTTCAAAGTAAAATACAGAGCCTTGATTTCACAAAGATGGAACAGAGATATTTTTCCTTGATTCTGTTTAGTCCTTTGGCATTAGACAGACTATTATTCTCCTACCATCCCTTATCCAACATTTTACCCCTATTTTTACATAAGAAAATTGTTAATCATAGGCTATAACTAGGACATAGAGGACGACTCAAAGAAATGCAGAGAATTGAGGGGCTGGGATTGTGGCTCAGCAGTAGATCACTCATCTAGCACGTGTGAGGTTCGATCCTCAGTACCACATAAAAATAAAATAAATACAATAAAGATATTGTGTCCAGTTACAACTAAAAAATAGATATTTAAAAAAAGAATTGCAGAGGATTGAAATTATATATTGTAGGGCAGTGCTACCCACTAGATCTTCCCACAGTGATAGACATATTCCATATATGCCATATGGTGGCCAACATACTGGATAGTTTAGTCTAAAGTTATACTAGAACCCATCCCTGTTTTTACGTGGCTGAAAACTAAGAATGGTTTTTACATTTTCAAAGGAATGTCACAAAAAAACAAAGAAGAATATGCACCAGAAATCATATGTGATCTATAAAACCTAAAATATTTACAGTCCTTTACAGAAATGGTTTGAGAACCCCTGCTCTAGTATTTTAGTCTGTAATGCAGTTATACTAGAAATCAATAATGAGATCACAAGAAAACTCAGACCTTTTCTTAACTTGCCTAACTGACATCTCTTTTTGGACACTGGGTAGATATCTCAAAGTGTACTTGTCCACAATGGAACTTCTGTTTTCCCTTTCCATATGTGCTTTAACCCACAGCTTATTTGTAACTGTTAATGCCAAATGGTGGAGTGTTTGCTAACTGCTTTCTCTGAAACCCACATCCAGTCTGTCAGGAAATCCATTGAATTTACCTTGAAATATGTGAAAATCTTTTTTTTTTTTAACCCCTTCTCTTACTACCACCCTATTCTTGGTACTGCTTGTTCCCCTACAGTCTGTTCTCTACGCAACAGCCACAGTGACCTTTTTTTAAAAATAGGGTCTCACTATGTTGCCCAGGCTGGCCCACAGCTTTTGGGATCAAGTGATTCTCCATTCTCCTCCCCAGTTGGCTACATAGTGACCCTTTTAAATATAACCCAGACCATGTTACTCCTTCGAATTCTTTAGTGACTCCTTGTTACATTCAGTAGGAAAGCCAAAATCCTTACCATAGTGTGCATAGTTAGAAGTGATTTGGCTCTAGTGGCCTCTCTAGCCTTCTCTTCCAGTTTGCCCTTATTCATTGTTTTCCAGTTATGCTGACTTCTGTGCTTCTCTTGAACACACTAGCACACTTCTGCCTTAGGGCTTTGTATCAGTTGTTTTCTTTGCCTGCAAAGGGTTCTCCAAGATATTTGCATGACTCTTTCCTTTTTAATCTTATCTCAAATGTCATTCCATTAATGAATGTTCAGAGCTTATCCTGCCTACATTCCCAGCTTTTTTTTAATCTGCTCTCCTTTTTCTCCTTTCTCATCCCCTGAATTCTACATATTTTCTGCCAATTTTATCATTCTCTCTAGAATGTGAACACTACAGAAGGATAAATCTTTCTGTTTAATTCATCAAGCACTTAGAACAGTGCTGAACACATAATAGCAGCTCAATAAGTGTTTGTTGAATGAATCGAGTGGACCAGAATAGTGTAACCTTGGTTCCAAAACCCTGTAAGAGCAATTCTGCAATGTAAAAAAAAGTTAATCCATCTCATAGGAACTTAGAAGTAAACCTTTACCAAAATATTAGTGATTAAAACCAGTAATATGTAAAAAGAATAAACATTTTGACCAATTTGGTTTTAGAGCAGGAATGCAAAGTTTAACATTCTCTAATCTCTCCAATTCACCTCATTAACAAGCAAAAGGGGTGGAAATCACAAGATCATCTCAAAAGAGAAAAAGTATTTAGTAAAATATAGTATCCATTCATGATTAAAACTTAGAGCAAAACTAGGAGTAGAATGGAATATTTAAAAAAAAAAAAGCAATAACAAATATGAAACCCAGTGTTTAACATTGAAAATTTTGCTTTGAGATCAGGAATAAAATATTGATGCCCACTATCCAGCCAGATCCTAGCCAGAGCAGTAAGGTAGGAAAACAGAAATTAATTGTATATAGACTAGAAGGGAAGAAAAAATACTGTTTTCTGCAGATGACATAATTGTGAATGTAGAAAATTAAAAAGGATATACAGGTAATATTTGAATGAATAAAAGAGTCTTATAAATTACTGGAAAAACTAATTTTCAAATAAAGTCATACTTTTAGGTATTGGGAGTAATAACTTCATATATGAAGTCTTAATGTAACCTATAATAGTATCTTTTTAGGAATTTTTCCATTTTATCTGGGTTATCTAATTTGTTGGCATAAAATGATTTATTGCACTTATTGATTTATTGAACTCCCTAGTGCTTCTATTCATTTTTATAAAGTCAATATGCCTTTTATTTCTGATTTTAGTAGTTTGAGTGTCAATACCCATCCCCCCCCCCTCTCTCTCTCTCTCTCTCTGTGTGTGTGTGTGTGTGTGTGTGTGTAGTCATTCTTTCTAAAATTTGTCAAATTTATCGATCTCTTCAAAGAGCCAACTTTTTGGTTTCATTGATTTCTACTCCAGTTTATTGTTTCTGGATATGAAACTAACATAAAAATCAATTATTTTCCTGTATGCTCGTTATAGCTAGAGAATGAAATTTTTAGCCCGACGTGGTGGTACACACTTGTAATCCCATCTACTTGGGAGGTTGAGGCAGGAAGGTTGCAAGCTCAGGGCCATCCTACACAACTTGGTGAGACCCTGCAAAATTAAAAAAAAAAAAGGTGGGGGGAGGGCTAGGAAAGTAGCCCAATTATAGAGTGCTCCTGAATTCTGTCCCTAGTCCTTAAAAAAAGAAAAAAATGATGGGACAATTCAGTATCTCTTTGGGAAAAGAAAAAGTTAAATTGGTTTGAGTTATGGACCTAAATGTGCAAGTCAACAATAAAGCTTTTAGACTATGACCTATTTCATGGCCTCACACCAGGAATGACATCTTAAAAGAGACACAGAGACATAATATAAGAAAAAATGATAAATTTATATAGATTTAAAATTAACAATGTTAATTTTAAAAAAAAGCCCCATTAAGAAAGTGAAAAGGAAAGCAATCCTTAGCAAGAAAAGTAAAGTAGGAGGCATCACAATACCAGACCTTAACCTATACTACAGAGCTGCAGTAATAAAAACAGTATAGTACTGGCATCAAAATAGACTGTAGATCAATGGTATAGAATAGAGGACACAGAGACAAACCCACATAAATACAGTTTTCATACTAGACAAGGGTGCCAAAAACATTCACTGGAGAAAAGATAGTCTATTCAATAAATGGTGCTGGCAAAACTGGAAATTCATATGTAGCAAAATGAAATTAAACCTCTATCTCTCACCCTGCACAAAAATTAACTCAAAGTGAATCAAAGACTTAGGCACTAGAATAGAGACTCTACAGCTAATAGAAGAAAAAATAGGCCCAAATCTTCACCACGTTGGCTTAGGATCTGACTTCCTTAACAAGACTCCTAAAATCAAGAATCAATAAATGTGATGGATTCAAATTAAGAAGTTTCTTCTCAGCAAAGGAAACAATCAATAATGTGAGGAGAAAGCCTACAAATTGAGAGAAAATCTTTATCACATGCACCTCTGATAAAGCATTAATTTCTAGGATACATAAAGAACTCAAACAACTTAATACCAAAAAACAAAACAAAACAAAAAAAAACCAAATAACCTAATCAATAAATGGGCTAAGGAACTGAACAAAAAGAAATTCAATTGATCAACATATACATGAAAAAGTGTTCAATGTCTCTAGCAATTAGAGAAATGCAAATCAAAACTACTCTGATTTCATCTCACTCCTGTCAGAATGGCAATCATCAAGAATACAGGCAGCAATAAATAAGTATTGGCAAGGATGTGGGGGAAAAGGTACACTCATACATTGCTGGTGGGACTGCAAATTGGTGTAACCACTATGGAAAGCAGTGTGGAGATTCCTCAGAAAACTGGGATGGAACCACCATTTGACCCAGCTATCCCACTCCTTGATTTATATCTAAAAGACTTAAAATCAGCATACTACACTCCAGTAATACAGCCATGTCAGTGTTTATAGCAGCTCAATTCACAATAGCTAAACTATGGAACCAACCTAGGTGTCCCTCAATACATGAATGGATAAAGAAAATGTGGTATATATACTCAATGGAATATTACTCAGTTTTAAAGAAGAGTGAAATTATGGCATCTGCCAGTAAATGGTTGGAGTTGGAGAATATTATGCTAAGTGAAATAAGCCAATCCCACAAAACCAAAGGCCAAATGTTTTCTCTAATATATGGATGCTAATTCACAATAAGGCGGGGGACAGTAGGGAAGAATAGTGTCTTAGATTAGTAGAGGGAATTGATGTGGGGATAGGAAAGATAGTAGAATGAAACAGACATTATTACTTTATGTATATATGTGACTACATGACCAATATGATTCTGTAACATGTACACTCAGAAAAGTGAGAAATTATATCCCATCTATGTATAATACATATCAAAGACATAAATGCATTCTACTGTCATGTATAACTAATTAAAACATAAAAAATTAAATCCCTAAATTAAAAAAAAGTTCTTGAGATCAGTGTACATGTGTGAATCTGTAACAATGAATGCCACTATTATGCATAGTTATAAGACACCAATAAAAATATATGCATAGATAAATAAATAAAAAAGAAAGAAAGTGAAAAAGCCAGCTGTAGAATAGGAGTTACCTGCAACACATGAAGAATCCTGACATCACAATTTTGAACATAGGAAGCTAACTCTAATATATTTTGCATGATTCCATTTCTGTAAAATTTAAAACTGGCAAAACTAATTATACTATTTAGAGATGATTACTTAGGTGGTAAAATTCTAAAGAAAGAGCTGGGTGCAGTGGCACACACGTGTAATCCCAGAAGCTGGGGAAGCTGAAGCAGAAGGATCGCAAGTTCAAAGGCAGCCTCAGCAAAAGCGAGGCACTTAGCAACTCAGTGAGACTCAGTGATATAAAATACAAAATAGGGCTGGGGGTGTGGCTTAGCGGTCGAGTGCCCCTGAGTTCAATCCCTGGTACCAAAAATAAATTCTAAAGAAAGGAATTTTTCTTGATTAGTTAAAGACAACAGAAAGAGGGTCTTCTTGGATGCTGGCTTTACTGTGTTGTTCATGACCTGGATGGTTATGTGCATGTTGGCTTCATAGTTTCATTTACTTGTAAATTTATATAGTATGCACTTTTTCTATATATTTTTTCAATGAAATAAAGTTTAAATTTTTAATTGAATTTAATTTTTACCTTTTTAAAAATTTTTGCTTTTTCATGTCTGATTTGTACAAAATACTTTTAGATTTTTAAAAAATGTTTTCTCCTAGTGTTTGGAAATCTTCATATTTGTAAATAGTTCAAATTGATCAGCCCTAGATTAAGTAGTATAGCAAATCTAACCTTTAAGACTTTTAGTTCTGTGATACTTTTAATAAAACAGAAGAATTCAATCTGTACCAAAATGGAAATTAGACTTGGTATCTCTGCTTTTTCAGTGTCATCAAAGCTAAGAAACTATCTCTGTAATTAAGATTTAATAGCTGGTACGATGGCACACGCCTGTAATCCCAGTGGCTCGGGAGGTTGAGGCAAGAGGATCGAGAGTTCAAAGCCGGCCTCAGCAAAAGCAAGATGTTAAGCCAACTCAGTGAGACCCTGTCTCTTCATAAAATCCAAAACAATAGGGCTGGGGATGTGGCTCAGTGGTTGAGTGCCCCTGAGTTCAATCCCTGGTACCAAAAAAAAAGAATAAATAAAAGAATTAATCTAGAAGAAGGGCCAGCACTTTGACAATACATTCAGAAGATAAATCTTCTCTTGTACTCTCCTTTCTTCCACTCATTTCTCATTGCAGTCAGGGGGAGGGGTTAAGGAAAGCATAGTTATATTGGAAGAGTGAAGGGCACTAAGAACTAAGAGTGTCAGGAAAGAGGTAACAAGGTAAGATCAAGTAACTACAGGATTCTAGATCAAAAATAAACCAAAGAATTGAGGAAATCTCTTAAAATATAAATCACATTAGTGAACTTTAAATTTTTTAAGAAGCTTATTTTTAAAAGACTTCAGTGGGAAGACAGGTATATAGTTTTGGGCTGAAATAAGAGGTGATGGAGGAAGGAGAACTGGGTATAACAGGATGGATAGATGGACAGTATGTTACATACGTTGCATAAATGTACATGTGAATGTATCTTGAAATTTGGAGGAATCAGCAAAGGATAGGGATATGATTAGAGAGGCTACTTTTGAAAGAATAGTTATTTAGCTGAGTACAACTGATAAAATAAAACTAAATTTCTCATTTCCAAGAGCAAGAATACTGATAGGAAGAAAGAGGAAAGGTCTTACGTAAATATTGAATATGGTCAAGCTAATGAGTGTTACTGCTGCTTAGCTGGTCATGAAAATCCAACTAAAGATTATCAAATAAGGAATTGTGTTTTTTACAAAGAGAAATGAAATGTTGTTTGCAACAGTTTTAAGTTACTTGCTTTTTATCTTTCAGTAATTACCCCTTAAGACATGTTTATTTAACTCTTGAAATATTTTATTAGGGATTGTGTATTCATGATGGTACCTGGAAGTCAGCAATTTATGGTTTTGGAGCTCGGAGTAATTTGAGAAAACTAAGAAGTGCATCAAATCTGAAACCTGTCCCACTCATTGGTACAAAATTGAAAAAAAGGTATGTCAATTCAAAATCTATTCTTTATTTGGTTTAAGTATATTGTTTTGGGGTTAACTATTAATAAAGAGTGTTACTAAGGAAAGCTTGGAGATTATTTTGTATTTAAATTCAGGATTATTTTCAAAGATAAAATGTAATTAACACATTATCCTATGCTTAAGTACTTTACATGTAATAGTACTTTTAAAAGTGCATTTTCTGATGCCATCTCACTACCAATATCAAAATTAAATGTCAGTTAAGTTTCATGCAGTCAAATCTTCTTAAAGTGTGATGATCTGAGTGTAAATTAATCAATGTTACTCCTGGCACTTAGATGCACTTATGTGTAAGAATGTTACCAGATATGAGTTTAGGGTTGCACTGTTGAAAATAATGCTTTCTAAATCAATGTCTAGAGAGATGGAGGAGGGAGTTAAAAGGTTAAACCACACTTACCTGTACATGGTATGAAGAAATTCAACACAGTTTCACTTGTTACTTGTTTGGGTGTAGGTATAGAAAATAAGGGAAAACTACAGAAGTAAATTTTAATTAAAAGCCCACCTACTATCTTTATTGTTATTAAGGCCTCAAGTAAAGTTTTTAATTTGTTTATTCAAAAAATTACCCACTGAGGGGCTGGGGTTGTGGCTCAGTGGTAGCGCGCTTGCCTAGCATGTGTGATGCACTCGGTTCAATTCTTAGCACCGCATACAAATAAATAATAAAATAAAGGTCCATCAACAACTAAAAAATATTTTTAAAAAATTACCCGCTGAATTTGTGGTCACTGTAGTTGGAGGAAATGCAAAATATTCATGTTTGTCCTTGCAGGTGGCCTGTTTCTTATTGTAGAGAACTCAACACATATTCCATTCCTTTCTTGGGATCTGATATGTCTGTTGTGAAGCGGACTCAACGTTACTTGTATGAAGTTTTAGAGGAATCACCAGTAAGTAAATATGATTTAATTATTAATAAGAGTATTCTATGTTTGTTGTATTTCCCCTATCTATTCAATGAAGGTTTTTATGTTTATAAAGAAAGAAGAGAGCACTAATTAAAGCATTGTTTCAGCTTCTAGAACTATACAGAATTGCAAGGGTAGAGCATTTTGCATTTTATCTGGGTAATTATAACCATGCCCCATGATTCAAATCTAGCCTATTAAATACTATGTAACATAACGTAACAGCAGCAAATTCACAGAAAATTCTGGTGTCATAAACATGTAACAGTCCCTGCTCAGTGTTTCAGCTGCTAGATCACATTCTACAATGGCTTGTGAAGGTGTCTAGGACCTCCTTCCTTTCCTTACCTTGCTTTTTAATTTGTTTATTCAAAAAATTTGTACTTTTGGTGAGGGAAGTAATGGTTCCCAATGCTGAGACTTGAAGAGAAAACTATATCTCAAGTTAAAAAGTGGAGGTTAAATTTTTCTCATAGGAGTTGTAAGTGGAGTTTCCACTCTGGAATGTTTCATTGCTAAATCTAGATATATTATGGAATATGTGGATTTTTTTGCTCAAGTAGGGGATGCTAATTACCATTTGTAACAATTTCTTTTAAAAATAGGCACTGAAGACTGGGGGTATATCTTAGTGGTAGGTGAGTAAGGATCACTTGCCACTGATTCCTTTACACCACTATTTCACATTTTACCCCCTAGTAGAATTATACCATCACTTGCTGATTCTTTTATTTTTCATTAGTGGCTTTTTTCAAAAATCTACCCAACCCCCAGCATGTATGAGGCACGGGGCTCAATCTCTAGCATCAGAGAAAGAAAAAAAAAAAAAATGTTCCCAGTGTCTGGTTTCTGAACAAGCTTTCAGAACTTAATGCACTGATAAAGTGGAAACTGCTTTGTTCATATTTGTGACTGGAGAGTACTTAAAAAGTAGCTAATATTCTTACAGTACTTGGTCTAAAATGTAGGGGTAACATTCTAACTTTGCTCTCAAACTAGGTTCAATATGCTGCTTATATAACTGTGGGAGGCATCACCTCTGTTATTAAGCTGATGTTTGCAGGACTTTTCTTTTTATTTTTTGTGAGGTTTGGCATTGGAAGGCATCTTCTCATAAAAGTAAGTAAAATTTTATGAAATTAAATCTTTAAAAGTGTTTCTCATGAGTTTTTAAAAAATATCACTGATGGTTTGTTTTTTCTTTTTCCTTTAGTTCCCATGGCTCTTCTCCTTTGGTTATTTTTCCAAACAAGGTCCAACACAAAAACAGGTAAATCTGTCTTTTGTATCCAGGTCTCCAAAATAATATTTTTCTTTATTTTGTTTTGGATCTGAGCATGTAACTCAATGGTAGAGCACTTGCCTAGTGTTTTAGTCAGCTGTTTTGCTGCTGTGACTAAAAAGACCCAATCAGAACAACAGTCGAGGAGGAAAAGTTTATTTAAGGGCTTACAGTTTCAGAGGTTTCAGTCCATAGACAGCTGGCTCCATTCCTCGGGGCTTAAGGTGAGGCAGAGCAATAGGGCAGAAGAGTGTGGCAGAAGTGGCTCACATGATGATCAGAAAGCAAAGAGAGATCTCCACTCTTCAGATAAAAAATATATACCCTATAGCCACACCCCCAATGCCCCACCTTCTCCAGCCACACCCCACCTGCCTTCAGTTATCACTTAATTAATCCCATTGGGTGATTAATTCACTGATTGGGTTTGGCTTTTGTAACCCAATCATTTCTTCTCTGAACTTTCTTGCATTGTCTCACACTTGAGCTTTTGGGGACACTTCACATCCAAGCCATAGCACCTAGCACACATGAAGCTCAAACCCCAGCACCTCAGCAAAAAAAAAAAAAAAAAAAAAAAAGTTGTCATGTTATTTTGTATTTACTTTTTCTCAGTACAGTGATAGCAGACAGCAATATGTAGACTTGGTGGGGGACTTACTGTGTTTCAGATATTCTTTTAAATTCTTTACATAGATCACCTAATCTTATAGTCACCTTGGAAGTAGGTATTATTATTAGGTCCATTTTACATATGAAGAAACTTAAGGCACATAGAGGTTGAGAACCTTGCCCATGGTCCTATCGCTAGTAAATAGCCGGCTGGGATGAGAACCCAGTCAGTTGACTCCAGAATTTGTATTATCCTTCTTCATAGAGCGTTGAAATATTTTTATTCCTCCGTTTTTCTTTTATCTCTTCTTTGCCTTCAGGTTTCCACTTTGTCTTCCCTATACCCTGAATTCCCAAGGCAGATAAAGTGAATTATCATGTGTCCAATATCCTCAACACTACAGCTGCCTGTTTTTTTACCATTAGTGTAACAAATCCCAACCCTGAGTTAGGGTGTGGGTCATTTATCCTTCATCTCCTTTACACAGGGCACTTCTGGGGAGAAATTCCACTACTGAGCAGATGGTCCCCCACAAATTCTCATTTTATCCTCTAGTGAATTCTAAGATCACTTGTCACTTATTCCTTTACTTTTCATTAGTGGCTTTTTTCAAAAATCTACCCAACCCCAAACCTGTTCTCTATCTGTCCGTTATCTTGATTTCTACTTCCCTAAAAGAACTGAGAGCATCTCTTGTGTTCTTGAATTCTGCCCTTAGACCTGTCATCATTGTTCCCATCATCACCTTCTTTACTTTTTCTGGAAAAAGTGTTTTTCTATACACCATGCTCATAACAACATTAGCATTTATTGTGCTGCAGCCACTGGGCTACAGACTCTATATCTTATTTAGTCCTCCAGCAGCCATTGAGGCAGAGGTATTATTCCACGTTTATAGTTGAGGAAATAAACAGAGGGTGTTATTTGTCTAAGTCCACACAGCTAGAATGTAGTGGATCCTAAATTCAAACTAGTCTGAGTCTTAGCCATGACTACTACTTTTGATCAGATTCCCTCCTGACTACATCAGTTGATTGTTCCTTTTCTCTCCTTGAAATTCTACCTCCTGCCTCTCTACAGGTTCTTTCTTCTCATTCTGAAAACATTCCAATGTCTTTTTCACCCTGAGAGAGAGCCCTGGCCTTTCCTTCACCTTTCATTAGTCCCTCTAACATTACCATTGACTTCTTAAAAAATGTTTTTATTGGTGCATTGTAGTTATAATAGTGGGGTTCATTTGACATAATCATACAAGAATGAATATAATTTGCTCCATTTCTGTCCCCAGTACTTCCTCTTTCCTACCTCTCCTCCCTTCTGCTGTACCCCTTCCTCTCCTCTTCTGGTCTTCCTTCTATTTATTTATCATTATGTTCATTGGTGCTTTATAGATATACATAAAGCTGAAATTCACTGTGGTTATTCATATATATATACACATAGCATAATTTGGTCAATTTCATTCTCCCTTTTCCTGTTCTTACTGTCTCCCATCATTGACTTTATATCTGCTAAATGCATTGAGTGCTTGTTAGTCCTTATTTAATGTCGGTTATCTTTGACATACTTAGAATACTTACTTCCTCTGGCTTGTGAGTTAATAGTTCTATTAAGTTTCCTTTCTCTTTCTCCTACTTCATCTCCTTTCTACTCCTTAAATATTGATCATTCCTGGGCTTCATCCTTGGCCCACTTCTCACTTACTCTAAGTGATAGCAGAGCTCTTAACACACACATTCATATTTCCAGATTGACAGAGCCATCTATTTTACTAGGCAGATATCCCATGGGCACTTCAAATTCAACAAGCCCAAATCTGCACTTTCCCCCAAACTGTCTTTTTCCCTATATTTTCCATCTGACACCATCATCTTCCAACCAGAAATATAGGCATTCTAGATTTTAAATTTTAATTTAAAATTTAAATTTTAAATTTTAAATTTTTAATTTTAGATTTTTCTCTAAACCCATCATAATTGACTTGGTTCAGGCCTTTATCTCTCTTTTTCTTTTAATTGTGGTAAAATATACAAAACAAATTTACCATTTTAAATATTTCAAGTGTTCAGTGACATTAAGTACATTTCATATTTTTGTGCAACCATCATTACCATCCAGATATATAACTATTTTTATCTTGTAACACTGAAATATTGTGCTCATTAAATAATATCTCCCATTACCCCACTCCCTAGCCCTGGCAACCACCATTTTACTTGCTGTTGCTATGGATTTGATGACTGTAGATACCTTATATAAATGGAATGACAAAAGTATTTGTCTTTTGTGTCTGGCCTCATTTCACTTAGCTTAATGTCCTCAGGGTTCATCTGTGTTGTAGCATGTGCCAGATCTCCTTCCTTTTTAAGGCTGAATAATATTCCATTTTAGGTATATACCACATTTTGTTGATCTGTTCATCTGTGAGTAGACACTTGGGTTGTTCCAACATTGTGGATCCTGGCTGTTGTGGATCATGCTGCTATGAACATGGGTGTGCAGCGGTCTTTTCAGTGCTATGGTCTACATTCTTCTTTTACATATATATGCAGAAATGGAATTGCTAGATCATATATTAATTCTATTTTTAATTTTTTTAATATTTATTTTTTAGTTGTAGTTGGACACAATACTTTTATTTATTTATTTTTATGTGGTGCTGAGGATTGAACCCAGGGCCTCACACATGCTAGGTGAGCGCTCTACTGCTGAGCCACAACCCCAGCCCTCTGTTTTCAATTTTTTGAGGAACCACTAAACTCTTTTTCATAGTGACTTCCAATAGTATAACAGGGTTCCAATTTCTCCACATCTTCACCAACATTTGCTTTTTTTTTTTTTTTTAAGTTTTTTGGATAATAGCCATTGTAATGGGTGTGAGGTCTTATGGGTGAGGGTCTTATGGTGGTTTTCCTTTGTTTTTCTCTAATGATTAGTGATGTTGACCATATTTTCATGTGTTTATAGACCATTTGTATATCTTCTTTAGAGAAATGTCTCTTCAAGTCCCTTTGCCCATTTTAAAATTATTTCATAGTTGTTTATTTAGTTTTAGGAGTTCTTGGTCTGTTTTGGATCTGAGCCCCTTTTGAGACATTTGGGTTGCAAGTATTTTCTCCTGTTCTGTGAGTTGCATTCTCATTCTTTGGATAGTGCAGGCCTTTATTTCTGGACTGATGTTTCATAGCCTTCTGTAGTTTCTTTCTAATCCATCTTTTCATGACCATCTAATAGGTCTTTCTTTTTTTTTTATATATATTTTTAATTTTTTATTGTGGGTTGTTCAAAACATTACAAATTTCTTGACATATCATATTCCACACTTTGATTCAAGTGGGTTATGAACTCCCACCTTCACCCCATACACAGATTGCAGAATCACATCAGTTACACATCCATTGATTTACATATTGCCATACTAGTGTCTGTTGTGCTCCACTGCCTTTCCCATCCTCCACCCTCCCCCCTCCCCACCTCTCCCCTCCCCTCCCCTCCTCTCTCTCTACCCCCTCCACTGTATAACCCTGAGGCTCTCCTTCCATTACTATGCAATTTCCCTTCTCTCTCCCTTTCCCTCCCACCTCTCATCCCTGTTAAATGTTAATCTTCTTCTCCTGCTCTTCGTCCCTACTCTGATCTTAGTTACTCTCCTTATATCAAAGAATACATTTGGCATTTGTTTTTTAGGGATTGGCTAGCTTCACTTAGCATAATCTGCTCTAATGCCATCCATTTCCCTGTAAATTCTATGATTTTGTCATTTTTTAATGCAGAGTAATACTCCATTGTGTATAAATGCCACATTTTTTTTTATCCATTCGTCTATTGAAGGGCATCTAGGTTGGTTCCACAGTCTTGCTATTGTGAACTGTGCTGCTATGAACATCGATGTAGCAGTGTCCCTGTAGCATGCTCTTTTTAGGTCTTTAGGGAATAGACCAAGAAGGGGAATAGCTGGGTCAAATGGTGGCTCCATTCCCAGCTTTCCAAGAAATCTCCATACTGCTTTCCAAATTGGCTGCACCAATTTGCAGTCCCACCAGCAATGAACAAGTGTACCCTTTTCCCCACATCCTCGCCAGCACTTGTTGTTGTTTGACTTCCTAATGGCTGCCAATCTTACTGGAGTGAGATGGTATCTTAGGGTGGTTTTGATTTGCATTTCTCTGACAGCTAGAGATGGTGAGCATTTTTTCATGTACTTGTTGATTGACTGTATGTCCTCCTCTGAGAAGTGTCTGTTCAGGTCCTTGGCCCATTTGTTGATTGGGTTGTTTGTTCTCTTATTGTCTAATTTTTTGAGTTCTTTGTGTACTCTGGATATTAGGGCTCTATCTGAAGTGTGAGGAGTAAAGATTTGTTCCCAGGGTGTAGGCTCCCTATTTACCTCTCTTATTGTTTCTTTTGCTGAGAAAAAACTTTTTAGTTTGAGTAAGTCCCATTTGTTGATTCTAGTTATTAACTTTTGTGCTATGGGTGTCCTATTGAGGAATTTGGAGCCCGACCCCACCGTATGTAGATCGTAGCCAACTTTTTCTTCTATCAGACGGCGCGTCTCTGATTTGATATCAAGCTCCTTGATCCATTTTGAATTCACTTTTGTGCATGGCGAGAGAAAGGGATTCAGTTTCATTTTGTTGCATATGGATTTCCAGTTTTCCCAGCACCATTTGTTGAAGATGCTATCCTTCCTCCATTGCATGCTTTTAGCCCCTTTATCAAATATAAGATAGTTGTAGTTTTGTGGATTGGTTTCTGTGTCCTCTATTCTGTACCATTGGTCCACCCGCCTGTTTTGGTACCAGTACCATGCTGTTTTTGTTACTATTGCTCTGTAGTATAGTTTGAGGTCTGGTATCGCTATACCGCCTGATTCACACTTCCTGCTTAGAGTTGTTTTTGCTATTCTGGGTCTTTTATTTTTCCATATAAATTTCATAATTGCTTTATCTATTTCTACAAGAAATGCCGTTGGGATTTTGATTGGCATTGCATTAAACCTATGGAGAACTTTTGGTAATATCGCCATTTTGATGATGTTAGTTCTGCCTATCCATGAACAGGGTATATTTTTCCATCTTCTAAGATCTTCTTCTATTTCTCTCTTTAGGGTTCTGTAGTTTTCATTGTATAAGTCTTTCACCTCTTTTGTTAGGTTGATTCCCAAGTATTTTATTTTTTTTGAAGATATTTTGAATGGAGTGGTTGTCCTCACTTCCATTTCAGAGGATTTGTCGCTGATATACAGGAATGCCTTTGATTTATGCGTGTTGATTTTATATCCTGCCACTTTGCTGAATTCATTTATTAGCTCTAATAGTTTCTTTGTAGAGCCTTTTGGGTCTGCTAGGTATAGAATCATATCATCTGCAAATAGTGATAATTTAAGTTCTTCTTTTCCTATTTTGATGCCTTTAATTTCTTTCGTCTAATTGCTCTGGCCAGTGTTTCGAGAACTATGTTGAACAGAAGTGGAGAGAGAGGGCATCCCTGTCTTGTTCCAGATTTTAGAGGGAATGCCTTCAGTTTTTCTCCATTCAGAATGATGCTAGCCTGAGGCTTAGCATAGATTGCTTTTACAATATTGAGGTATGTTCCTGTTATCCCTAGTTTTTCTAGAGTTTTGAACATAAAGGGATGCTGTACTTTGTCGAATGCTTTTTCTGCATCTATCGAGATGATCATTTGGTTCTTATTTTTAAGTCTATTGATGTGGTGAATAACATTTATTGATTTCCATATATTGAACCAGCCTTGCATCCCAGGGATGAATCCTACTTGATCATGGTGTACAATTTTTTTGGTATGTTTTTGTATCCGATTCGCCAGAATTTTATTGAGGATTTTTGCATCTAGGTTCATTAGAGATATTGGTCTGTAGTTTTCTTTCTTTGAAGTGTCTTTGTCTGGTTTAGGTATCAGGGTGATGTTGGCCTCATAGAATGAATTTGGAAGTTCTCCCTCCTTTTCTATTTCCTGAAGTAGCTTGAAAAGTATTGGTATTAGTTCTTCTTTAAAGGTTTTGTAAAATTCTGCTGTATACCCATCCGGTCCTGGGCTTTTCTTAGTTGGTAGTGTTTTTATGGTTTCTTCTATTTCCTCAATTGATATTGGTCTGTTTAGGTTTTCTATATCCTCCTGACTCAATCTGGGCAGATCATATGACTTAAGAAATTTATCTATGCCTTCACTATCTTCTAATTTATTGGAGTATAAGGATTCAAAATAGTTTTTGATTATCTTCTGTATTTCTGAAGTGTCTGTTGTGATATTGCCTTTTTCATCCCGTATGCTAGTAATTTGAGTTCTCTCTCTTCTTCTCTTCGCTAGCATGGCTAAGGGTCTGTCGATTTTGTTTATTTTTTCAAAGAACCAACTTTTAGTTTTGTCAATTTTTTCAATTGTTTCTTTTGTTTCGATTTCATTAATTTCAGCTCTGATTTTAATTATTTCTTGCCTTCTACTTCTTTTGCTGTTGTTTTGCTCTTCTTTTTCAAGGATTTTGAGATGCAGTATGAGATCATTTATTTGTTGGTTTTTTCTTTTTTTAAGGAATGAACTCCAAGCAATGAATTTTCCTCTTAAAACTGCTTTCAGTGTGTCCCATAGATTCCGATATGTTGTGTCTGTGTTTTCATTTATCTCTAAGAATTTTTTAATTTCCTCCTTGATGTCTTCTATAACCCATTGATCATTCAGTAACCTATTGTTCATTCTCCAAGTGATGTATGCTTTTTCCTTCCTTCTTTTATCGTTGATTTTCAGTTTCATTCCATTATGATCAGATAAGATGCATGGTATTATCTCTACTCCTTTATATTGTCTAAGAGTTGTCCTGTGACATAATATATGATCTATTTTTGAGAAGGATCCATGTGCTGCTGATAAAAAAGTGTAACTGCTTGATGTTGGGTGGTATACTCTATATATGTCAATTAGGTCTAGGTTATTAATAGTGTTATTGAGTTCTATAGTTTCCTTATTCAACTTTTGTTTGGAAGATCTGTCCAGTGGCGAGAGAGGTGTGTTGAAGTCTCCCATGATAATGGTATGGTGGTCTATTAGACTCTTGAACTTGAGAAGAGTTTGTTTGACGAACATAGCTGCACCATTGTTTGGGGCATAAATATTTATGATTGTTATGTCTTGTTGGTATATGGTTCCCTTAAGCACTATGTAGTGTTCCTCTTTATCCCTTTTGATTAACTTTGGCTTGAAATCTATTTTATTTGATATGAGTATGGACACTCCTGCTTGTTTCCGAAGTCCATATGAGTGATATGATTTTTCCCAACCTTTCACCTTCAGCCTATGTATATCTTTTCCTATCAAATGCGTCTCCTGTAGGCAGCATATTGTTGGGTCTTGTTTTGTGATCCATTCTACTAGCCTGTGTCTCTTAATTGGTGAGTTTAAGCCATTAACATTTAGGGTTATTATTGAGATATGGGTTGTTCTTCCAGCCACATTTGTTTATTTATGTTACTAAACATGGTTTGTTTTCCTCTTTGATTATTTCCCCCCCTTTACTGTCCTACCTCCCACTGTTGGTTTTTATTGTTATTTTCCATTTCCTCTTCCTGTAATGCTTTGGCGAGGATGTTTTGAAGAGATGGTTTTCTAGCTGCGAATTCTTTAAACTTTTGTTTATCGTGGAAGGTTTTAATTTCATCTTCCATCCTGAAGCTTAATTTCGCTGGATACACAATTCTTGGTTGGAACCCATTTTCTTTCAGTGTTTGAAATATGTTATTCCAGGATCTTCTAGCTTTCAGAGTCTGTGTTGAAAGATCAGCTGTTATCCTGATTGGCTTACCCCTAAATGTAATCTGCTTCCTTTCTCTTGTAGCTTTTAAAATTCTCTCCTTATTCTGTATGTTGGGCATCTTCATTATAATGTGTCTAGGTGTGGATCTCTTATGATTTTGCACATTCGGCGTCCTGTAGGCTTCTAGGATTTGGGATTCTGTCTCATTCTTCAAGTCTGGGAAGTTTTCTCGTATTATTTCATTGAATAGACTGCTCATTCCTTTGGTTTGGAGCTCTGTACCTTCCTGTATCCCAATGACTCTTAAGTTTGGTCTCTTGATGTTATCCCATATTTCTTGGATGTTCTGCTCATGGTTTCTTAACAGTCTTGCTGAGCTGTCTATGTTCTTTTCCAGTTGAAATACTTTGCCTTCATTGTCTGATGTTCTATCTTCTAAGTGTTCTACTCTGCTGGTAGTATTCTCCATTGAGTTTTTAAGTTGGTTTATTGCTTCCTGCATTTCTAGGATTTCTGTTTGTTTGTTTTTTATAACCTCTATCTCCCTGTATAGTTGATCCTTTGCTTCCTGGATTTGTTTGCGTAATTCATTGTCGAGGTGATCTTTCATTGTCTGATTTTGCTGTTTAATGTCTTCCTTGATACTCCAGATCATCTGAAGCATGTATATCCTGAATTCTTTATCTGACATTCCATCTGCTGCAGCTGTTACCTCTTCTAAAGTTGCGTTGACCTGCATTGCTTGTGGTCCTTTCTTTCCTTGTCTTTTCATACTGCTTGCGTATCTTTCCTGCAGGTGCGGGCGGCGGCTCTGCTCTCTCCTTATTCCAATTGGGGTGTCGTGGCTACCATGCCGGCAGGTCACTGGGCCTGTCCCGCTGGTCGGTCGCAGATCTGCCCACCTTTTGGGCACAGGTGGAGGCTCTGCTCTGCCCCTACTCCAATTGGGGTGTCGTGACTACCCCGCCTGCAGGACGCTGGGCCTGTTCCTGGCACGGGCGGCGACTCTGCTCTGCCCCTACTCCAATTAGGGTGGTGTGTGTACCACGCCGGCAGGCTCTTGGGCCTGATCTGCCGGTCTGTTGCAGGTCTGCCTACCTTGGAGGCGCGGGCGGCGGATCTGCCCTGCCCCTCCTACCACGCCTGCGGACCCCTGGGCCTGATCTGCAGGTTGGTCACAGGTCTGCTCACCCTACGGGCATGGGTGGCGGTTCCGCTCCGCCCCCACTCCAATTGGGGTCACGTGACCACCACACCGGCAGGGCCTGATCCGGGCGTGGGAGAAGGATCTGCTCTGCCCCTACTCAAGTTGGGGTGACGTGTGTACCACACTGGCAGGCCACTGGGCCTGACCCGCCAGGCTGTCACAGGTCTGTTTACCTTGCAAGCGCGAACGGCGGCTCTGCCCTGCCCCTCCTACCACGCCCGTGTACCACTGGGTCGCGGGTCTGCCCACCTTTTGGGTGCGGGTGGTGGCTCCGCTCCGCCCCCTCTCCAATTGGGGTCACGCGGTCACCTTGCTGGCGAGCCGCTGGGCCTGCTCCGGGCGCTGGCGGCGGCCCGTCTCCTCTCCTCTGGCTCGACGACAAATTGAGGAGACTCGGGTGTCTGTGCCTCACCCCCCCTACCAGGAGACCAACTGTTTATGTTGCCGCTGGTATTGGTGAAGTTCTCTCCTCCGCCGCTTTCTGATGACATCAGATCTCTGCCATGTTGGTATCCTATGCGAATGGCAGCATTTCGTTCCCCTTGCCGGGCAACCAAAGCAACGGGTGAGTCCTGACCGGCCCTCAGCAGGACCCGGACCGAGAAGCAGTTTCCGCGGGCTCCTAGCCCCGGGCCAGGGAAGTTCCGGGAGCCGGAACTCGGCCGCTCGTGCTCGGTGTAAGCTCCTATAAGTGTAGGCTCCAAGAAGCAGTCCCCGCGGGCTCAGTTCCGGGAGCCGGAATTCGGCCGCTTAGTGCTTGGTGTATGCTCTGATAGGAGCAGGGTCCAAGAAGCAGCCTCCGCAGGCTCCGCAGCCCTGGGCCAGGGCGGTTCCGGGACGGTTCCGGGAGCCGGAACTCAGCCGCCCCGCGCTCGGTGTTCGCTCCGATAAGATCAGGTTCTAAGAAGCACCCAGGCACTGAACCCTAGCAATCTGTCTGCAAGCCGCAGGCGAATTGCAGCCTGAAATTACCTGTTCTATGGCTGAATGAGCTGCAGTCAGTCGAAAACAGGTATGGTGACGTCAGCTTTCCAACATGGTGGCTGCTGGCCTCCTCTGTGGTCTGACTGGTGTGGAGAACCGAAATGGACCGCTTCCTTCCCCCGTCTCGAACCCAGAATTCAGCCCTGAGTACGGTGCTTGCACGGCTGGCAGAAACTGCAGCGCTGTATCCCTGCGTCGCTATCTCCTCGTTTCCCAGCGCGCGCTGCAGACTCTAGCCGCGGGGCGATTTGCTGAATAAGCAGTGTTACCCTCCGTGCGACAAACCTCTCGCGTTTGAGTCCCCGTAGCCGATCCTCGTGCGATGGAAATCCTTCCTTCAGGTTCCGGAGCACCCCACTATTGCTGGAAATTCCTAACAAGATATCCTTTAGCCATCCTGACTTGTCATACTCCCACACAGTGAAGCAGCACACGGGGGCAATGCACTCCCCTCGCCGCCATCTTCCTTCTCCTCTAATAGGTCTTTCTAAGACAGAAAATCTGACTCTGTTATTTTGTTTCTTGTTATTGTCTTAAAAAAAAAAACAAAAACCAAGAAACAAAAAGACTTCCCTAACTACCTTTGCAGTGATTCTTTACTGGGATTCTATTTGTCAGAATCACTCAAGGATGTTGTGGGATTTTTTTTCCCCAAAAATACATATGCCCTGATTCACGTTCTGATTTAGTAGAGCTAGACTGTGGCCTGAAAATATAAAGCAGTGGTTCCCGACTCTGGGAAAGACAAAAATGATGATCAGAGATTCTGGTTCATGGTCTGGAATGTAGTCTGGGCACTGGAGTTTTTAAAAGCTTCCCAGTGATGCTAATGTGCTGCCAAGGTTGAGAATCACTGCTGTAGAGGTATGCTCCTGGTCAGGTTGAATAATTTTGATACATACCCCTAGAGCATGACTGATAGGAATTCCATCTCCAGAGGTGTGAGGCCACCCTAGACACATTATGATCTAGTTCTAGATGGCAGATCAGTTTTATTTTTTTATCCATCTCTGATTAATTGGAGTACTAGCTCAAAGACTATGTTGAAAATTGTTCTAAAGCTGAATGTGTGCCTAGCCTGTAAGAGGGTTATGATCACAGCACTATGCCATAGCAGGGGAGGGGACAAGTGTGCATTGTATATCTGACCTTGTCTGTACCTCTTGAATTGTAGATTCTAGATATACCATGCTACTACATCCCTTCTTGTCTTTAAATAATGGTTGCTCCATTCTGGAATGTACCTTACTTTTTTGTTTAATAAACTTCTATTAAAATATGTGTGTGCATACATTTTAAAACTCTGCCCTCAGCCACAGGAGATTTAATAATGCCCTGCTTTGAGCTTTTCCTTCATTTATTAGTTCATGTCTCATATTGTTATTATTTTTTTTTTAGAGAGAGAGAGAATTTTTAACATTTATTTTTTAGTTTTCAGTAGGGACACAACATCTTTGTTTGTATGTGGTGCTGAGGATCGAACCTGGGCTGCACACATGCCAGGCGAGCGCGCTACTACCTGAGCCACATCTCTAGCCCCATCATATTGTTATTAAATTTGCTTAAGTGCTGGGGTTGTGGCTCAGTGGTAGAGCATTTGCTTGGCATATGTGAGCACTGGGTTTGATTCTCAGACCACATATAAATAAACAAATAAATAAACAAATAAAGGTCCGTTGACAACTAAAAAACATATATTTTAAAAATTTGCTTATCTATCTCTTTCCTCAATGAATTGTAAATTCCAGGAAAGAAATAGTTTATTTATATCATAGGGCCTAATATATATATATAGTATCTGACCTTTAATTGATGTTTAATAAAAATCATTTTGATGGGCTGCATTCTTTGATACCCTATTTCTAAATTTAGTGATTATAAAAAATGATAGGATAAATGCTCTAAATTTAATTTTTTGAATTTAATTTTTATATCTGCGAGTGATGTAATTGTATGTCTGTTCCCCAGGCCTCTTCTAGCTTTTCCTCTTAAACTGCCTATATTGATGGTGCACTCATTCTTTAAGCTACAACCTAAGCATCATCTTCATCTCATCCCTATTACTCATCATCTCTCCCACCCCACTTCACACCAGTCACCAAAACTTATAACTTCAAAGAATTCACGTTTGCCCATGCTTAAATGATGACAAGATGTTGTGGTAGACAAAATATTGGTTTTTTTTATCTATTTATCACCTGAAGTAGAAATAAGTTTTATTGTGTTCCAGAAGGAAATGACATATTTATTAAATGAACCTTTTGCTTTCTCTTACAGATGGATGGCTCATCATTTACATTGACATTCTTTGGTCAAGGATACAAACAAGGCCTTTCTACTGATAAGCTCAAACCAAATATCAGAATTTGTACTCAGGTGAAAGGACCAGGTATTTCACATATGACTTAAGAATGCTTGGGAGTTTTACATTGTGATATAATCTATAAAGTGATATGTCATTACAATCTATCCTTTCTTTCTTAATTTTCTTTTTGGGTACTGAGGATTGAACTCAGGGGCCCTCAACCACTGACCCACATCCCTGGCCCTATTTTCTGTTTTATCTAGAGACAGGGTCTCACTGAGTTGCTTAGCACCTCACCTTTGCTGAGGCTGGCTTTGAACTTGCGATCCTCCTGCTTCAGCCTCCCAAGCACTGGGATTATAGGCACCACCACACCCAGCTTATCTTTTCTTTATTTAGAGCTTAGTTGTTTGCACAAAATATTTAAGTAATTTAAAATTATTCTGTCAATGGAAGGATTGAAATTATTAGTATAAGCCAATTTTATTAGTGCATCCTTCCCTCTGTTTTTTTTCTCATTAACCATTTAATAATTCAGAATAGCAGATTTAAATTAGTAACAAGAAAAGGTGCTACTTCATTTTTTACATGTTTTAACCTCATGCTTAAGCAGTCTAACATGAGCCAAATCTGTGATCCCAGGTGTTTGGGGAGTCTTTGAACACCCAGATATTGTCTGGAAAACATGTGCATTTTTCAAAGGAGGGTTAGGATCTATTTCTCCCCAAAAAACTTTTACTATAAATTTTAGAGTACTATACAGAGATGTCCTACTTATGAATTATAAGTTTAATAGGGATAATTTGTAATTACCGTGGTCCCTGATGGATCACAGGGGATTTTAATTAAGCCAGACATCAATGTGTTTGTATTTTACCCCCTTTTCAAATTCCCACCTGGCTTTAAAGTTAGCTGTGTTTTTATTTTTTGACAGAAATGTAAATACTAATGTCCCACTTGCTTGTAGACTTTTTTTAAAGTAATATAGGTGTAGCCAGTTGTTTTTCCTTAAGATATTGAGAGGGTTTTTTTGTTTTGTTTTTGTTAGTGAAGTATGTGAATGCAGATGGGTATCAGTTTGATATATTAATAGAGTGAATAAAAAACCACCGAGCGGGGCTGGGGTTGTATCTCAGTGGTAGAGCACTTGCCTAGAGTGCGTGAGGCACTGGGTTCAATCCTCAGCACTATATAAAAATAAAATAAAGGTTATTGTGTCTACCTACAACTAAAAACAAATATTAAAACAACAACAACAACCTAGGATCATGATTTCAATGATTATCAAGAAGCAGTATATTGTAATGGACAAGAGTGAACTAGCTGCCTGGGTGTGTTTCTGGCTTAGCCATTGCCTAACTTTGTGAGTTTGGAAAAGGTTAAGTGACCAAGCCTCAATTTCTTAATCTGTAAAATGGGGATAAAAATAGTACTAATCCCAGTGGTAGAGCATTTGCCTGGCATGGGTGAGGCCTTGGGTTTAATCCCCAGCATCACACACACACAAACAAACAAAAATAGTATCACTGTTGTGAAAATTGAGTTTAGTAGATTTAAAGCAATTAATACATATACTTTGTAACATTTAATATGTTTAATAAAATAGATTGAGCCTGTAATCCCAGTTACTCAGGAGGCTGAGGCAGGAGGGTTACAAATTTGAGGCCAGTCTCAACAACTGAGTAAGACCTTGTCTCAAAATGTTAAAAATTGAAGGATAGGGCTGGGGTTGTGGCTCAGCGGTAGAGCACTCGTCTAGCACGTGGGAGGCCCTGGGTTCGATCCTCAGCACCACATTAAAATAAAGGTATTGTGTCTAACTAAAACAAACAAACAAAAAATTGAAGGGTAGATAATATAGCTCAGTGGTAGAGTACTCCTGGGTTCAATCCCCAAAACTGCCAAAATATAAAAAATAAATACAGGTTGAAATTTCCTAACCTGAAAATCTGAAATTTTAAATGATACAAAATTCATAACTTTTTGAGTACTAGCATGACACCAGAAGTGGAAAATTCCACACCTGACTTCATGTGATGGGTTGTGATCAAAATGCAGGTGTGCTAAAAATGTTGTTTAAAATTACCTTCAGGTTATATTTATATTTTGTGGTTGTACATGGTCCCGTCTCCAAGATAGCTCATTATGTATAAGCAAATATTCTAAAATCTGAAAAACTATAAAATCTAAAACACAAAAGTCCCAAGCATTTTGAATAAGGGATCCCCAACCTGTACAGTAAAAGTTGTTATTTTTGTTATAAGTGTTTAGAGTATCTTTTCAAAAAAAAATCTGTATACCTAGAGAGAGACAGAAAATCTACCATTTGATATTTGGGTGTTGTTTAATGCAGACTTCATGAACACTTTTTTTCCCCTTTGATCAACCTTTTCTGCAGAGGCTGGCTATGTGACTACCCCCATAGCCATGGTTCAGGCAGCCATGACTCTTCTAAACGATGTCTCTGATCTTCCTAAGGCGTAAGTTTGGTTTTCTTCTAGTTAGAAGATATCTTTTTAATATGTGTTATATTTTAAGTCATTTTGTGCTTCGATTTTCAGGCTTTGGATCTACACATAAGCATTTACAGTTCCTTTGATCCAAAGATATAGGTTAATTAAAGTAAAAGGACAGTTTCTTACCAGTCTTGGGAATAACTGCAGAGGTAAATGAGAGGAGATTGAAAAGTGTGAGAGCCATGTAAGTTGGCTTTGGTTTCTTATAAAAATAGCTCAAATCCAGAGTTAGCCACTCAGAAAAGGTCCCTCTTGTTAAATAGTGTAAATAGGAACTTCTCATCAGTGTTGAGCAATACCCAGCTGGTAGGCTGCAGGAGCCCTGACTGATGCCAGGTGTGTGAATTGAGTCATGGATCCTGGCTGATGGTTATCAAATGTACTGTCTTACTGGAGCATTTAACTTTTATCTTCAATTAGGCTAACTTTACAAATGAACATAGACCTGCAGCTAAGAGGTAAATCAGGTATAACCTAAAACAATATTAAATTATTAGGTTTGATTTTTATTATATGTATTGTATATAGTATATTACTTAATATTATACATATATTATATATATTGTATATAGTAAAACTTAATTTTTTCAAATACTGTGTTACCTTTGAAAATATGTGGTACTTTGTAAATGTTAGCCATTATATTTAAAGAAACTTCTTCTTTATCTAGTTTAAGTTCTGTTTATGTTTTAATAATAATTGACTATTTAAATTTATTCCATTGAGATCTGTATTTAATCCTCTTGGGTCTGAAGACATCTTTATAAATAGCAGCAGTTACTCAGGTTGATAAAGCTTTACCATACGCTCCATGAGCACACAGGTAGCATTAAAACAGTGAACAGGAACTGAACCTGTCTCCACAGGATTGTCTATGGCACTAGTTTCTCTTGAATAACAGCTATTTGCTGAGTCTGCTGATTTTAGGAATGAAATCAAAAGTAGCCAGGATAGAATGGAGAATGCTCAGTTTTTAGGAGTTGTGTAATAGTTGGCTACCTAGACCTACAGAGCAGAGGGCTGGAAAGCAGCTGTGTGCACTGTTTTCTCTTGTTATTGTTTTACAGGGGCGGTGTCTTCACACCTGGAGCAGCTTTCTCCAAAACAAAATTGATTGACAGACTCGGCCAACATGGTATTGAATTTAGTGTCATTAGCAGCTCTGAAGTCTAAACATTTGAAGAATTAGCTGAAGTCATAAAATGCATGATTAACAACTTCTGTATTTGATATTTGAAATTCTTCTATAAACCTATCTGACTGTATATGGAAAAGATTGTCAAATCTAAATACCTACACATTAAAGGCAGGAAATTGTACTAGCTTACTCTAACTTTCAAATCTCAGCTGATTTATGATTTTCTTGCTTGTGAAAGAAAACTAATATTTGACTGACTTTTTCATTGAAATGTTCTTGGTAAATTTTATGAATGTGCTGGCAGGTCAGATGGTGGAGGAAGTGTCCTTGTCTGTGTTGCTAACTGCATTCCTAGTGAGGATTGCTGGGGCTGGCTTTCAGCCAGGGCAGTAACTGCTGCCTTGCTTGCTATGGTGTTGAATGGAATCTCACCCTCCAGTGAGTTTCTCTGCATATTGTGTGAGATTTTGCTAAATTAAACTGCACTTTTTTTCTATTTTAGCATAGTTTTTCACCCATCTACACTGATTTTGGACTGTTTACCTAAGTTGAATAATAAAGGATTTTCAATTGAATGATGTTTTTTTTCATTTGGACCTGCCAGTTTATTTGTGTAGTAATAACTATGTGCTACTTAACATGGCCTGACTTGTTTACTGCCAATAATTGAGTTTTTCATTCTTTCCCTTGGTCTATACTTGTGATTAGTTTTAAGAATACAATTTGTAAGTTTCTACTGATCTTCACTATTTAAATAGAACTTTCCTCTAATTTTCTTTTTGTATGTTAACTAGGTTTTGCATTGAAGCCCTAAAATAAAGCAAAGAATTTTTCTTTTTATAATAATCTCATAAGGGAAGGGAAAGTACTAGGGAATGAGATTGATCAAATTATGTTATGTGCATATGTAACCAGGTATAATGAATTCCACTATTATATGTAATTATAATGCACCAATAAAAAAGACAGTAAAAAATAATAATCATATAATAAACACATACATAGTTCATGTTGTTTATTATGTAATGGAGACAGCCACCCCTTTATGGAATTTCTACTTTTAATTAAGAAGCATAACATATATAGAAATATTATTCATGTTAGGAGACCCTTCTGTGCTGTCTTTACAAAAGAAGAGAGGATGTATAACTTGAAAAGGGAGATTCTTTTATTTTTAAGTTTTATTTAAAATTTTTATTTTGTTTTTAATTGACAATTATGTATATTTATGGGGTACATGATATACACTGAAATCATCAAATCAGTAATTAGCATATCCATCAGCTGAAATAGTTATCATTTCTTTGTGGTGAGAACATTTGAAGACCTCTCTTTTAGCTATTTTGAAACACACATTACTATTAACTATAGTTGGTTTGTTGTGGGATAGAACAGTCAGACTTAATTCTTCTAACAAACTTTGTACCCATTGACCAATGTCTGTCCCCCTTTCTCTACCCACATTTTCCCCTAAGCCTTTGGTAGCTACCATATTACTCTACTTCTATCATTTCTGGGGTTTTTTTTAGATTCTGCCTAAGAGATCATATTTTATCTGTTTATGTCTGGCTAATTCCACTTAACATAATATCCTAGGTTCATCCATGTTGTCACAAATGACAGAATTTCCCATTTCTTTAAGGGCGAATAGTATTCCATTGTATATCTGTGATACATTTTAAAACTCCATCAGTAGGTAGATGAACATTTCAGTTCTTTCCATATTCTTACTATAATGAATGATGCTGCATTAAACATGGGCATGCGGGGCTGGGGTTGTGGCTCAGCGGTAGAGTGCCCGCCTAGCATGTGCGAGGCACTGTGTTTGATCCTCAGCACCACATAAAAATAAATAAATAAATAGAATTAAGGTATTGTGTCCAACTACAACTAAAAAAATATTAAAAAAGGAAAAAAAAAAACAAAAACATGGGCATGCAGATAGCTAGCTCTTCAACACACTGACTTCAGTTCTTTGGGATACATAGCCAGTAGTGGAATTGATGGATCATATGGTAATTCTCTTTTTTAGTTTTCTGAGGAAATTCCATACTGTTTTCAAAAATGGGTATACCAATTTACATTCCCACCAAGAAAAGGAGACAAATTCTTGGCAGTAGGACTGTCTACCCTAACTCACAGAATTATTTTGAGAATTAAATGAGCTAACAGATGTTTAGTACTTAGATTAGTGCCTGGCAAATGGTAAGCACTATTCAGTCTCACCATCCTCATTACTATTGTTATTAGGAGTTTCCATTACCTCAGAATGGTAACTGGTAAGTATCACCATTCACCTCAGGTATCTCCCATTTCACCTCCTTTCTGCATATGAGTTTGTTTTTACATTATTTAAATTCCAGTTGCTGAGTATGGTGGGGCATGCCTATATTTTCAGCATCTCGGAAGGCTGAGACAGGAAGATCACAAGTTCAAAGGCAGCCTCAGCAACTTAAAGAGGCCTTAAGTAACTTAGATCCTTTCTCAAAATAAAAAATTAAAAGGAGTAAGGATATGGCCCTGTAGTTAAGTGCCCCTGGGTTCAATCCCAAGTACTAAAAAACGTCTGATTGAAAGAAGTCTTTCTTTAAAATGGTAGAGTAAGTTAAGTGGGAAACACACAGGTTAGCTTAAGCCCATTAGCTACACAAATGATCTTTACCACTAAAGTTTAAATTTTTGCAGTTTTCAGTTGTTGTATCCTCACTGTTTAGTATATAATAAGTATTCTCTCTTCTTTTTCACTATAAGAGAAATGTCATTTTTCAGTTTCCATAAGCTGGATTCAAGCAGATCCCCCAGATCCTTTAACATCTGTGATTGTTGGTATACAAATGGTCGAAGCATTTGATCATCTTCCTAAAGAATAAGTGAAAGGAAAAAAAATGATAGTAGACTTCATATCATTAGAATAAAAAAATGTATGCATCTCATTGGGGTGCCCAGCAGTTTCTCCCTTTGGCCCGGAAAACTGCATTTTCAAGTGGCTTCCAGAGGCAGTAAGTTACTGGGAGCAACTGATTTGGAGAAGACTACCTGAATGGCCCTGTAGTTACTGCCAATAGGGAAAACTGATGAGACAATCCCAACATTTCAGATTGGAATGCTATATATTAATACTATGGAAGTTCTGAGGTTTTACAAAGGAAGTCATGGGCATGAGGGGTTCTCCCACTTGTAGGGATTTGCTGATGTATCCCCCATTCCATAGAAGCAGGTACTACTGAAATGGGTTTCCAGATTGGCTGTGAGCTAAAGTACCAGTGATGGAGGAGATGGGATTGGGACTTACTGAGCATAGAAATGCACGGGGCAGTCTGTAATACAGCATTTTCTCTTACTTTTTATTTTACTGATTAGTGAAATACCTGTTCAGATTTGCCCATTTTTCCCAATGAGTATTCCGTGTTGTCTTTGTCTTATTTTAAAAGTAATTTTTTAAATATTCTGAATACTAATGCTTGATAAATATGGCTTAGCCAGCATGGTGGCACAGGCCTGTAATCCCAGCAACTTGGGAGACCGAAACAGGAGTATTACAAGTTTAAATCCAGCCTCAGCAACTTAGTGAACCCCTCAGCAACTCATTTTGAGACTGACCTAAAATAAAATTTAAAAGGGCGAGGGGATGTAGCTCAGTGGTAAAGCATCCCTGGGTTTAATCCCTAATAAATAAATAAACAAGGATTGATACTTAAGAAATTTGGATTATGAAGCATTTCAGATTTTGACTTTTCAGATTCAGGGTGCTCAATTGGTAAAAACTATACAAATATTCCAAAATTCAAATTGTAATACAAGTTGTTTTTCTCAGGCTGAGGCTTACTTTTAAATTTGTGAATGACATCTTTCATCTAACCAGTTTTTCTTTATTTTTTTATTGGGAGGTTTGCAGACAAAAGAGGACCCAAAATGTGTGCGCACATCGAGTTACAGTGAGCACACCTCGAGCAAGGGCCTGCTTTAGTCCTCTCACACTTACTTCCCTTCCCTCAGAAACAATCCATAGCCTGATCTTTGTGATAATCGTTTATGATTTTCTTGCCTTTCTGAACACTTCCACCATGTAGAATGCATCCCTAAACAGTATGTTTTACTTGTCTTTAGACATTTATGGAATCATGCTGGATGTCATCTTTTGTGACTTAAAGGTATCCATCACTTATTGGTGGTTGATATTCATCCTTGTTGTATGTGGCTATGATTTATTTTCACAGCAAATTTTCTGCAGAATAGATAGTTCCATAATTTTCCCATTTTCTGTGAGTATACAGTAGGGATGGGTCTGGTTTGGTACTATTACGGAAGATGCTGTTAAGAGGAGCCAGTACACGTATGCAAGGTTTCCTGTAACATTTCACAGCTGAGCCCTTGTCTGAACCACAGAACAGAAAATCATTTGAGTAACTCTCAATTCTTTCAAGAAGGGTATATAACTGGTGCCTCTTTAGATGGACAAGAATTAATTTCTTACATCTATCAAATGACTTACTGCAGTAGGTTCTCAAGGCAGAATCACTAGGGCAGGGGTGTTCAAACATCATTAAGCCTACTCTCAGAGATTCTGATTCAGTAGGTCTGGGGTAGCTACCGGAATCTGCATTTTTTTAAAAAAATTTGTTTATGTATATATATTTTTTAGTTGTAGTTGGACACAATATCTTTATTTATTTTTATGTGGTGCTGAGGATCGAACCTAGTGCCTCACACATGCAAGGCAGGCGCTCTACCACTGAGCTACAGTTCCATCCCTGGAATCTGCATTTTTAACAAGATTCCAGGTGATCCTGAAGCTGCTAATTAGGGGACCACACTCAGAATCTCTGCCTGAAAGAATTAGGGCTTACTTCTCTACAGATCCATTTTCTTTCATAGAAAAAGGAAGAGTTGAATTACAGGTTTCTTGGGCCTAGTATCTTCAACTTAATTAGTTAGGTAAATGCCAAGTAATTTTTAAGTGATTGTACACCTCCAGCCATGCCCAATTTTCTATTGTTTCATATCTGCACCGAATCTTGATGTGAGAATATTTAACTTTTGCTCTTATGGATAGTTTATAATGGTTATCAATTAGTATTTCCCAATCTATTAATGAGCATAAGTACTTTTTTAAAAAAAATTATAGTGTAGATGGACAGCATGCCTTTATTTGTTTAGTTTTTTATGAGGTGTTAAGGATCAAACCCAGTGCCTCACACATGCTAGGCAAGCGCTCTGCCACTGAGCTATAGCCCCAGCCCAGCATAAGTACTTTTTTATATATTCATTAATGTTTGATTTCCTTAATTGTGAAGTTCTTGTTTAAGTCCTTTGACCATTTTTTTTTCTGTCGAGTTGTCTAGATCTGTTTTTGTTTTGTAGCAGTTCTTTATTTTGGATATAGTTCATTGCACATTAAGTGTGTTTCAAATAACTGTTTCCACACCTTTTGGCTCTCATTTTGGTACTCTTTTGATGGACTAGAGTTCATGATTTAGTCAATTTTTCAGTCTCTCTCTTTAAAACTAGCTGGTTTTGTCATGAGTAAGAAATCCTTTTCCACTGTGAGGTTATGAAGAGTCAGGGTTGTGCCTTTCACATTTGAGTCTTTAATTTGCATCTAAAATTGATTTAGAACTACATTTAGTTTCATTTTCTTCATCTGATTTTCTGTGTCTGTCAAAGATAAACAGCTTAAAAGGAGGAAAGGTTTATTCTGGCTCATGATTTCAGAGGCTTCAATCCATGGTCACTTGGCCCTGTTGCTTTGGGCCTGTCGTGACACAGTACATCATGGCAAAAGAAGCATGTGGAAGAAAACTGGTCACCGCATGGTGGTTGGGAAGAGAAGCGAGAGGGGAAGGGGCCCGAGCCCCAATATCCCCTTCAAAGGCACTCCCCTAGCAACCCAACTTCCTTCTATTAGCCTCACCTTCTAAGGGTTCCACCACCTCCCAGTGGCACCCATGCCATTAGTATCTGAGTCTTTGGGGAACAACCCAGAACCAAACCATAATACCACCTAAATTCCTAGTTCTCCAAGCACTGTTTAGGGAAAGGTCCACGCTGCACACTCATCTGCAACTTCACCTCAGTCTATATCTAGTCTCTAGTACAGAATGGGCCTTCTGTTCTTTTCTTTCGTTGTCTATACTTTACTAACACCTCACTATCTGGAAAATAAGGTGTTATCAGGCAGGACAAGTCATTCTACCTTCTCAGCTCTTCATCTTGTCTTGGCTTTTCTTTCCATTTGCAATTCCATATAAATTATAGATCATTTTGTCAGGTTCCATTACATTTGCTTGGGATACATTGAATCTTAGGGAGAATTACAGACTTAATAGCAATTTCCAAACCATGGAGACATAGCCTATTTCTCCGTTTTGGCAGGTCGTCTTTGACATTTCTCAAACAAGTTTTAAAATTTTTTTCATAGAAGTACTGCATATTTTATGTTAGCTATCAGCCTAAGTATTTCATATATTTGATACAATTATAAATGGCATCAAATATATATATGTATATATTATATATATACAAATATATATATTCAAATATACTTTTATATTGATTTTATAACCAGCAATTGGGTAATTCTGTTAATTTATATATAAATTCTGTGGGGTTTTCTATTTATACAAGCATGGTATCTGGGAATAGTAATGGAGGCTGCACAGTATAATGCAGGGAGAAGAAGACTGTGGAGCAGCCCTGGCTGGGTTTGCATCGAGGCCCTGCTATTTACAATATATGTATCCTGAAACAAGTTACATAACGTCTCTTACGACTTAGGTCCACAACTATAAAATAAGGCTAATGGTAGTGGTTACAAGAATTCACTCAGTAAATGTAAAATGCTTAGAAAGCGTTATATAAATGTGTGCTATTATTGCAAATCCTGTTTTCTCTTTCTAGTCTTTATACTTTGTATTTCTTGCCTTAATGCACCGGCTGGAACTTAAAATACAGAAGTGCAATGGCCAGCATCCCTGACTTCTTCCTGATCTGAAAAGGGAAGCTGTCAGTAATTTACCACTTTACCTGAGATGGCCTCTATCAAATTGAGGCATGTCCATTTTATTCTCGAGTTTGACAAGAATATTTGTCTTTATAGGATGCTAAATTTTTTTCACATGCTTTTCCATCTGTTGAAATAATCAGATTGTTTTTCTACTGTAATATGATGAGTTATATTTGATTTTATAATTATAAACAAAACTTGCATTTCTGAGATATTCTATATATTGTAAAGTGAATGAATAGCAATTCTACGGTGACCCTAGCTGTCTGGAACCAGCCAGATATGCACTAAAATAGAAAGCCCTGAGCAAAAGTGGATAGAGGCCTGAGAGAGCAGAGGACCATGCTTTTAAGGCCTCTACTTTCTCATCTGCTTAAACACACATGTCCTCAAGCTCAGGAAATGCATTTAAAGCAAATGTCTAAATTTAATGGAAATAGATTTCTTTTGTTCCCATGATTCTGGCTACTTACAGGAGGTTTATACTGCCAAAGTCTGAAAAATTGTCGTTTTGCTGTGTTCATGCTTTGATAAAACACCTTGAGAGCTTTAGCAAACTCTTTGTCGCAGCTGGCTTGCTGAGTGCACATTTGATTAATCTTTCTGGCTGATGGCAGTTGTGATGTCATCTCAGTTATCTTCAGGGTACTGGAAGGCTTATGGGCTTCAGGAAGAAGAAAGGTATTTATTCATTTACAGATACCTATACTTATTTATTTTGGTGGCATTCTTCTATATCTGCATTTATCAGCATATTTGTGGCACCAGTTTGAACCCATGCAAAGAAATCTCGCAAGGCAAAAGAAAAACAAAATGCCTGTTTTTTTTTTATGATACAAAATATTAGTTAAAACATGAAAAAGTCCGTGTCTAGCTGGGCAAAGTGGTGGGCACCTATAATCCCAGCTACATAAGAGGCTAAGGCAGGAGGAGGATCACAAGTTTTAAGTCAGCCTTAGCAGCTTTTTATTTTGAGATTCTACCTCAAAATTTAAAAGTGGAGAGGGTCTGCGGGTATAGCTCAGTGGTAGAATACTTGCCTATCACATATGAGACACTGAGTTCCATCCCTAGCACCCTAACAACAAAGGCCATGTCTTAAAAAACCAAACACACATCTCAAATGTTGGAGCTTTGGAGATAAGCTCAACATCCACAACTGGAGCAGTTTGTCACCTTGTTGACCAGAATCAGTTTTCTCCAGTGATTCCTTGAGAAATATGTTTTCCTCTCTCAGGGCTCTGTTAATGTTTCTGAGCAGTTCCGTCTCCTGTTCTAACTTGAGCACTTTCAGATAAAGTTCCGATGTCTGATTTGATGCCATCTACAAAAGATACGTCATTTCTTTTGAGATTGGCAATTTTTTCTATCTCAGGTAAACCAGATGGAATGGGGAGGTGATGAGCAGGATTTATAAGCCCCTTAAACTAAGGGTACTCAAGTACACCAGGAAAAGTTCTGTTAAGAGGAACAACACTGACGATCCTTAAGTGGCTGTCACCTGATATTTTTCTAGTCACCTTGATGCCAATTGTAATTCACATGTACACACCTGGCTTGTATCCTTCACATCGGAAATTTTCTTGGTATCTACCATGATGTGGCCTTCATCTGTGACCATGAAGTCCAGCTGAGAGCAGCTCAGTTCAGCACAGCCTTCTGTAGTGTGGTAGAGACACCATCAAAGAAAGGAAGTCTAAGTTGTCCAGCCCTAGTGTTGAGTGAAATGTTAAATCATGTGTTGTTAATGTTAAACCTGCTGGACTAGGACCCAGAGGCCCACGGGGAAAGATGACACTGGCCACTGCCATAAAGACCCTGACTGCCTCCCTTTTCTACCTCTTCTGCAGCACTGGGTGTACTGACATTATGTCCGATTGAACAGTGCACATGTGAAAGAGTAAGTACCTTGAAGGCCCCACAAATCAACAATGAGAGCATTTGTCTGTAAATAATTCAGAAACTCCTGAGATGCATTTAAGGCTGCAAATTGTACAATCTCTTCAATTTGGGGATTCACAATTTTCCATATGGGTTTAGTATATAAAGTGTTTGGAAGATCATAAATTCTATACCTGAAAAAAAGAATATAAAACATAATTTAAATCCAGAAGGAACACATTTGTAAAGGAAAGAATCAGATGAACCCAGACATATAACCCATGCATGAGTTAGATAAAGAGATAAATTATAATCTATGCTCATGATTGCGGCCTCCAACATCTCAATTGTTCTACATGGGTATTATCACAATGTGACTAATAAAAAAGGAAAAAGGATTTCAATAAATCCTTTCTACTTAGAGACTCTAAAATTGCTAATTTCCCATGTAGGGTGGTTGGTTGGTTTTTGTTCTTCAAAGTAACTCTTTATTACCTTATCTTTTAATATCCTTTTCACCTAATGAGTTTGACCATATCTGATGCATCTGCCATACCATAATATAGTTCTTTTGTTTCCAATAAAAACATTTTACTTAAATAATACAGTTTTGAACGATATTTTTCTATAAATAAAATTTTTGACTCAACTATTTCAGTTACATAAAAGGTTCAATACATAATGACCACAACCCATTTGGCTTGCTTCTCTGTTTAATAGGTAGGGGCAAATAGTCATTTTGAAGTTGAACAAACAGAAAGTTAAGAAAATTACATTATAAACTCATTTTTTTTTAATATTTATTTTTTGGTTGTAACTGGACGCTATATATTTATTTATTTATTTTTATGTGGTGCTGAGGATCGAACCAGGGCCTCCCACGTGCTAGGCGAGCGCTCTACCGCTGAGCCACAATCCCAGCCCCTAAACTCATTTTTAAAACTTGAGGAAATGGGGCCGGAGTTGTGGCTCAGCAATGGAGTGCTCGCCTAACATGTGCGAGGCCCTGGGTTCGATCCACAGCACCATATAAAGATAAATAAAATAAAGGTATGGTGTCCAAAAACAACTGAAAAGTAAATATTAAAAAAAAAAAAAAACTTGAGGAAACACTCCTTTCCTCCAAAAGCCACACAGCAGGTAGCTTTTGAAAGAAGCTATGGCACAGGGTAGTACCCCATTTGAATGCCCCGCTTTGCATCTTCCTTTAGCCATTTGACACCAAGGCACTGGACAATGTGAATCTGGAAATCCATCCTCTTGCCCAGCAGCTCACAAGGATCAATAACCACGTCCTCCTCACCATGTGCTCTACAAACAGAAGAGGTAGACATTGATCTCAGGTTAAGCAGGGTCCAAGCAAGTTGGCATTGTTAAGTTCAGGCAGTAAAATAGAAAACTTAAAGAGAAAGCTAATTTCATTGAAGGAAGGCTAGTATTATTACCAACTGTAGAATTCATTCAAGAGACACTTAATAAGAGTCAACTCTAGGGCTGGGATGGTGGCTCAGTGGTAGAATGCTCGCCTAGCATGCATGAGGCACTGGGTTCCATCCTCGGCACCAAATAAAACTAATAACATAAATAATTTTTTTAAGAGTCAACTCTATACTGATGCTTTAAGGTCAGATATGGACCATTTCATGGAGATCATGGGGCTGGGGTATAACTCAAGGCTTCAGCATTTGCCCACCATGAAGCTCTGGGTTCCATCCTCCAGCATCACAAAACAAAGCAAAAAGAAGCTCAAAACCCAGAGAAGGGATTATGAACCACTTCATGCAATGAATGCACACAGATGTCAGTGCTACACTTCATTGAAAATTCAAGTATGTCCCCAGTAGGAAGAAGGGGAATGGCAGCTGGCTGCTGAGATTGCAGCCTCCTAAGTTGGCACTGGTGAATTCCTTGTAGTCTTGAGTACATCTCAGACCTACAAGGTCAGAAACTGATTCAGAAAGCTTTCTAATAGGGACCTCTCACATCAGCCAAGCTCACAAAGTCTGACACCTATAAACTAGAATGCCACTTTATTGATTTGCAATATAACCATCAGGCAGCCTAGAAGGTCAAGGTAGCCAAGTGACCAGAATGTTGCTTGAGTCCCAGTTGGTCAGCCTGGACTCTTAGTCACAGAACCTTTACTCCTTTCTTGAGCTATTTTCCTCTTCAGCAATTTCACTGGGTGCTCTGCAGGCACTGGCATCCATACCAGGCCCCTCTGCCAGCCTCTTTGATTAGGATACTTGACTACAGCTTTTGTATAGACTGCCTAAGACCTAAAGAGAAACGACAGATGAGATATCCTAAGAGAACAGTAAAAGATAGCATAGCAGAGTTTAGAACAGAACTGATAGCCTGAAGCAAACTTACACCCATGGAAGTTCAGAAAACATCACAGAAAGCCAGAAATCTCTCTTCCTACCTTGAAAAAAAAGACCAAAGAAATAGGCCTCTATCACGGAGAAGAAGGGGTAAGCTAGAAGATGGCCTCTCTGCCTCTTACTCTAGGGAATCACCAGCAGCCTGGGCCTACAGCATGGGAAAAGCATCCCGTGTAGGGTGGATACCAGACCTCACAGGTGCCAGGAGAGAGTTCATTGGCTTCTCTCCTATGAGGGTCAACTCAGGTCTTGATTTTTGTCCAAGTTTCCTTCTGCTACTCCTATCTCTTTATGGGATGTCTTCCTCATTCCTTTGGTTCCTTAGGGCAGTGCTGAGTTGTCTCAAATGCAGCTGGCATTTTAGGGAAGCTGATTTGGCTTCCATGGCAAAAATCATATTCCATGAGCCAAATCATAAATGCATGAGCTCATTCATTTGTCTCATGAATGACCCTTTCAGGTACCAAGTTGACTACCCTCTCAGGAGAACTTGGACTTGCTCTGAACTTTCTGTGACTGACCCAGACAGAACTAGGGAAGGGGAGGAGACACCCACTGTCCTGTTGGGGAGCAAGAGGCCATATGGATGTGTAATACTGCCTCCTCCAGTCCATCACAGTTGAGAAACTCCACTTGCTCCTCGAACTTCATGCAGTAAGCAAGCGACTGGAGCCAGACATGAGCTGAGCCCAAGTGGATGACCTCGACAGGATCCCAGAAAGGGTCATCCTCTTGAGTCACGTGGCTGTCTTCTCCATCTAGAAAGCGCTGGTAAAGTTCCTCCATTAAGAATTTCCTATTGATAAACTTGGCTTTTGACCAAATCCACACCTGCGAACACAAAGTAGGTCACCAATATTTGTTTCATCTACTGCTCCAACAGTTCATCCGCCTGATTTTTCCCAGCATGCTCCTTCCAGTGGGCTGATTTGGGGTATCCAAGACCACACACCACTCTGCAAACTTAGCTTTGGCGAGGCTCTTCAAGAATACCATATCCGTGCTGGACCTGTTATTTAGGCGTGCTCGAGTCACTTGAGCCCAGGAAATGACATAGAGGAGATGATGATGGAGTCAGAAAACAGACCCTCCCAGGAAAATGAAGGTTTGTGGTTTGTGGTACCCAGAATAATGGCCCTCAAAGATGCCCACTGTTATGCTCGAATTCGGGACCCCCAAAGACCACCAGAGACCCAAGATCGATGTAAGCAGCAAAGAGGTGTTTATTGCGAGCTAGCTCGGTCCTCCGCGCGCACACACAGCAACTGGTAACGCTGAGAGGCCCCGAGCCCAGGGTTTGCAGCAGTTTTATACATTCTTTGGAGAGGGCAGGGACTTCACATACATCATAGCAAATCATCACACACCGCGGGAAAATCAAATAACAACTCTAAAACATGATTAGCACATTCACTGGCGGGAACAAGTTGGGTAGGGGTGATTGGTCAGTACAAGGGGTATTCGTTTGAACTGATTGGTTTGAGCCAAGAGGGGTGTACATGCTGAACTACATGGTTTCCCAATATGTTATCAACCACCATAAACTACTGGGAGGGTCATCTGGCATCCCAGGTATTTCCTTGACTCATGCTGATTGGTGGCCGCTAGGGGGCTGCTATGGGTCCCCACCTAGCCTGACTGAGTCAGGGACACCTGGCACAGCAGATCTCTGTTATTTGTAGATAAATAACTTAGCAGGGTGGGAATGTGCTTAGGAGTGCTCTGTGGGTTTTTCCAAGGACAAAGGCCATGTCCCTTCCTTGGACAGGCTTTGCTCTGAGATAGAAGCTGGTTTTTCACCCACATTCTAATCCCCGGATCCTATGAATGTGAACTGAGGGGAACTGAGGTTGCAGATGGAATTAAGTCTGCTTATCATCTGAATTAAAATGAGGTTAGTGTGGATTATCCAGATAGGCCCTGTGTACTCACATGCTAAGAGCCATAGCCAAGTAGTAATGATGCATGGCATTTTGGGTTGAAAGGTGACGCCAGCAAGCCATTGAGATGATATAATTATGTTAAGATCTGCATTCAAATGGATATTAGACCCCTGCTGTCCACCTCGGCCTGCTACTGGACTCCCGGAGAGTTCCCATTGGTTGGGGAAGTGCAGTAGGAGGGAATTCCGGAGGAGGGATTTCCTATTGGTGTGTGTGTCCGGGAGAATGCTGCGTGTGTGGGTCGGCATATTTCCCGGGAGCATACAAGGCATTGGTGGGAGTTTCAAAAATAAAGTTTATTCCTGTTTGAGTGGCTCGTGATTTTGTGCCCAGCCAGACTGCGGCACTCACAAGAACCTTAAATGTGGAAGAGGGAGGCAGAAGAGAGAGGCAGAGAGAGATGTGGTGACCAAAACAGGGTCAGAGAAATATGATGTGGCTCATTTTGAAGATGGAGGAAGGTAGCCATGAGCCAAGGAATTCTGGTAGCCTCTAGAAGCCGGAAAAAGCCAACACATTTTCCCATTGAGCCTCAAGAACAAATTGGCCCTGCCCACACCTTGTTTGTAGCCCAGTGAGACCCCTGTTGGACTTCTAGCCTAGGAAACAATAAGGTAATATGTTTGGGTTTATGAAAATTTATCACAGCATTAAGGGAAGATAAGCACACAGGTTTAGTCTAGAAAAAAAGCCTAGAAGTGGCTCCACAGCAGAAGGGAGAGGAAAGAAAACCTCAAGTTTCTATAAAAGATCTACTGACAGCAATGTCAACACAGGAATGGATCAGTCAGTGGAGTAGGTGAATGGACTATTCCAGGGTCTTATGAAAGTGTGAATTTTATCATTGCTTCAGAATGGTAAATCTTCCTCTCTTACATGCACTTGCACACACACAAATGTCCACACTTGCACATACATACACACAGACATGGACCCCATTACCAGCTGGATGAACTTTCAGGCTCCCTTGTGGCATTAAAGCTTTTGAGCCATGTTAAGCAAGAAGAAAGAATGTTCAGAGAGGGTGGTTAGGAAAGATCCTGGGAATTGGCACTGTGTGGGAGAGAGACCCAGGTGAGAGAACATGGAAGAGACTCCCTCAGAACTCCACTTATACTTGGAACATAGCTTGCCTCTTCACTGGGGTCTCTACTGGTTGCTGCTGGTAAAACAAACAAACAAAACCTGTATCCCTAGAAAAGCTCCTCAGAACCCTGTGGGAGACACACCGCTGTCCACAGATGCAGGCCTCACCTCATGAGTCCTTTGGTTGGTCACCTTCACCATGACCTCCTTTTGTAGGTCATAGCCCCTGGAATCTGATGATGCTAGGTTCTTCACCTTCAATTCCATGTTAAGTTCCTAGTAAAAGAAACACTTCATTTATCAGCCCACACCCCCTTTGCAATTTTCTTTTCATTCTTCCCACACTTGGGTTTTTTTTTTTTAAAGAACATGGCTTGACTCTGGTGCTTGAAATTCTTGCCAAGAGAAATGACAGAATACTGGAATTTCTCAACCACATCCTGGAAGTAACACTTAACAGTACTTACTAATGTGATTAAATCTTTTACAAGATTCCCACTGACTGGCATCTGTCACTGGAACTAACTTCAGCCAGGTCCTCTCTGAGGCACAACAATCATCAAGGTGCCAAAAGAGGCACTGGAACAATCAGGAGTAGGTGGTTATGGCCAGCAAGTGTTGGTCTGGGTGCTGGTGGCACTGGTAGGACAGCTGTGGCTGGAGTGGTGCTCAGGGTGGCGGAGGGAGGCGGGGGATCACGGGTATTAGGCTAGTTTCTGTTACTAGCTCACTGTGGGATCTTGGGGAAACCCCACATCTCTGTAGACCTCAAGGTTCTCTCTGGACCTGAAACTATATTGTGTTTGGGCTTTAGATAAATTACCTTCTTCAGTTCTTCACTCATTTGATTTGCTTCTGCAACCAATGGCATGAGTTTGACGTAGTCTTGGAATACAGCCAGGACACTGGGGTCTGCTTGGCCATCTCCACTGTTCACAGCACCTTGCGAAAGCCAGAATGGAAAAGAAAATTTGTCCTTTGCAGTGATAACTTTCCAGCCATGAATAAATGTGTATTTTCATTCACCCATTCATAGAGTTGGTCTTCTCAACCTAGGGATCTTGGCTGCACCATGGCAGGAGGCTCTCTGCCTCCATTTCCCATTCCTGGTCTCAAGGCCCTTGATCCAAGGTGACTCCAAACTTTCCAGGCAGGGGCAAGGGCAGGGGTAAAATCTGGTTGGCTCAAGGAAAAGTCTGGGGATTTATCCCAAAGCTTCAGTGCACAGCAAGCAGGCTGTTCTTACTTGGGTTATATTCGGGTGGTTTGTTTAACTTCATTGTGCCACTAGCCCTGTGCTGGGAAGGCAACTGGGCAGTCACTTACTGTGAACAAATCAATGAGTAGGTGGATTGTTCAGGCCTTGTTGGTTTGATTTTGGACAAAAACTTCAGCAAAAGAAGAACAAAGAAGTGAATTTCAAATCAATTTATTTTGCTAAAATTCTGATTAAAACACATTGATGTAGAGAAAAGGGAGGAACTTTTGCATAAGGGCAGTTGTAGTCTACTGCTCTCCATCTACTGTTTATTTTTATTTATTTTTAGATTTTATTTTATTTTTACTTTTTAGTTATATAGGTGGATACAATGTCTTTATTTTACTTTTTATGTGGTGCTGAGGATCGAACCCAGTGCCTCACGCATGGTAGGCAAGTGCTCTAACTCTGAGCCACAACCCCAGCCCCGCATCTGCAGTTTATTAAGATGGTTAAAGCATAGGTGACTTCTCTGGAAAGCCAGTACATTACAAAGACCTCAGTGGGTCCAGTCCATCCTGAGTACAGTGAAGGAGACACACAGGCAGGTGCTCAAGAGCTTCCATCTGAAGCTTGCAGAGAGATGAGCAGGCAGAAAGCAGAGCTTCTGCTCACTCACCTATGAGGAATCTGATTATTGCAGGGTAACAAGGGTAGGTTGAGCTGGGGAAAGGGAAATTTTTTGTTCATTTGGTTTTGCTGTGTTGGAGACGAAACCAAGGGCATTATGCTGGACAAATGTTTTGCATGGAGCTACACCCCAATCCCAGGAGATCTTTGACTCAGAAACCTATGGCTATGATTTCCTTAAGGCCAGGACCTAGATTTTTTTCCTCACCATTCCTCCAGACCAAGGCTCCCAACCAACATCTCTAACTACTGGGGCACAGGTTCTGTAGGCCCAGCAGGCCCCTGGGTGGAGCTAAACATCATTAGTTGGCTTTAGGTAACCAGAAATATTATTTCAGCTTTCTGGTGTTGTTTTGCTATTTATCTATATATATATACCATTCTCTCTCTTTTTTAAAATATTTTTTAGTTGTAGATGGACACAATATCTTTATTTATTTTTATGTGGTGCTGACGATTGAACCCAGTGCCTCACGCATGCTAGGCAAGTGCTGTACCACTGAGCCACAACCCCAGCCAACACACCATTCTCTTTATAGCCCTTTGAATGGTCTGTACCCCTTTTTTAAAAATTTTTATTGTTGGTTGTTCAAAACATTACATAGTTCTTGACATATCATATTTCACACATTTGATTCAAGTGGGTTATGAACTCCCATTTTTACCCCATATACAGATTGCAGAATCACATCCACTGTTTTACATATTGCCATACTAGTGTCTGTTGTATTCTGCTGCCTTTCCTATCCTCTACTATCCCCCCTCCCCTCCCCTCCCCTCCCATCTTCTCTCTCTACCCCATCTACTGTAATTCATTTCTCCCCCTTGTTTTTTTTCCCTTTCCCCTCACTTTCTCTTGTATGTAATTTTGTATAACAATGAGGGTCTCCTTCCATTTCCATGCAATTACCCTTTTCTCTCCCTTTCCCTCCCACCTCTCATCCCTGTTTAATGTTAATCTTCTTCTCATGCTCTTCGTCCCTACTCTGTTCTTAGTTGCTCTCCTTATATCAAAGAAGACATTTGGCATTTGTTTTTTAGGGATTGGCTAGCTTCACTTAGCATAATCTGCTCTAATGCCATCCATTTCCCTGCAAATTCCATGATTTTGTCATTTTTTAATGCAGAGTAATACTCCATTGTGTATAAATGCCACATTTTTCCTGAGTTTAATGAACTAAATCTTTGACATGGACTCACTCTATATTTATATGGAAATGATATTTTAACAAGGTACATTACTCTGACCCAATAAAAGATGATTGTCTTAAGGAAAGCAGGAAAGCACACAGTGAAAACAGTTGCTTTCAGATCAGTTCATGGAAGATGCCAAAAGTTGGATCCAGGAGCCACTTACCAAGCTTGTCCATGCTTACTCCCTCCGCAGCTACCCTCTCCAGCTGGAAAAAGTCATAGTCAAATCTGCTCAAGTCCTCACTGCCTCTCTCTGAAGGAAATCCAATGTAGAGGTAGGCACTGTTGGACCCCAGAATAATGCGGTCCTAGGGAGGAAACATAGGCTCAGGGGAAGGGTGCTGCCTTCACCTCAGCCTGAGATCAGAAGGCGAGAGTCATACTGCTTCAGGAGGAGCCATAGCCCCATGTCCCTTGTACTAGAGTGATCTGAGAAAAATTCTGCCCTTGAAAATCCCCCAAACAGGGAAAAGACCCATATTAGAGGAGGAAAGGCATCATCTTGCTTTCATCAGCAGAAGAGCGCTACCTCCCTGCCAGGCCCAGGAGAATCAATGGAAAACAGACCCCACCCTTCCCTTGTAAGTCTTATGGAAAAACTGAGTACTCATAAACTGTTCAAAAAAAAAGTGCAGGGGCTTCTCTACAGTGCCCAATGGGTCTAATTCAGACTGGGGATTACAAAAATCCTCTTGGAAGATGGGATTTTAAAGTTGAGACTTCATGTGTGAGATGTTTGGGTGAGGCAGAGATGGCCACTGCTGAGCCAATCAAAAAGAGGTCAGCAAGTTCGGGGCAGATGTGCAGGACAGTGAGGCCTGAGGAAGCTGGGGCAGGACAGCTCACGCAGGAGTCCTAAGGGGGATCACTAAAGGATTTCTAGAAGGAAGCAACCAACTCTGTCTACCAATCTAAAAGGGTCTGTAGCTATTGGGTAGAGGACAGACTGGAGAGGGGAGAGAAAAAAGAAGCTATAGGAGCTACTGTGGTGGTAGAGCCTCTGACTAGAATGGTGGGGAGGAGATGAAGAGGGACCAATGTTTGCCAGAGGCTATATGTTAAAAAAAAAAACCACAAAACTCAAATGTCAGAACTGTAAGAGATCCTGGGACTTATTCAGCTCAGTCCTTGTTTTATAGATGAAATCCAGAGAAGTGGCTTACCCAAGAACACCACATAGTGAGGTAGGGCCAGATCTGTCACTCTGGAAACCATGCCCAAGTAACTTACCATGAAGCAGGAGCAGAAGCCACAAGGTGAGATGCACCCAGCTCTACCCAGAGCCCCTCGGCTAGCTCTCTGGTAGGACTTAGAAACTTCCGGGGCCCAGGAGAAATTTACCAAATGCTGCAGCTTTGTCCTGGAAGTGATGGGTACCCCATTCACAACAACCTTGCATTTCCTGTGTGGAGTGACTGTCACTTTACCATCCACGTTCATAAAGGAAGCATGTTCATCTGAAATTCTATGAAGACGAGAGTATGTCTCAGTCATCCAGTGGATTTCAATTTTAGTGAACAGTGAGGTTGTTCGCTCTCATTTGCACAATACCCAAAGTATTTATCAAGGCTTCCTCAGGACTGTGGCTCAAGGAAAGTGGGAATAGAGGGAAGGGCCCTTCCTTAAGGAAGTGGTGAGTGGCAGACAGCAAAGCAGCTATTTTATTAACAGAAACAAGCCCCAGCTGAGGGCCTAGAGCTACAGGTCACCTACAGACACAGAGATCAGCATAGTCCTCAAAAGCACACAGGCCAGTGTGCATATTGGTGGGGGGTGGGGGTGGGGTGGGGGTGGAGAGTAGGAAGTGGGGGTGGGGGAGGAGGATTGAAAACAGAAATGTTTCAGCAGCCAAGATATGGACTCATCCTAGGTACCCATTGACAAATGAACAGATTAAGAAAAAGTGGGGGCTGTAGTTATAGCTCCATGGCCGAGCACTTGCCTAGCATGTGTGAGGCACTGGGTTCAATCCTCAGCATCACATAAAATAATAAATAAGATAAAGGTAAAAAAGAAAAGAAAAAGTGGTAAAAACATACTAGGGACTATTATTCACATCATTTGCAGTAATGTGGTTGGAACTGGAGGACATTCTATTTAGTAAAATACGACAGGCACAGAAAAGACCACATGTTCTCTCACTTACGTGAAAGCTAAAAGGCTTATTTCAAAAAAGTGTGAAATAGTGGTTACCAGAGCCTGGGAAGAGTGCCAGGAAGGGAAGGATGGAGAGAGGATGGTTAGTGGGGCACAATTTGATAAGAGGAATAACTTCTAATGGCCAGTAGCCCAGTAGGATAATGAAGGTGGACAACAACTAATAGAATATTTCAAAATAGGTAGAAAAGAGGATTTTTTAATGTTTACAACAGAAATATATGGCTGAGGTGAAAGATATTTCAATTAGCCTGAGCTGATCATTACCCATTATATACATGTACTGCAATGTCACCCTGTACTCAATAAATATGTACAATTATTATGTCAAAAACAATTTTAAAGAAATTTCAGAAGAGACACTTAGGAGGGTGACTTCAAAATATATATGTACAGGTAAGTGTAAATCTGTTTCTGGGCCTTTATCCATACTAATCCAGACTTTATGTGACAAGACTTGGGGCTGGGTATCTGAGGCTGAATGTTCCGGACGCAGAGACACATCACTTGTTTGCATGGGGCCCAGGGGTCTTGTGGGGAAGGTTTTGACTTCAGCTCATCAGTGGAATTCAGTCATTTGCAGACCTGTGTATTGGACTAAGGAGGAGGGCTACAAAGAAAAAGGAGGGAAATCCCCAGGAAGAAGCCCAGAGATGGCTAGTGGTACAGGTGAGGTGGTGCCAACAGGCCTTTGGTCAGTACCCCCTAAACTTGTCTCACAGGATCCATGTGCTTTGCTCAGGAGGGCTGAGGGACTTTGGGAGCACTGGCCAGGGAGACCTCTTTCTGACTGCTGGCTGAGGCCTGTGGGCAGTTGGGACACGGTGGTTCTAGAAATAGGAGAGAACCCCAGTGTGGCCACCCAACCAGAGAGGCCACAGAACTTGGGGACAGCTCTGATTGCATAAACCCACCCTAGGGTTTTGCACACACACAGGCTTTGGCAGGGGCTTCCTGAGGGATTCCTTAGGGAGAGGAGCACCCCCAAAGTCTGGGCTTTCCATTTGTCCAGTGGGTGAGGGCTGTAAGCATTGAGATCTGAAGATGTGGAGATGAGATTTGGCCTTCCAACTCTGTTTCCTGGTCGGATCTTATTTCCGTGTATGAAGAATTATTATACAAGTGCTGACACCCCCCCCCCCTTTTTTTCCTCAAGATTAGAGCCAGGGAAACAGAGCACGACACAGTGGATTTCAGTGAGAGAACTCAACCTCCCAGTGACTTTCTTACATAGGTGTTGGAGTGTTCCTGCAGGGAAGTCTGGGAAATTCCTTGTTCCAGCTTATCTAGCAGGACTGGGGGCCTGGCCTGGCCATAACCAGAAGACCTTCAGGAATCTCCTCTGGATTTAGATGTCCAGATTCTTTAATGCTCAACATTGGAGAACATTGATGCCAATGCACAGAAACTTACCCCAAGCCTTGAAGAGTGATAGCGTTCGAAGCAGCTTGACCAGCAACACACGAACCTAAAGAGAGGATAGCTTGTTTGCAAAAATTGTCTGAATTTGACCCTAATGAATAACATGTTTGATGTTTTGCATGTGACATTTTCTCTCCAGTAGGATAATGTGAAAGGATTTTTCAACCAGGGTTGTCAATCATAATGATCCTTGGACATGACTTGTTTTATGGATAGTTGTTTTACTTTCTGACTTTTTTTTGGTGAGATTCCTGACTTTTTGAAATTTCCACCTTTTCTATGGTCACTAAGTCTTGGTCTTAGAAGATGCACTGAAGCCTGGCATGAAGCTGTGTTTCTAATGACTGGCCACGTCATGGGACAAGCAGAACGTGTCACCTTCAGCTGCTGGGCAAGCCTGGCCTCAGCCTCTGACCACATCCTGCATGGAGCCTACACACCTGTCTTGGATATGCACAGCAGCCAGGGAGGAGAAAGCCAGGGGCACCCCAACCTTGGTATTCCAATTATTCAGTGTTTGGATTGAAGAGTCATTTCAAGGGCTGCCATCTCCCCAGAAACCACTAAATAAAAATGTGGTGATAAGAACCTGCCTAGAGCAGCTTAAAATGGTGAATTTTATGTTATATGTATTACACCACAATTGAAAAATCCAAAAAAAAAAAAAAAAGAGAAAGGAAATAAGGAAAGAAACAGAAAGAACATATTCCTCAGGGCAAGAAGCACAAGCAGGTGGAGAGCACTTACCCGTGTGAATGAAGTACTTCAGGACCCCCGTGAGCTGTGGGTCCTCGTTGACGTTGAGAAGGTGAGGAAGGGTCTTCACCATCTGCCGCTCCTAAAGGAGAAACGGAGAGGGTCCCCGTCACCAGACAGGGTCAGCCCACTGAAGACAGAAATGCTCCTTTTCCATTCATTTCTCCCCATCTTGTCAGACTGACTCCTAAAGGAGGAAGGCTGAGCCTGTGGTGCATCGCTGACTACAGGAGTGGGGTCAGCTGTCAGCCTGAGTGCTTCTGGACAGGAGTATTCCAAGGCACAGCTGGCCTCTGACCCTGTCATCCCCAGACCAGGCTCCAATTTTTAAGCACCAGGCTCCAATCCCTAGGGTGTGCACGTGCGCAAATTCTCCCCAAACTCCCTTCAGCTGCCCAGGCATTGGCCCCTCCCACTTTGACTTCTTCCCCCACCATTTCTTTCAGGTTCCTAAAGTTCTCCAACTCCCTATTCCCAGTGTGATGACCCTTCCCTGAGTCTCCATGAAAGCTCTCATTCTCCCCAGTCCAGTGGACTGGTGAATTGATCATCAACTGCCAATGGCAGAAAAGGGCATGTTGCATCAACCCTAAGTGCATTTCATTCTTTAATACCAATACTGACTGTTGTTACGGTGATAGAAGATTGACTATCAGGTAGAAGTGAAATCAACTCAGCCCCCACAAAGAAAACTTTAAAATCTGCAAATCCTTTCTCATTAAGAGTAAAGAGAATGAAAATCTTTCCAATTGTTACTCTTCAGACAGAACACAAAATCCTCTATTCCTGCACTCTGGATCCTACTAGACCCAAGAGTTGCACATGCCCTTCCACCCCTTGCACAGGAAGTTACTTTAATAGGGCTTCTGGCTGTGCCCCAGTTATGCTGGCACCTTTAGAATCCTTGGTCCCTAACTTGATCTGGCTTCCTGAAGTCACAGAGCCCTACCTGACTCCTCTTTCACTGTCTGGGGCTTATTCTAGACTTCATGAGTCTTCCTGAGTCCAGGCTGGGCTCTCCCTCATACTTCCAAATATTCCAGGTCTGACTCTGGTCTTTGGGGTTTGCCCAGAGCCTTGTGGCTGTGGGGAGTAAGGTCGTGGTGGAGGTGGCAGTGATGAGTGGAGGTGAAGAAGGCATCTCTCTCACCAGGGGACAAGACTGACATCACAGCATCACAGCCCAGGGGCTAGGGTGTAGCTCAATCTGAGGGTACTTGCCTAGCATTTGCAAGGCCCAGGCTCCAACCCCTAGAGTGTGCACATGCACAAATTCTCCCCAAACTCTAATTACCAACAGCCTTGAATTCCATCCCCAGCCTCACTCTGTATGCATCAAGGCCTCTCTGCCTCCTTTCCTTTCATGCCCTGCCACTCTCCCCCCAGCTCTTGCCAAGAATAATGTAAGTCTTAGGTCATGTTACATCCTACACATTCATTAAATCGCTAATTCATTGCCCCTCACCCCAATCTGGGGGCTGACAATATCCCAGACAGCACTGCATGGGGGGGGGCAGTGCAGAGCTGGGCCTCACCTGGGCAATGGCTGCATACTGCTGCTCCCATTCTCTCCGCGCCTGCTCCAACAGGTGTGCCCAGGTTTCCTGAATAGACTGAGTCCCCAGCTGGTGGTCTGCCAGGAAACAGGCTGACTGCTCTGAAAGGAGGGAGGGATTTTAAGCACCAGGTCTATAGTGTCAAAGGTAAGACTTAGAGTAACTTCAATATGTCTCACTGGGTTCTCAGTGACAATAGGGGACTCCCAGCAAGAGTAGAAAGTAAAGCTGCACTTCTGTGTGAAGAGCTCATTGGCTAAATCCTACACTGCATAGTATCTGGACTAACTCAAAGGCATTAGAGCAAGAAGGTCCTCCCAAGAGAGGCACAGGCTCAGGATTCTATCTGCTATTTATATAGGCCTGTGGGGGAGTTTCCTTTTATACTACCATAGCAGCAAGTCCCATAAGGCCAGGAGATTGAGGAAGAAGCCTAGGTTCATCTTAGGTTGTTTTCCATGTATTTTGTGTCTGTTCATATGAATAATGGGAATTAGTTGCTACAGGTAGGCTCATCTAGTTTTTGTTTTAGTGATTCATACTAACCAGGGCCACGTGTGAACCAGCTGCATGTACTGACTCCAATCTAGAAAGGACTTTTGTTGAGGTGGAATCCGTAGTGAACCAGTCCGTGGAAGGGCAGGATGGTGACTGTTAGGGAGCACTGAGCACAGAAAGTGTTGGACTTTCTGATATTGCTGGGTTGATGCTGAACACCATACTGATTGTATTTCTCCAGTTTTCTACTTTACTTTTATTATCCATCACATTTTAAATCATTAAGGGCATACATGTCATTCTGCCAAACTGAAAACTGAGACCTTAAAGCCGTGGTTCTTGATAGTTACACATTAGAATCAACTGGGGGGCATTTTGAAAATGACTGCTCCCTCACCTACCAGAGCCCAATCACTTGGTGACTGGCGTGCAGAAGTTGAGGCTGGGCACTGAATTAGAAGAGGTAGGCTGCTGCTAATGCTTCCTGGGCTTCTGGCCTCACTTAAATACATGAAATGTCAAATGACCACCTTTTAAACCTGGCAAGGAACGTAGTATCCTGGCAGAAATAATGGACTCAAAATTAAAAATGACAATTTTAAAAGGGCAGGGTCATTATTTCTTTAAACTGTGAGTCTCCATTGATCTCAAAATATAGTTGGGTTGCAGGCTGGGGTTGTGGCTCAGTGGTACAGCCCTCGCCTAGCATGTGTGAGGCACTGGGTTTGATTGTCAGCACCGCATAAAAATAAATAAAATAAAGGTCCATCAACAACTAATATATGTATAATATATATATATATATATATATATATATATATATATATATATATATATATATATATATATATATATATATATATATATATTAGTGTGTGTGTGTGTGTGTGTGTGTAAAGGTTGAACCAAAATATCCTGAATAAAGTTCTGGAGGGCTCCTCCCCCCACCTGCCCACATCCTCCCCTCAGATCCTCCCCAGATCCCTCCCCAGGCCCAGCACACCTGCCTCTCCCTCCCTTTAACCCCAATCCCTTGGGCATCAGCCAGCTCAGGCTCTTCTTCTTGCTCCAGTGTGGACTGAGCATGCCTCCTGGCTCACTTTACCTGCTGCTCCAGCGTTTCCACATCCAAGCAGTGTCTTGGTCTCTGCTCTTGACCAGGTGTTGACCACAGCGTTGTTCCGAACCTTTTTAGCCCTTTCGTGTGTAAAGATGAACACATTCTCAGGTCCCTTTACTACCCAAGCAGCACCACCACTGGTCCTGGGGCAGCAGCAGGTGTGCTCAGATCCCATTCACCCCTTTTCTGGTGACTATAGATTCCAGCATGTTCTGTTCCACAAAACCATTAAGACCCAAATCGACTTCAGGAAACTGCATTGTTTTAATAAACATGTACAGCTGAGCCATGGCTGGGTGCTCAGTCCCTGGGTGTCCTTGGGCCTCAACACACTTGGTTAATTTAAGAATCTGTTCAATCAAGGTCGCTGCTGCTGAAATAACTAAAACCCTGGAGGCTGTCAGAGGCTGCTCTGCCGTGTGCCCCAGGCTAGAAGGGGCTTGGGTTTTCTGGTTCATTCCCCTCCAGTGCCACCAGAGAAAATAGGAAATGCTTCAAATATTACATTCAAGCATGACTTTGTTCTTTATCTGAAATTCATTTTTAACTGAGCATCTTGTATTGTGTATGCTCACCCACTGTGGCTCTAACCCGGGCCTGTGCATGCAAAGCTTGCACTTTACCACAGAACTGCACCCTCAGGCAGCATCTTGTATTTTTTGTTTGCTCAAACTGGCAATCTTACTCCTTTCTTCTTACACAAAGAGATTGAAATACAGAGTTACAACCAGACTTGCCCAACTCACAGAATATGTGGCAGATATGGGATCAGAGTTCAGGACTCTGGTTACCGTTTTTCCCTTTTTTCTGTACCATGTAGCCTCTCACTTAAAAACTGCTGGCAACAGATTTGCACCTGATAGTCAGGGAGAACATTCTAGATGCTGCTAAAGCCAAAATTTGACTAAAGATCTGAGACTGCAGATACAGGAAGAAAATGTCTAATGGTAAATTGATGTTGAGGCCCAGCAATGAAGAATGGGAATGAAAGTGTTTTTCATTCAAATCCAAGGGCTTCCTCATTGAGAAGAAGACCCAAGGGAACACTAGAAGGAGAGGTAATTACTTGGCGGCATAATCATATCTACAATTTTGAGTAGGTTTTTTTCACCTCATGGTAACTGAACCCAAAGGTACTCTACCTTGAGCTACATTCCCAGCCCTTTTTATTTTTCATTTTGAGACAGGGTCTCACAAGTGGCCTAGGCTGGTCTTGAACTTGTAATTGTCCTGTCTTAGCCTCCTGAGTCACTGTAATTACAGGTGTGCACCATTTTCACACCCAGCTATAATTATAGTTTTTTTAATATTTATTTTTCAGTTTTCAGTGGACACAACATCTTTATTTTATTTTATGTGGTGCTGAGGATGGAACCCAGTGCCCCGCGCATGCCAGGCGAGCACGTTACTGCGTGAGCCACATCCCCAGCCCCTAATTATAGTCTTTGAGCATTGCTTATATGAAGGAAGAGCTTTGCCCGGAATGGTTCATACATGATCACATGTGGTCTCCACCCCCACACTGTGAAGGAGTGTCGACACATTCAAACGGTTCGGAGCCTACAGAGTTGTCTTGTACAGAGCTCATCCTCATTTATTAATAGCACAAAAATCCCCTGCCTGGCACTGTTCTCTCCCCATGTAGGAGGAATCTGTGAACAGCCATGCTATTTGGCAGGAAACTACAGGGAGACAGATAACTAAATCACATTCAGATTGGCATCCATGCTGTTCCCATCTGAGCCACGCCTCCTCTCCCATCCTGACTTGAGTGACACAATGACACTCTGAACTTTAGGTCCCAGTTCCTTCTCATTTGTTTTATTTCTTTTCATTTCCTCTCTTACAAATTGTTTGTTCTCCTTTCCCTGAAGTCCCACCCCCAAAATGCCGATTAGAAGAAGACTGGAAGAAGTTACTAGATTTAGAATCTAGAATCACTATGACTAATAAATATTCATAAACATACCTTTCAGCATATCTTAATGTTGATAGAGTTTCCTCATAACAGATGTCAGCTGGACTTATGGCTGCAATCTGTAACAACATCCCTTGAAGATTTTGTTATGTATATAGAGGTTTATTATCATCGATATTATTAAAACAGTTAACATTCACACAACAGTTTCGCATCTTACAATTTACATTATTGTTCAGATTTGACCACTCCAAAAACTAGGCTTTGAGAAAAATAATACAGCCAAGGTCACCCAGATCAGAACTGGCAGGACTAGGGTTTGAACCCACTCGTGACTAACCCCTGTGCTGCCGACCTCAGAACCACACTGCTCTCACCATGGAATACCCAGTAATTTTCTCAAGGTTTGAATGATTGTTGAAAGCATTTCGAGATCACTAGGATTTGCCTGTCCCTGTGAGATGATAGGGACAAAGGGCTAATGCATGCCTAGTCTTGGCTCACAGCCAGACAGCCATTCAAAGTTCCCACTCTCACTCCCCATTTATCCATCCTGAAGATGCACCCTGAAGCCAAGGTACTTTCACTTAATTCATCAGGGCAATGATGCCAACAGAAAATGCCCTCACAGGGCCAAGTGCACCTAAAGCCATTAACATTCCTAAACCCCAGCCCATTCCTGCAAGCACTCCAAGAAAAGAGCTCCTGTTTGTTTCGGGGAGCCAGCCTGACATTTTCTTGTTGGAGCTGTGCCTAAGTTGAGGATCCCAAAAGGCCTATATATTCATATGTGTGACTCAGTTTCATTTCTATTGACAGCGAGACAAAATTCCCAGTGGGCAGCATCACCCAAACAGCCATTTTTGTATGGTTTCAAGTCTGGCTATTGACTTTGGATTAATTGTTCTAGAATTTGGAAAATACTTTTCAAATTAGAAACAAAAGTTTTGACGATTTGGAGATAGGTGCTGTCACTGAGAGTGACCACAGAGACAGAACATAGTCTGAGGACCTGGCAGCTCAGGATCCAGAGCATTAAGAGCCTGGGGAATAATCCTGTATAGTTTATCCTTATAGCTTGTGTGTGTATATTACTGGAGATTAAGCCCAGGGTCTTGCACATGTAAGGCAAGTGCTCTATCCCTGAGCTACATTCCCAGCCTTTTTTGTTTTTGATTTGAAAAACAGGGGCTTGCTAAATTGCAGAGGCTAGCCTTGAACTTGCAGTTCTTGGAGTATTAACTCACCTGGGAGATTTAAGGACTGATTTCTTTCTTTCTTTATCTTTTTCTTTCTTTTTTTTTTTGATACTTGGGATTGACTCCGGGATGCTTTAACACTAAGTTACCTCCACAGTCATTTTTATTTTTTAAATATATATTTATTTATTTATTGGTCCTGAGCACTGAACCCAGGAGTGCTTTACCACTGAACTACATTCCCAGCCTTTTTTATTTTGAGACAAGAGTCTCCTTAAATTGTCCAGGTTGGCCTTGAACTTGTGATTCTCCTGTCTCAGCCTCCCGAGTCTCTGGGATTACAGATGTGCACCACTGCACCTGGAAAAGTTATAGCATTTAAAGCGGGTTCATTTGTATCACCTCATTTAACCATCACAGCTATTCTCTGGTGGCTATTGTTATTTGCTCCACTTTAGACATGAAAGAAATGAGGTTTTAGGATATCCATGCTGCAAGTGGGACTGGGACCATGGAGAGTTTAGAGCTTAGAGGTGGACCTTTCAGATTCTGTGTTTTATTTGCTTCCTGAGATGATCAATGACCACCTCTCACCTCCTCCTCCCACACTATAAGGGAGAAAGTAGGTGTGGCTCCATGGCAGTGCCTGTGGCAGGGTTCCATGCCCAACCCTAAAACAAACAAACCTCACTGTGATACCTTCAGACAGTCTTTGTGTCCTTATAAATGGTGCAGATCTAACCTTGAAGATCTGCACATGTAGACGTTGTCCTGTTGGTCTCATTCTCAGGAAATTTTGTACACACAGATGTGTTGAATTTTAGTTTGCAGTCAACATTCAGAGGGTGTCTTATGTCTTTGGTTTTTGTTTTCCTTTGTATTTTTGCAGTGCTGGTGATTGAACACCAGGGCTTGGACATGCTAGATGAGCACTCTTTCCCTGAGCAACATCCCCAGCTTCCATGTACACTGTCTTATTCTAGGTTCTTGGGGAATGTCCCATTGAGGCCCACAGGTAACTGGTAACTAGAAAATCATTAAAATTAAATATTTAAAATTAGTTAAGGGCTGAGGGTGTAGCCTAGTGACATAGCACTTGCCTAGCACATGAGACCCTGGGTTCTACTTCCCAGTCTTGCAAAAAAAAAAAAAAAAAGGATAAATAAACAATAAAAATGGGCTAGATTAAGTGATAAAAATGGAAGGATGTTTATATTGTAAATTTTGGGGAGAGGTCTGGTCCCAGGTCCCAGTAGGGAGCATTTCTCTCCTAAGCAGGACCCTGCAGGAGGCAGAGTTCACCTAGGTTTGCCCCCTCTGCAGCAGAAGAGCATCGAGCCCTGATTTTAACACATTTCATGTCCCATCCATATGGCAAACATGCTGTGCTGTCTGGCATCTTTGCTAACATGACAGATTCAGCTGCTTTCCAGATTGTGAGTCTGCCCTGTGACTATCACAGTCGAATGAAAATTTCCAACCTCACCACGCAATGACTGCTGCTTGAGAATATCACGACATTGCTACTGTTACTTTCTAAATTGTATTCATTGTTGTTTTTTTTTTTTCTGATAGTAATAGTAATACATGTCCTGGGCTGGGAGTGCAGCTCTATGGTAGAGTTCTTAGCAAATGCAAAGTCCTGGGCTCCAACCTCAGCATTACAAAAACAACAAAACAAAAAATCATGTATGTTCCTTGTAGAAAACCTGAAAACTACAGAAAAAATTAAATAAGAAAAGTTAGTGCAGCCAAGTGCAGTGGCACACGCCTATAATCTCAGCAGCTTGGGAGGTTGAGGCAGGAGGATCACAAGTTCAAAGTTAGCCCTAGCAACTTAGCAAAGACCCTAGGCACTTAGCAAGACGCTGTCTCAAAAAATAATGGGCTGGGGATTGGCTCAGTGGCTAAGTGAACCCCTGGGTTCAATCCCTGGTACCAAAAAAAAAAAAAAATTAAGATTAGTAATATAGAAGCTTTATTGAAGATTGCAGTACAAAGGGCACCAAAAGTCATATGTTAGTCCATGCTGTGGGTCAGGTGCTATATTATGAAGGTACTGAGAATAATTTTAACCACAATAACAATAACGATAACTATAACAATAATAGCTGAATCAGGCTAAAATGTTGTAAGAAGGTGATTTTACCAAAGTAGTTCTGCTGTTCCCACCCAGAGCTGACTGGAGCAGTTTGGTCAGTACAGAATCTCTGTAGGGAATGTGCAAGACTTTCTTCCCAATGGCTGCATCAGCCAGAGCACTGAATGCAAAAAAAAAAAAAAAAAAAGAACAACAACAAAAAAAGTGAATTAAAAAAAAAGTATCAAGAAGTTAAAAAAAAAATTATCCCTAGGGATAATTCAGAAAAGTCCTCACTCAAATCCCCTTTGGCTCCACAAATCTGATGATAATACCTAAGAGTAGAGATACCTTGTGTACAAAGATGCAGAAGCAAGAGAGCTAATGTGCATGAGCCACTGAGTCCCTGTCCAGAGTCAGCCCTGCAGAAAGCGTAACAGAGAAGGGGAAGCCCAGGCCTGAGATCCAACCCCCTTTAGGCTGAAGAGACTGCAGGCTTTCATTGCCAACATGTATAAAGAGAAGGAATATGGGGGCAGCTGGGCAGGGGGAGGACAGGTTTGGGAAGTGATCCGAAGTCCTTTTCTCTCCTACTACCTTAAGATCCTTGAGGGAGGCCCTGCTATGACTGCAGCCTTAGGGTGAGAGGGAATGACAAGTCCCCACCCGACTCCAGGGGACAACAAAGAAAGCATCATTGAGCCAGTGTGGTGGTGCACACCTACTCAGGTGGCTGAGGGGATCACTTGAACTCAGGAGTTCAAAGCCAGCCTGGGCAATATCATGAGGACCCTGTCTCAAGGGGATGGCATCCAGGGGAGTAAAAATAGGAGGGAGGAAATTTGTAAGAAATTATAATCACAAGAAGGGAAAAAGAAATCTACAAAATTAATATAGCACAAAGCTACTTGGGAGGCTGAGGCTGGAGGATACCAAGTTCAAGCTCAGCTGGGGGAACCTGAAGGGAGACCCTGTCTCAAAAAAATAAATAAAAGAAAGAAAGAGAAAATCAACACAGCAAAGTTGGAAAAGAAACAAACTGATCTTTAAAGAACAAAAACAAGAACAATTGATATTAAAAACACCACGGGCATGTTTAATAGGAAATTAGACAGTGCTGTAGTTGGAATTAGTGAATTAGAGAGCTCATAAAATGCAATCCAGATTATGGCCCAGCACCTCAGTGACGGGAAACAAGGGAAAGGTTAAGGACCATGGGTGACAGAGTGAGGGGATCCAAACAGCTAACTGAAGTACTGAAAGAGAAAAGGGGAAAGAAACGGGCAGAGCAAGTGCATGAGTTAATGGCTGAAAATTTTCCAGAACTGATGAAAATCACAATCCACTGAGATATGAAGTCCAAGAAATCCCAATGAGGATGGAAATTTTCACTCAAGTACAACATGGTCAAATTGGAGATCACCAAAAATAAAGAGTTTCAATGCAATTAGGGGGAAAAAAGATTACATTGAGGTAACAGCCATAGGATACCCAGTTTTTTTAAAAAATAGAATGACATCCTTAATGATTTGAAAGAAAATTCTACCCATCTATATCTAAAATTTTGGGTGGGGGTGGGAGGTACCAGAGATTGAACTCAGGGGCACTCAACCACTGAGCCACATCCCCAGCCCTGTTTTGTATTTTATTTAGAGACAGGGTCTCACTGAGTTGCTTAGCACCTCGATTTTGCTGAGGCTGGCTTTGAACTCATAATCCACCTGCATCAGCCCCAGGAGCTACTGAGATTACAGGCATGCACCACCACGCCTGGCCAGAATCGTAACTTCTGTTCATCAATACACACTGTAAGAAAATTAAAAACCTATATAACTTGGAGAAGATACTTACAATACGTATGCCTGAAAAAGATAATAAAATATGAAAAGAATAAATGCAAATCAATAAAAAGAAAATAACTCAATAAAACAATGGAAAAAAATAAGAATAGGCATTTCAAGAGGAAACATAGTGTTAATAAACTTATCAAGAGATGCGTAAACTTGCTAGTAACCAGAAACATCAAGATCACAATAAAAAACATTTACACCAACTTCATTGGTAAATACTGAGAAATCTGACAATGTCAAGCCTTAGAAAAGATGTAAATCAAGAGGATATATTATATATTCCTATTGGGCATAAAATTGATCCAACCACTCTGGAAAAATATTTGTCATCATCTTATAAAATTAGGTATTTGCACACCTTATAACCCAACAATTTCAATTCTTTGTCTATACTCAAAAGAAATGTGAACATATTAGTACCCCATGATTTGTATAGGAATGGTCATGGTAGCACTGATTGTCATAGCAAAACCAAACTGGAAATGACCAAAATGCCAATCAATAGGAGACTAAGCTACATTCAACAACATGAATGAATCTCATGAAGTTTCATGAAAGAATAGCATAGAAAAAAAACTAACTAGGAACACATAATATGGTTAGGTATTGTTAATAATGTTGAGTCTAGGGCTGGGGCTATAGTTCAATAGTAGAGCATTTGCTTTGTATACAAAATACGTTGAGTTTTTCCCCAGAAGCACTGCCCCCAAAAAAGCTGAGTCTAAAAGTAAGTCCCTGAAATTCTCCTCAGTACATACCCAAAAGAAATGAGTGATTATTTTTCCAAAGTACTATGTACAAGAATGTTCATGGCAACTGTATTAATAATAGCCCAAACCTAAAAATAAACTATCCATCAATAGAAGAATAGATAGATAAATTGTGATATCTTCACACAATGGAAGGCTACAGAATAATGAGAAGAATAACTACTACATGCAGCAAATTTGAATAATCTCAGAAACACAATCCTTAGTAAAAGAAGTCAGATACACAAGACAGGGACCTCATAAACGGTCTAATTTATATAAGAATCAAGAAAATTAGGCAAAACTAATCTGAGGACAAAGGACAATTTCTGCTGGGAGGAAAGGATATAAAGGAAGACTTTTGGGTTTTGAAATGCTTTGCATTTTCATCTGGGTGGTCTGGTTAGTTTTCCCTTACTGTGACAAAATATCAGAGAAAAATAAAGCAGGAAAGGTTTATTTGGCTCAGGGTTTCAGAGGTTTCAGTCTATGGTTATTTAGTCACACTGCTTTGGGGCCATGGCAAAGTGAAACATGACAGGCAGCTATGTGGCAGAGAAGTTGTTCACCTCATAGTGGCCAGGAAGCAGAGAGAGTTGGGGACAAAATATACCCTTCAAGGGCAAGTCCCCAGTGGCCTAACTTCTTTCCAATAGTCCCCATCTCCTAAAGTTTCCATCACCTCCATTAAGCCCATTGAACTATGAACCGGTAAGTGGATTAATCCATTGATGAAGTCAGAACCCTCAGGAACCAATCAGCCCCTAAAGGTCCCACCTCTGAACATTGCTGCCTTCAACACATGAGCTTTTGGAAGCTATTTCAGATTCAAACCACAACAGTGATAATTACACAGGAGTGTGTGTGTGTGTGTGTGTGTGTGTGTGTGTGTACACGTCTATATATGAATTGAGATTTAAGATTTGTGTACTATGGTTTTTGCCTTAATAAGAAATTTTTTAAAAGCAAGCCACAGAAGACATTATAGCAGGTTATCTTTTGGTCATTAAGCCATAGAATTTAAATACGATAAAATAAGAAGAGAGGAAGGATGAGACAGAGAACATAAAATTCAAGTAGTGGAGACCAGGAGAAGAATCCTGTGCCACCTAGTTCTTGGGGTTTGTAGTGGTGTTAGTATTTTTGTTACATACAGGAGGACCAGGTGTGAGCTAGTGATGACACTGAGTGTCATGGTTTAGATATGAGGTGTCCCCCAAAGGCTCATGTGTGAGACAAAATGTGTGAGGCAAAATGATTAGGTTATGAGGTGTGACCTAATCCACAGCTTAATCCACCAGTATGGATTAATTGGGTGATGACTGTGGGCGGGCGATGGTGCCTGGGTGTGTGCCCTTGGGGTTTATATTGAGCTTGCTGTTTCCGCTTCCTGGTGCCATGTCCTGATCTGCTTTCCTCTTCCACACTCTTCTGCCATAATTGCTCTCAGGCCCAGAGCAATGGAGTCAGCTGTCTGTGCACTGAGAACTCTGAAACACGAGGACCAAATAAACTTCTTGTCAGGCCTTCTGGTCGTAGCAGCAAAATGTTGACTAAAACATTGAATCATGACCCAGGGTTATAACCAATTTTTCCTTCTATTCATGGATTTGTTCTGGTGCTGGGGGCTGAACCCAGAGGGCACCTGATAAGTGGGCTCTACCACTGAGCCACACACCCCAGCCTCTGCTTTTTCTTATCTGAGGTCATTTTTATGGCACAGACCCCTGTACCCTGGCTACGTACCTGATAACGTTTCCTAAACTGGTTAAACTTAAGTTAACCCGAGATCCTTCTTTCAGTCTGTCCCCTTCAGCTCCTGAAGATCTCTGCCTTTCACTTCCAGCTAAATCTACCAGATTAATGCTGGATTGTTTGGTGAGGGCTTTGTCTAGGAAAACCTGTAGGGACACACACAGGCCATGCTGTTAGAGAGCCCAACCTCTTCCACATGCTCAAATGGTTCTTGGGATTGTATTTCAAACTCAAAAAAAAAAAAAAAAAGCAACAAAATGAAATTAATCAGCCATTCACAACACCATCCTCTTTACAGCGGCATGACCAGGCCCAGGTGTCTCACTGGTCCCTTCCCATTTCTGCAAAGCTCTTTTCTGAGGAAATACTAGACATCAACGATTGCTCTGGAGTATCCATGGTCATTGAGATTTAAAAATGTAAAATACTGGGGAAGTGCAAAATAAGTAATTGTTCAGGATTGTGTGATCTTAGAGTGGAACGAACCTCCATTTTAGAATCCTACAGATTCTCTTGCTGGTGACCTGCACTTAACCTGTAATATGGTGACAACAGCACATTATTGAGATGTCATAGGGGTTCAAGGTAATAGATGCAAAGGTCCTAACACATGCTCGGAATGGAATGTGAGGTGTTCCTATTACTGCTGACCCCACTGAAGAGCAGGGCTGTAAATCTCTTCACTTGTTTATTTGTGGCTGATTTCTTCTCTTGCCCTTAAAATATGAAGTCAAATAAATTATCCGGGTAAACCATGTAAGAAGTTTGTGAATTTTACTAACATTGTAAAATCAAGTGACTAGCCCTTAAAAGTTTAAAAAGTTCAGCACGCCTGTAACCCCAGCAGCTTGGGAGGCTGAGGCAGGAGGATCGTGGGCTCAAAGCCAGCCTCAGCAACTTAGTGAGGCCCTAAGCAACTCATCAAGGCCCTAGGCAACTCAGCAAGACACTGTCTCTAAATAAAATAAAAAAGGGCTGGGGATGTGGCTCAGGGGTTGAGTGTCCCTGGGTCCAAACCCTGGTTCAAAAAAGAGAAAATTTACAAAGTTCTTAAAATGTATTATCTCATTCAAGTCTCCCAACTTTTGTGGGAGGAGAGCTATGCATCCTATTTTACAGAAGAAGAAACTGAGGGTTAGGGAGATTATTTCTCCAAGTGTTAGAGCTGGTCAATAAAAAAGTCTGCACGATCCAGTGTTTGTCCACCAATCATGGCTGAGCACAAGATGATTTTCATTGATGCTTACTTTACTGCTAGTACTGTGGCTTACAGGGTAGAATTGGTACAATCATAGTTAATTACAGTGTTCCCACAAGACTTGTGAATTGCCACTTCTAGATCAAACTAGGGATATTGTACATACCAGTCCCTGATGCCCAGCTAATAATACAGAGGAGAAAAGCCCACTTTAGTGGACTTTAGTAAGTAGAAAGTTACATGGTACATGGATTACCTGGTTTCCAAGAATTAATCCAAGTATCAGAAAGTACTTCAGTATGTGGCCCTAGGCTCATGGATCTGATATTGCTGGTCCTTATATTGATGATATATAGGCCTGCTACTGATTCAGTTCTCCAAGACCATGACTCCAACTACAGAGTCATGGTCATATCTTCACAATTTACTCCTTGATCAACTTGGGGTCAAAATTCATTTCTCACAGCATGAAATGTACTTGAAGGACAACAGCTAACAATGTCCTCTGGGCACTGTGAGCATCTGGTGTGTGGTAGGACTTCACCATGAGCAATAGTGCAGAGTGGGGCACGGATATGAAGGTGAGGGATGGGCAGTAGAAGAACAGGTCCTCACTTTTTCCTCCTTCTGACCCTATATTCTATGGTTGGAAGCAGCCACTTTAATCCATAAATCAAACTGGGCTCAGGAGGCTGAGACAGGAGGACCATGAGTTCAAAGCCAGCCTCAACAATGGCGAGATGCTAAGCAACTCAGTGAGTCCCTGTCTCTAAATAAAACACAAAATAGGGCTGAGGATGTGGCTCAGTGGTTGAGTGTCTCTGAGTTCAATCCCTGGTACCAACCCCCTAACAAATTGGGAAGGATCCCACAGTATCCATGAGCCTATTATGCCACTCGGGACCCTCCCTAAGGTCACCAGGACACAGATAGTCACCTGAACCTCACCTGCTTGAGCTGAATAGTGATGACCATGTGGGATCTGCTGCTGCTGGTGTTCATGTTGGTTGAAGCTGTGGTCCTGATTTTTGTTCCTTGTTCCATCAGCTTTTCAATTTGTGCATAATTTTCACAAGGCACAGACTTCAGGCCTTCCACATAAAAGCCCAGCTGTTGGTATTCCCTGACTTTTAACCCACCAGGTTTTTTGGTTCTAGACAGCAAATCTCTTATCTTTTGGGGGGTGGGGGGAAGAATGTAAACTTCAATTAATCAGGAATCTTTACTTCAGTGTTTTATTTATGCCTACAATGTAATAAGAACTCAATAAATAAATGAATAAATTTAATATTAAATTTCTGTAGGGTGCAGATGAGGGTATAGCTCAGTGGTAGAGTGCTTGTCTAGTATGTGCAGAGTCCCCAGGTTCAATCCCAGTGCAGGGGAAAAATAATTCTGTGGGTACCAGACAACCTCATAATTGAACTCAGTAAAAATAGAGAAATGGATAAGCAAGAAGAAAGAAACTGCCAGGCATGGTGGTGCATGCCTGTAATCCCAGCAGCTCAGGAGGCTGAGACAGGAGGATTGTGAGTTCAAAGCCAGTCTCAGCAAAAGCAAGGTACTAAGCAACTCAGTAAGACCCTGTCTCTAAATAAAATACAAAATAGGGCTGGGGATGTGGCTCAGTGATCAAGTGCCCCTGAGTTCAATCCCTGGCACCCCCCCACACTCCCACCCCCCCCCCAAAATAAACTCCTGTTGTAATTAGTGAATCAGAAGCCTATTTTTTTTGTACTAGTTATTGAACCCAGAGGCATGTTACCACTGAGCCACATCCCCAGCCCTTTTATTTATTTATTTATTTATTTATTTTGAGAGAGGGTCTTGTTAAGTTGCTTAGGTCCTCACTAAATTACTGAGGCTAGTCTCAAACCTGCGATCCTTCTGCTTCAGCCTCCTGAGTCACTGGGATTACAGGTGTGCACCACTGTGCCCAGTTTAGAAGCCTAAGTTTTAAAATTAATTTAAAAGATTTTTAGAAATCCATATTGTTTTCAAGTATCTAAGCACTCCAACCAGACTGTGAATTCCTCAGGGTGGACCCATATCTTTTTATAAATAGATCTCAGTGAGCACTCAGGGAATGCTCATTGAATGCACAGTGTAACTGGAGCTGGGCTGATGAGTAATGTTCAATTTTTATGTGGTGCTAAGGACCGAACCCAGTGCCTCACACATGCTAGGCAAAAGCTTTACCACCGAGCCACAACCCCAGCCCCAAATCCTGCTTACTCTTATATTTGATTAGCAATTCCTTTATGGGTACCATAAAAACAAATCATCTGCTGGCATTGTGGTGCATGCCTGTAGTCCCAGCAACTCAGGAGACTGAGGCAGGATTGCAAGTTCAAGCCAGCTTCAGTAATTTAGTGAGACCTTCAGCAATTTAGCAAGACTGTCTCAAAATAAAAAATGAAGCCAGGTGCAGTGTTGCATGCTTGTAATCCCGTTAGCTCCAGAGGGGGAGGCAGGAGGATCACAAGTTCAAAGCCAGCCTCAGCAACTTAGGAAGGTCCTAAAGCAACTCAGTAGTACCTTGTCTCTAAATAAAATACAAAAATGGCCAGGGATGTGACTAGGTAGTTAAGCACCCCTGGGTCCAATCCCCAGTACAAAAAAAAAAAAAAGTACCGAAGTCTTACTTTAACAAGAACAACCATCTGTAAAAGTAAAAACAATTAGAACTTAGTAACATGCAAAGAAGTACCCAATAGAAGAGCAGGTTTGTAACACTACCCCCAACACCATCTTCCTGAACCTTCTCCTTAAGGAGGGAAGTTTATTCAATCCAAACAGCATTTGCCACTGCTGAATGAAACAAGAGACTATGATAATTTGGGGACTCTTGTTACGAGAGATTTGTGTGATGCCATACTTTGACCACGGCCTCAGATCAGAGCTCACATGGCCTCTCCCTCCAAAAAGTTGCAGCTGGAAAGCAAAACATGGGTCCACTGTGAGGGCCAGGTGACCCAGAGAGCCCAGAGGAAGGAGTGTCAGGTGCAGAGAGGACTGGGCTGGAAATCAGAAGCACCTGGGTTCACAGTCCTGGTTCTGTGTCCCAAACTGCAAAATCCTTGGAAAGTCCCTCATGTTCCCAGTTTTCCCTCTTAATATGAGGGAGACAGATGACATTCTCTCTAAGCTGTCCCCCAGCAGTGGTATCTGTAGTTCAAAGTCCTAAAGTCAAGGTGGGATCACAGACTGAAGTGTGGGCAAGCAAAACAGTGGACAGAAGGGGTCAGAGATAAGGAAACCTCACCGCAGAGACAGCTTCTGCTTCAGCCAGGAAGCCTTTTCTGTCATTTCCATCAAGTAATATAAATTCTTGGAAGTGGCACAGGCTTAATATGTGAACCACTAAAGTTAACTAGCAAAAAGGATAAGCTTATCTGGATGGAAAGTACTGGGACCCAGAGACAGGGCGGCTCCTGGCTCCAGGACCCTCCAGGTTGCCTGGAGATGAATACAGACCATCATGATTCACAGCCATCTGAGAGCTTCCTAACTCCTCTCTCTGCTCTACTTGGCATTTCTTTAAATCCAGCTACATTCTGCCTAAACCCCAATCCAACTGTCTTATTTTCCTATTGAAAACCTCTGTTGAGGGACTGGGGTTGTGGCTCAGTGGTAGAGCATTGGCCTAGCATGTGTGAGGCACTGGATTCAATCCTCAGCACCACATAAAAATAATAAATTAAACAAAGGTGTTGTGTTCATCTACAACTGAAAAAAAATTAAAAAAAAAAAAAGATCAAAACCAACCCCTGTTGATGCTCAATGACTTACTAGACCAACCACTTTACTGTTTGGCAACTCTTTAGCTTTATCCCAGGAAGCCTCCCCCATTCTTGCCCACCATGCAGCTCACTCTGTCTATATGGGACACTCAATGTTCCCTTAAATGTCATACACTTCACATATTAATGTTTTTTTTTTCTTTTCTTTTTTTCCTTTTTGAGTTGCTGGGGATAGAACCCAGGGCCTCACGCATGCTAGCCAGGTGTTCAACCACTGAGCTACACTCCTGGCCCTATGAATAGATTTTGAAATGCTGATCCCTAAGCCTAAAGTGCCTCTGTCTGTACCCCTCCCCTCCTCTCACTTCTCTGCCTCACCAAACTCATAAATATCCTTCAAAGCCCAGGCTAACTCCTCTGTGGACAGCAACAAACTGTGTGTGTGTGTGGGGGGGGGTAGCTGCCTCCTCTTCTATGCCTCTCTCTTTTCATACCCACACAGCACATGTGTTACTTTTAGAAGAAGTGGGTATACAATATTCCACTCAACTTCTCCAAGGTAAGGACCATGTCTTAGGTTTTCTTTGTCTTCAGAGTCTAGAATGATATGTGGAACATGAAAGATATTTAATAAACTTTATTTATTTGGCTGCTGAAATACCTAATGGAAAAATACCACAGACTCATAGAATATAAGACCTCTAAAATAAGAAAATTGGACATTCTAGGATCTCCTCGGGTCTCATATTCTATGAATGTTCAATTTTCTCATTTTAGAGATAAGGAAACAGAATTCCAGGGAGATTACCATCATAAATAGGTCTCAGTAGGGGGAGCAACATGGGGAGATGCTGTTCTCTCCATTTTCCCCTATGAGCTTGGTAATAAAGGAAATAAGGGGAGACCTTTGGGTAGTTTTGGAGGTTATACAAAAACTATTAAGATATGGTCTCTGCCAATAAGAAACATACAATTATAAATATATTTATCAATTATCCTTTCAGTAAACATGTTGAGAGCTCCCATTCTAGACAAAGAATTATGCTGGGCTGGGGGTTGGGTAGCTCAGTGGTGAAGCACTTGCCTAGCATGTGCGAGGCCCTGGGTCCACTCCTCAGCACCACCACCAAAAAAATAAAAAAGTGAAGTCCTGCAATAAGACAGAAATATGCTCATAGGGAAATTATTATTTGAAAATCATACTTTAAAATTTGTTTACATATTTGCACATAATGAGTCCAGAAAAAAAAGGTAGGCCAGGCAGGGTAGCAAACACCTGTAATCCCAGCAGCTTGGACGGCTGAGGCAGGAGGATCTGAATTCAAAACCAGCCTCAGCAATGGTGAGGTGCTAAGCAACTCAGTGAGACCCTGACTCTAAATAAAATACAAAATAGGGCTGGGGATGTGGCTCAGGGGTCGAGAGCCCGAGTTCAATTCCTGGTACCAAAAAAAAAAAAAAAAAAGCAATAGTAATAAAAAAAATATGAACACTTGATAAAGATTTAGTTTTTTTCTGGATATTTAGATGCTGGATGTATGGCTCAGTGGTAGAGCACATGCTTTGCATGTGTAAGACCCTGGGTTCCAGCCCCAGCATGACAAACAACAACCAAAAAGAAATTTAAAATTTAGTATCTCTTATATACTCTATAAATGAACAAACTAAATTTGGAAATAAGGTCATCTTCCAAAGTAACCCAGCTAGCAAATGAGAAAGCTGGGATTTGAAACAATGTTCTGTATACTGCTCCCTTAGGGAGCAAGCTGCATACAGTCTATGAGGCAAACTCAGGCCACCAGCTGTTTTTGGTGTTTCACATTTTCAAATTGTTGGAAAAACTGAATGAAAAATAATATTTCATGACACACGAGAATGATGTGAAATTCAAATTGCAGTGTCCCTAAATAGTTTCATTGGTGCACAGTTGCATCCACTAATTTCCATGTTGTCTTTGGCTCTCATTGTTCTACAACAACAGAGTTGAGTAGTTTTCAAGAGACAGTAAGATTCTGAAAGCCTGAAGGATTTATTCTCTGGACCTTTGCAGATAAAGTGTGAAGACCCCACACAACATCACCTGGATTGACGTTAATGACTCAGAATATACAGACAAGAGTCGGCATTCAAGCTGGACCTTGAAGTTGAGTGGTTTCTTTGGGGGCAGAAAAAGTAGACATAGAAAGCCTAAATGTCTAGAAAAAAGGATATGCTCTGGAAAAGAATAGTTCTGTGAGACTGGAAGAATAGCACATGTGAAAATAAAGCTTAGGAGGAAGCTGGAGAGGTGGGTAGAGCTGGGAAGGGCTCATCTGAAAAAGAATCACTAAAGTTTGTATGTGAGAAAATATAATCTCTAGGGTTGGTATGTAGCTTAGTGGTAGAATAAATGCTCAGCATGCACAAGGCCCCAGGTTCAATCCCCAGAACCAAGGGGAGAAAAGTATTAAAAAGAAAAATATAATCTCTATTACCTGTTCATTGTAAATTTCCAGCATACTGAATGTAACCTGTATAGAGAAGAGCACAAGTAAATGTTCTCTTGAAACCATCATCTTTGGGGGGGCGGGGGGTGTGGGGAGGAAATCATACTCACACACACACACACAAACACATACATATATATGTATATATTATATTACATATAATATATATCTCCTATATATACACATAAGTATCTCAAATGTCTAACAAAGAAAAGGTAATATTAAATATAGTAAAGCTCTATTTCAACATGCAACTGGTTATCAAGTAATTTTAATGCTATTGGAAAGGTTCTTTTTTCTTTATTTTGTAAATTAATTATACATGACAGTATAATGCACTTTGATACATCATATCTAATGCAGTATAATTTCTCATTCTTCTGGTTGTACATGATATAGAATTCTACGAGTCGTATAGTTATATATATATACATAGGGCAATAATATCTGATGTATTCTACTATCCTTCCTACCTGGTACCCTGTCCCCTTCCTTCACTCTCCTCTATCTAAAGTAACTCTATTCTTCCCTAGCCTCACCCCTCATTGTGAATTAATATCCACATATAATAGATAGGTTCTTCACAGAGGAAACACATATTCTCTACCCTACCATAGATCTGGAATATTGCTAGCCAAGCTTTAGCCTCTTCAACAGGATTGGGGGAATCAGAATGGCTCTAGTCTAGAGAGAAAGTCTAATGTTTGCCATGCTCTACTCATTATAAAGCTGGCTTGTCTCTTGGTCACCCAGTGATGAGTCTTGCCAATGAAGTCTCAGGGCCACAGAACATTTGACTAGGTTCAGAGTGATTGGGTAAAAATGAACAAATAGCCAGGGGTTAGCAGACAAGAGAAATCTCTAATGTGGAAGTGAAAACAAATAGAAAAGAGAAATTTAGAGAATACAGACAATGCATTTTTAAAATCCCTATAATTAATAGTCTCAGAGAAAAAAAATTATACCCATAAAAAACAAAACAGTATTCTATTAACTGGGAACAATCAGAAAATAAGGAAAAGTATTTGTAAATTAAATTTATGAATAAGATGCAAAATTAAAATAGAGTTAAGGGCTGGGAATGTAGCTCAGTGGTACAGCACTTACCTACCATATGCTAGGTCCTAAGTTCATTCCCCCAGCATTGCCCACCTCCCCAAAGAGACGGTGGGGGAGGTCTTCCAGAATGAAGAATAAAAGGCCAACAAGAGGGAAATAGGTGGTAAAAGATATTGGAATTAGAATGCATGAGATTAAAATCCGCCCAAGTAAAACTTCCAGAAACAGAAGAAATGGTGGAGGAAATTAAAAGAGACAAAATTAGAAAGGTTTCCTGAAGCACAGGAATCTCCACATTGAAAAGGGTCCCATGAGTGTCCAGCATGAAGAATAAGAAAAGACACTTGAAAACATCAAGAATAAAGAGAAGATCCTCAAAGCTATCAGAGGAAACAATGATGACCACCAAAAAGATCATCTAGAAAGAGTAGAATCAGAGTGGCAGCGGACTTCTAAGCCACAACATTGAAACTTAAAAGACAATGGAAATATATTTTCAGTATCCTTAGCTACAATGCTATTCTGGGTAAACTTGAACCAAGCATGGAGGTCAGAAAAGATACTTTCAGCTATGCCAAGGCTGCAAAGAATATATTCCTGGCCCACCTCTTCTGAGGAAAAGGATAAAGTAAACCATATAGGAGGCAGGGGAGCCAGCAAAGAAGAATGTTGAAGTTCCAGAATGGCAGGTTTGCAGCAGCTGGGGAAATACTGTTCCAATCTTAGCAGGAGAATAGAAACCTTCTGATGAAGGAGATCTAATAAAAATAAGGGAACCAATAAATTGGGTAGATGGCAAATATTGTTAATAGGCCCATGACACTAATTTGGAACACTGAGACAAAGATTTATAGAAAACCAGAAACAATTTTAAGAAAGGTAAAGACATTTAAAAACTCCAAGAAAAATGAAGTATAGAAAAGATATATGCAGTAGACAATATTTGCATAGCTAAAATGTCAATTACTATGGATTTAACCATATGTTGTTATTTGACTCTATAAAAACGTGAGAGAAAAAAGATCATGATGGGAGCCATTGGTGTGGCAAAGTTAAATTCTGTACTACTATAGTAGGAAAATAGCAGATATTGTCACAAATTGATTCCTAAGAAAAGAAAAACCAACATTATTTTTAAATATGGTGATAGTAGGGCACACAGATAAAGAATTGGAGATGGGAACTGGGGAAGTAATAGAGAAGTGAGGAGGAGAATGGAGGAGGATGGTGGTTTCCATGATAAGTTGTTCAGTACTGTTTGGAAGTTTAAACACTATTCTATTGAACTATAATTCATTCTGTACAATTTACCCATCTAAAGTATATAATCCTTCTTCACAGAATTAGAAAAAGTTAATCCTTAAAAATTCATTTGAAGAATAAGAGACCCAGAACAGCCAAAGCAATATTAAGAAAAGTGATATAGGAGACATCACAATACTTGATCTCAAATTATACTACAGAGCTGTAGTAACAAAAAAGATCATGGCATTGGCTATCAAAATAAACACAAAAAGACCAATGGAGCAGAATAGAAGACACAGACAAATCTACACAGTTACAGCTATTCAATACTTGACAAAGGTGCCAAAAATATATTTTGGAGAAAATACAGCCTTTTTAACAAATGGTGCTGGAAAAACTGGATAGCTATATGTAGAAAAATGAAATTAGATCCCAATCTCTCAACCTGCACAAAAGTCAAATTGAAATGGATCAAAGACTTAGGAATTAAACCAGAAACCTTGCAACTGCTAGAAGAAAACATAGGGTCAACACTCCATCATGTTGCTGTTGGCACTGTCTTCCTTAACAAATCCCCCACCCCAAGCACAAGAAATAAAACCGAGAATCAAAGCGGGATGAATTAAAAAGCTTCTGCACAGCAAAGGAAACAATTGAGAATATAAAGAGAGCCTACAGAATGGAAGAGAATCTTTGCCAGCTACTCCTCTCATAGGGGATTAATATCCAGACTATATAAAGAACTCAAATAACTTAACACCAAAAAAAAAAAAAACTTAATAAATGGGCAGAAGAACTAAATAAAAACTTTTCAAAAGAAAAAAAAAACACAAAAGACCAACAAATATATGAAAAAATATTTAACATCTGTAGCAATCAGGGAAATGCAAATCAAAACTACACAAGATTTCATCTTACTCCAGTCAAAATGGCAGTGATCAAGAATACAAATAATAATAAATGCTGGTGAGGATGTGGAGAAAAGGGTACACTGTACATTGTTGGTAGGACTGTAGAAAGTATGGTTATTCCTCAAAAAACTAGGGTTGGAACCACCATAGGACCCAGCTATCCCTTGGTATTTTCCCAAAAGAACTAAAATCAACATGCTCTAGCGATATAGCCACCTCAATACTTATAACAGTACAATTCACAGTAGCTAAATTATGGAATCAATCCAGATGCCTGTCAATAGATAAGTGGATTAAGAAATTGTGGAGTTCTACTCAGCCATAAAGAAGAATGAAATTATTTGCTGGATGGAAATGGAGAAAATCATGTTAAGTGAAATAAGTTAGATTTAGAAACTTAAAGGTCAAGTGTTTTCTCTCATATGTGGACGCTAGAATAAAATAAAACAAAGGAGGAGGGAAGGATGGGATATCATAAAGATACAGAGAAGATCATAGAAGAAGGAGTGAGAGGTGGAGTGGAAGGATGGAAAAGAGGAGGCAATGCAGAATGAATTCTTTTAAAATTATGTTATGTGCATATAAATATACCACGGAGAAGTTCACCTTTATGTATAAGTAAAAAGAACCAATCAAATATAAACAAATAGATGAGCAAAAGGAAGTCAAGTAGAGGAAAGAGAAAGGGATCATGAAATGAATATGAATTCCATGCATGTATATTTCTATGAACCCAATTACTATGTTGTTGAGAGCCACAGTTTGCCAGAGGGAATGGTTGAAAGGTGACCCTGTTCTGGGAATAGGGCGGCTCTGAGATTAGGGCGGATCCTGCTGCCTCAGGCGCAGCTACTTTGGAGTTCCCGTTGAGTTCTTGTGGGGGTTCGGGGAGAATTGGTGCGTGGAGCCCGGTGGAGGGAGTGTGTTCCTGGGAAGTGTGTGTAGAGTGCCAGTGAGAGTTCAGGAATAAAGAGTTGTTGTTTGAACCTACAAGGCTTTGTGGCGGCTCGGTTATTTTGTGCCCAGACTGCGACACTATATAAAGCTCTACTAGAAATAAAGCATATAATCCACTGGGTGCAATGGCGCACACCTATAATTCCAGGAATTCAGGAAGCTGAGGCAGAAGGATTCAAGGTTAGCCTCAGAAGTTTCACAAGACCCTGTCTCAAAAAAAAAAAAAAAAAAAAAGATGGATGGGATGCTAGGGAAGCAGCTCAGTGTCCTGGGTTCAAACCCCAGCACCCCCAACAAAAAATAATAATAAATAAGCAAAGTGTTCAATGTTTTTTTTAATAGAAATAGTCATTTTAAAAATTTTTTTAGTCATTGATAAACATTTATTTTATTTATTTACATGCAGTACTGAGAATTGAACTCAGTGCCTTACACATGCCAGGCAAGTGTGCTACCACAGAGCCACAGCCACAGCCCCCTCAATCCAGTGGTTTTTAGGATACAATTGGCATGCCAAACTCAGATTCTATATTAGGTTGAAAATAGTTTTTAAAAATCAATCTGTACTGAACATGTACAGACTTTTCCCCCTTAATTTCTGAAATAATATGATATAATGATATTGATATTGTATTAGGCATTATAAGTAATTTAGAGATGATTTAAAGTATATGGGATGATGCACAAAGGTTATATGAGAATACTCTGCCATTTTATGTAAGTTACTTGAGCATTCAGGGATTTTGGTATCCAAGGGAGTTTTGTGGTGGGTGGTGTAGGAACCAATCCAGGAATGACTATTCACACAGTTATGCAAGCATCACCACAACCTATATTTTGCCCTCTTCCCCACATCTACATGAAGTCCCTCACCACCACTTCCCATTTTCTGCTGTCTCCCCTCCCCCACCCATCCCTAGAAACTACTAGTCTTCTTTCTGCCTGCAGAGACTTTCTGTTTCTGGCTATTTCATAAAAATATAATCAAATACTATTTGACCTTTGTGTTTTCTTTCCCTTATCATAATGTTTTCAAGAGTTGTCCATATTGTAATAAGCATTAGAATGCCCTTTTTTTTAAAGCTGGATAATATTGCATTGTGTGGAGATACATTTTATTCATCCATTCATCATTTGATGAACACTTGGGTTATTTCTACTTTGGGGCAATTGTGAATATAGTGCTATGGAATATTTAAGTTCAAAATTTTATTTGGAGCTGGGTGTGGTGGCACATACCTATAATCCCAACTGCTTGGAAGGCTGAGGAAGGAGGATCACAAGTACAAAGCCAGCCTCAGCAACTTAGTGAGGCCATGAGTAACTTAGCAAGATCCTGTCTCAAAATAAAAAATTTTAAAAGGCAGAGGTTTGCTGGGGATGTGTCTCAGTGGTAAAGCAACCCCAAGTTTAATCCTGGGACAAAAAAAAATATTATATGGACATATACTTTCCTTTCTCTTGAGTATTTGAGTTCTTAAAATATACTTGCATTACTTTCAAATACTTTTAATTAAAAAAATTGGAGATACTGAAATGTTAATGCTATTTAGTTGGGTTGAAGAGATTATGAGTAATTTCTATTTTCTATCTTGAACATATTACCTTTAAAGTCAGAAGAGTAATTAAGATAAAAAAGGATGCAATATTGAATTTTTGTAACACCAATTTAATTTCTTCTGCCATTTAGACAAAGCAGAAACACAGACTATGAATACAGGTATTTGTTGATGTTTTGCTATCATGTTTTAAATTTGATCATGGTACTAGTTATACTGCACCTTGAAAATGTCACCAAGCTTCAGTGAATCTGAAATTTAGTCTTGGGTCTTCTATGCCAGGTAAAGTAAGAAATTATGTGAGACAAATAAACAACAAAGTCACATCTTCGGGGCTAGAGATGTAACTTAGTGGTAGAGCAAGTGCTTTACATGAAGGAGACCTTGGGTTCCATCCTAGCATCAAAATAAATAATAAAAGCAAATAAGATGAGAACACAGCCACTACTGTGGTGGAAGAGAAGAGCAAAGGAAACTATAGACTTGAATCAGCTAAGGTTGATTCAACCTCAAGAGTAACCCCTTATTAGTGTTAGCAATTCTGTCTGCTTCTACGATACCCAGTGTTTTTTAAATACATGTCCTTGGGGATGGGTATGTAGCTTAGCTGTAGAACTACCCCAGCACACACACACACACACACACACAAAATGCACTATCTTAAAATAGAAATGCTAATAACTTTCATTTGGAGAAGGTGTTCAAAATTTTTTTAAAAAGCCATTATTTGAAGAAGGTATTGTAGCATAATGCATACCTGGTATTCTTGATTTCTCCCCTGATTCTCAATTGCTTGAAAGAGTTCTTCACACACACTTGGAATAATACCCTTGTTTGCACCAAATCCAATCATGGAGTAGCTTTTTCCAGAGCCAGTCTGACCATAGGCCAAGAGAGTAGCATTGTAGCCTTGCCATGCACTGTCCAGGATTCCCCTCCCGATATCATGGAAAACATCTCTCTGGAAAGAGGATCACAGGTGTCGGTCAGCCCAGGCTTGCAGGATGTTTACTTATACATTCTTTCTTTTCACAGTGCTCCTAAGGCCTAATAAATATTCTGATTTTAATTAACTCCACCTTAATTAGCATATGATCAACCGAAGCACAACTCAGATTCTTAGAGCCAGAAGAAGTAAAATTGGAAACCAAAAAGAGCTTGTAGGTTTGGAAGACACTGCACATTCACATCCATGAGCTACAACTGGTATATCTTGAACTAGCTCGTACCCACCAGTAATTAATTTGTCTATTTTATAGTCTTTACAAAAGATAGGCTATGTCTTTAAAATTGGGCAATTAGACAAAAAATTTTGAGGGACCCAGACCAGTCAGAGCATTTTCTACTTCTTTATTGTGTAACCCAAATAATAACATCACAAAGTTAACCCACACTAATTTTAGCCTTTTATGGGTGAACTCTCTTTTCACCAGACCCAGTGGTTCTGAAGCATTTCTCCGGTGCACACGCATGCATGAATACCCACATACACACAAACACACACACATTACATCTTTTGGATCTTGTAAGTTCCCCAAAGGCACATGTGTTAGAGGCTTGGTGCTATTGAGAGGTGTAGAACCTTGAAGAGGTGGAGCCTAGAGCTGGGCATGCAGCTCAGTGGTAGAGCACTTGCCTAGCATATGTGAGGCCCTGAGTTCATTCCTCCAACGCTGCAAAAAAATGAAAAGTAAAAAACAAGATGAGGCTTAATGGGAGGTTTCAGATCATTGAGGGGTACCCTCTAGAGGAATTCTGGGAGCCTAATCTCTTTCTCTTTTTTTGCATTCTGGCTGTGAGGTGAAGAGGCTTTGTTCTGCCATATACTCCCTGCCATGATGTTAGTCAGATCCAAAAGTAATGGGCCCAACTGATCAATGGACTGAAACTTCTAAAATTATAAGCCAAAATAAACCTTTTCTTCTCATGAGTTGATTATCTTGGGTGTTTGTTATAGCGCAGAAAGCTGATTAATATACATACTTTTTTTAATATTCATTTTTTTAGTTTTCGGCGGACATAACATCTTTATTTGTATGTGGTGCTGAGGATCGAACCCAGCGCCGCACGCATGCCAGGCGAGCCCGCTACCGCTTGAGCCACATCCCCAGCCCCTGTACATACCTTTAAAAAAAAATTTAAGTGGAAGATAGATATCTGTGTCATAATTGCTTATAAGAGGGCATGTGGTCTGGCTCCTTTTGTTATCTGGGGTATAGCCATTGCCAGCAACAGTTCTCTTATTTGAAGCTCTTTTAAAGAGTACATTTCTCCCTGTCATCTAATATCAAAAATAAAACAGGAAGTAAGAATAATCTGCTACATTTGTTAAAATTTTACTAGAAAAAAATTCATGTAACTTTTATTTCTGAGAAATATGTACATATCAACTTGTTGTGATTTTCATAAAGACAATAGACAATAACCAGTTTTCTTATAATATTTGTTTTTCATAAGAAAGAAATAGAAAAGTCAGTGGAGCTTCAGACCTGAAATGTAGAATGTGATCTATAGTTAACCAGAATGCTGTGACCATGCTTTTACCAGAAAAATATATATTTATAATGGCTGTCTACTTTAGCCAAACCTCAGAGTGATTACTAAACCTAGTAACTGGTTTTGCTGTCTTTCTTTATCAGCACTACATTTCTAATTTCTTCCCATCCACCATTGATAATAAAATATAGGAAATATTTTCCTACACTACATTTCATTGTGTTAGTCAGTTTTCTACCAATGCAACAAAATACCTGAGATAATCAACTTATAAGAAGGAAAGGTTTGTTTTGCTCACAGTTTCAGACCTTGGTCAGTTGGCATAATTACTCTGGGCTTGAAATATCCACAGATCCCAAACCCGGAATGAACCACACGAGACACTGGCTGCAAAAAGCAGGAGGCGTTTATTCTCACACAGGCGCCTGCGGGTGCACAGCAAAACCTCAGCCGGAGCTTCGGTGAACTGGCACACCGGGCTTTGGGGTATAGATCTTTTATAGGGAACAGGTGGGTTAGGTCTTAGCTTAGCACAGCAACAGCCTTCCTATTGGTCCCTCTGAATTCAGCAGTTGAGTCACCTAGGGGGGTAAACTTGTTTTCCCACTTTAGTTCTCAGAAAAACCATAAAATTGCATCCTGTCCTTTTAGTTCCTGTTTTTACCCTGTTTGCTCAAGTTTGGCCCTTCCGGGGTTATCTATATGGAACATCTTGTGGTAACATTGTGCGAGACTTGAAGTGCTACGTGCAGCTGGTGGGGTTTTGACATGGGGGTTGGGTAAGGGAACATCTTGCAGCTTCAGGGCACAGGGGTTAGTTTTCCTAATGTTGGGCCTGGGGCCTTGGGGTCCTTCAGGCTCATGGCAGAAGTACATGGCAGGGGAGGCCTGTTCACTTCATGGCAGTCAAGAAGCAAACAGGAAGAGGAAAGTGCTGGAGTTCCAATATCCCCTTAAGCACACACCCTGTATGTCCCAACTTCCTTTCACTAGGCCCAACTTCTGAAAGTTCCACCCCTTCCAAGAGCTCCATAGGCTGGGGACCAAGCCTCTAAAACATGATCCTTTGCAGATTGTTTCCAATAGACACATGAAACAAAAATTCTACAATGTCTTAGTAGGTGCTCAACAAAAACTCACTTTGGGATAGGAGAAGTTGACAGGTTTCCTTATAGTACAATTCTTAAAGTCTTTTGAAACTAATTAGTTAATATTAACTGAGTCATCCATTTTAAGTATACCATTTGATGAATTTTAACATATGTAGTAGGCCATGTGACCACCACTACAATCAAGATATTTTTGTTTTATTTTAATCACTCCAAGAAGTCCCCTTGTGTTACTCTGCAGCCAGGTCCCTCCTCCCACCAGAGGCCACTGGCCACTGCTAATTTACTTTCTGTAAATATATATATAAATTAAATATATATAATGTGTATATATAATTATATATATATATATATAATTTCCATAGAAGTGGAGTTGTATAGTATACAGTCTCATGTATTTGATTTCTTTCATTTAGTATGTTGCTTTTGAGATTCATCCATGTTGTTGCAGGTAATCAGTGTTTCCTTTTTATTGCTGAATTGTATTCTACTTTATAAATACATCATGATCTTATTCATTCACAAGTTGGTGGAAATTTGAGTTGTTTCCAATTTGTAATCATTATATATAAAGCTGCCATGGACATTTGCATACAGTTATATGTGAAGAAATATTTTTTTTCTCCTAAGGTTGTATGATTAAGTATATGCTTAAATTTGGAAACACCTTATTTTCCAAAATAACTGAATGATTTTGCATTTCCATGAACACTGTATGAGTGTTCCAGGTGTTCCACATGCATGTCAACACTTAGTATTATCAGTTTTTAATTTTTATCATTCTCATGAACGTATACTACTACTTTATGAGTATTAGTTTGCATTTCCCTAAGGAATAACGAAGTGGAATATTTTGAGACCCTGTTTCAAAACAAAATTTAAAAAGGTTCTAGGAATGTAGCTCAGTGGTAGAACACTTGCCTAGCATGTGCAAGCCCTGGGTTCAATCCCCAGAACAGCAAAACAATGAAAATAAAAAACATTACACTAGAGAAATTTACTGTCTAGATTTGGGTAAATACATTCTATGATGTTTGCACAATGAAAAAAAATCACCTAATGACACCTTGTTTATAGTATATCCCTGTTGTTGAGCAATGCATTACTATGATTTGTTATGGCAGCCCTAGCAAACTAATACAGGTGACAAGGTACTTTTCAACAAATAGTGCCAAAGGTACTGGATATTAATATGATGGACCAAAGAAAAATCATTTCTTCATACTTTTTAAAATCAGCTTAAAATGGATCATACACCTCACTATTAGAGTTAAAATTATAAAACCTCTATAGAAAAAAAAAAGAGAAAAATTATTGTAACCCTAGAACTGGCAAAAATGCCTAAGGGCACAAAAAGTATAAAGAAGTATTTTGTTAAGTAAGCCTTTGTTATGAAAACAATAAATGAAAAGGCAAGCCATCAAGAAAGAAAATATTTGCAAAACAAATATCTAATAAAGTATCTAAAATATTAATAAATCCTTATAACTTTATTTAAAAAGAAATAAGTCAAGGTACCCTCTTTCATATCTGACCTTCATTCTTTGTATATTTTTGGAAATTTTGGCTAGATATTTATCAATTGATCTTTTTGTACTAAATTTCTATTTCACTGATTTTTCCTCTATTGTTTTACATTGCATTTATTATTGCTTTTATCTTTCTTACTTCTGTACTTATTTTGTGTTTAATTTATTCTTTTTTCCCCCCTAAGTTCTTAGGTGGAAGCTTACAATATTGATTTTTAAGATATTCTTCTCTAATAAAAGTCTTAATGCTATCCAATTTCTTCTAAGTTCTGTTTTAGATGCATTGGATACATTGTGATAGATGTTCTGGTTTTCATTCTGCTTAAGATGTTTTCTGATTTCTATTCTAGCTTGATTTGTGATACTATAACAGACTATCACAGACTGGGTAATTTTTAATGAACAGACATTTATAGACTCACAATTCTAGAGGTTGGGAAGTCCAAGATCAGTGGCCCAGCATCTGGTAAAAGCCTTCTTGATGCATTATCTTACGGTGGAAAGTCAGAGAGGACAAGAGCAAGAGAGAAGAAAGTGGTTCCTCGTGTTACATATCCATTAGTGCATTTGGCAAATTGGTTATGTGGTCAGAACCTTTTGTGGATCTGCAAAACTTGTTTCAGATGCTTGAAAAGATTAAAAATGAGTTGGCTCCTTCTTACTGTGCTGGAAAAAGACAAGGCTTTAAACTTGTCAAATCGTAATTTGGACCTAAGAATGGGATATTATTGAGAGTTGATATTACCAATTATCACTAAATTGCCATTTTTGTATACTGTTTTTTCTTTCATTTGTGGAAAATATTTTGCTATTCTGTGGCTGCTCTCACTTTGTCTTTTCTCAAGTAATTATGGAATATGTACGGTGTTGGGAATAAGCATTATTTCATACTAAAAGTTCATAAGGACTCATAAATGCTGACTCTGTAATGTATAAAGGATGTTAAAGAATACCATTGCACATTCAGGAATGTTTGCATTTGCCTTTAAGTAGAAGGAAAACAGGTGTCTATGCTTTGCAATAGCCAATGAATCACTAATGCCTTATTTTCCAGGCAAACATTAGAGAATGTAAACCAGACAAATTTATTTACTATTTTAAGAAAACTACCGACTAGCCGAAGATTGTTTTTTGTAAACAGTATGTCTGAGTCTACAATCATTTGAAGAACTATAAATTCTTCTTAGAAAAATTAAAACGCCTGCCAAAAATAATTGTAAATTTGCTTATATTCCATCACATTCAGATGACTTGGTTGCGACCAATACCAGTGAAGTAGAGAGATCCACATACTTTATAGATCCAAACACCCTTTATGTAGGTAACCATAAAAGATGAGAGCCTTCACGCATTGGTGACGGTGTCTGAAAACATTGGTATTTTAAGAGTCTTTTGCAGGGTAACTTAATGTTTTCTTAATAAACAGTGTTTTAGCTGCACATTCCTTCTAAATAAATTATCTTCCTTTTCAAAAAGTACTCCTATGAAAGAAATTTTAGCAATTTCTCATTGACTGATTCAATATTAAGCATTCATGAAAGATTTTGATCTCTATGAAGTTAATGCTATGCCATGAAACAATTTTTTTCAAGTCCCCATTAGTGATAATGCTTTTACCCCCTCTACCAAAGGTCAAAGATAGGAAACAAATCTTTTTTTTTCTTTGCTTATATATTGTAATGTATGATATAAAAATATTCATATTGGCAATTTTAGTTACACATACTGGTGTGGCTGTAATTTTTTAAAACATAATTGACTGTTTTGTCTGAGTAAAGTAGGCATTGATCACAGTGTCTACTAAGAGGTAATTCACTTATTCCCTTCCAATAATCCTTAAATTCTAAATTTTCACATTTGGGAAATAACAGGAGGGGAATATAATTAAATTGGGAGATAATGGTGTAACTTCTCACCTTGGAAGGCATTTTTCTAGACTCAGAGAAGAAATAATGCCTCTACCATTTTCTATTGGTGACTTGAAAATTGAAGTTTTAGTCAGGAAGAAATAAATTAACCTCTGGGAATTTGTATAGTACTATCTATGCAGCATTGTTATAGTCAGATAATTTCTCTGTTTTGAATATTATTTCCTGATGCTTTGAACAAAATTTTGTTAAAAATAATTTTTTTCATTTAATGTACAGTTAACAGTTAATGAATATTTCATTATATTAAAAGTGAAGTTATAAAAGATTAAAAAATGATAAATTCTGAAAAAAAAAGAGAAGAAAGTGAGTGGCACTTACCCTTTGTAAGAAACCCACTTTCACAATAATGACAATAATCCATTAGGCTTTGCTCTCATGACCAATCATTTCTTAAAATTCCAACTTACTTGGGGCTGGGGATAGAGCTCAGTTGGTAGAGTGCTTCCCTCGCATTCACAAGGTTCAGTCCCCTGAACCACCAAAAAAAAAATTCTCACCTCTCAACACTCGGGATTGGGGATAACATTGCCAACATGTGAATTTGGGGCAACACATTTAACCCACAGAAATTTTCCTTATGATTTCTTTCTTGACCTATGGATAGAAGACTTGTCATTTCCCAAGTCATTGTGAATTTTTCCAAATATATTTCTGTTACTTCTTTCGGGAGGTGGGTTACCAGGGATTAAACTCAGGGGCACTCAACCACTGAGCTACATCCTCAGCCCTATTTTGTATTTTATTTACAGACAGGGTCTCACTGAGTTGCTTAGCTCCTCCTTATTGCTGAGGCTAGCTTTGAACTTGCAATCCTCCTGCCTCAGCCTCCTAAGCTGCTGGGATTACAGGCGTGTGCCACTGCTCCCGGCTCTAGTTTAATTCTATTTTGGTCAGAGAATACATTTTTGAGACTTCGGTCATCTTTTATTGAGACCAGTTTTATGATCTGGAATATGACCTGTTGTGATCAATGTTGCATATGTGCTTAAAGAGTGTGTACAATTGGGTACAGTGATACACACCTGTAACCCCAGTGATTTGGGAGGCTGAGGCAGGAGGATCCCAAGTTATAGTCCTCAGGAACTTAGGGAGATCCTGTCTCAAAATAAAAATAAAAAGGGCTGGACATGTAGCTCCGTGGTAAAGCACCTCTAGGTTCAATCCCCAGTACAGAAAGGAAGGAAGAAGGAAATGGAGGAAAGTGGGAGAAGAAAAGAATGTGTACTGCTGTGAAGGGGTGTGGCAGGAGGTCTGTAATCATCAAGTAGGTTCACAGTGTTGTTCCAGTCCTCTCTAATTTTACTGATTTGGGGTTTTTAAAAAATCAATTACTAGGATAGGAGTATGAAATCACCAAACACCTCCTTCCACTTTCAGGGTTTTTTGTTTCATGTACTTTGAAGTTCAGTTATTAGGTGCCCGCCCATTCAGAGTAGTTATGTCTTCTTAAAGAGACGGTTCCTTTATCCTCATGAAACATTTTTGTTCTGCAGTCCATTTTGTGTGGTGTAAATGTAGCGTCTTTCTTTTTTCTTTCTTTCTTTTCTTTTTTTTTTGTAAGAAAAAGGAAAAAGAAGTTTTTTGTTGCTTTGCTAGCAAAGGAGAAACACAGGGGACTCCTGTGCCAAAGGCTGTGATTCTAGCTGCCAGGGGAAACAGAAGGCCTTTCAAGAAGGGATTAAAAGGCCATATTCCTGCTATGCCATGGCAGGAGTCATGAATCATTTGTAGTCTTGAGAGAGCCATTTCTCAGACCTGCAGACGACAGCCCTGAAGTCCGGATTCCCTCACTCCTGTGGCCCATGAGTCAAAGGATAGATAAATTAGGATGAAAAGAAGGTTCATCTTCCTTCTCCCACAGCTGAGAAATGGAGAAGAGGAAGGAAAAAAAGAATGTGTTTCCAAATAAGCCAGTGGCAGACAGCAAGTGTTATATTCAAAGCACGAAGGGGATCCTGTTACATATCTATATTTCTTGTGGGACAATTCACAGTAGTCAAGTTATAGAATAACTAGGTGCCTAATTATGGATTAATGAATGAAGAAAATGTGATACACACACACACACACACACACACACATGATGGAGTATTATTCAGTCATAAAGAACAAAATCATGTCATTTGCAGGAAAACAGATGGAACTGGAGATCATACAAAAGCCAGGGGGCTGGAGCTGGAGCTCAGTGGCAGAGCACCACATAAAATAAACAAACAAAAATGAAGGCATCAACAGACACTAGTATGGCAATATGTAAATCAATGGTTGTGTAACTGATGTGATTCTGCAATCTGTGTATGGGGTGAAGGTGGGAGTTCATAACCCACTTGAATCAAAGTGTGAAATATGATATGTCAAGAACTATGTAATGTTTTGAACAACCAACAATAAAAAATTTAAAAAAAAAATGAAGGCTTGCTGTCCATATTAAAAAAAAAAAAAATTTAAAAAAAAGCCAGACTCAGAAAATAAGAATTGCAGGGTTTCTCTCATATGTGAATCCTCTCGTCTATATTTCCATGCCAACAGAACCACTGTAGTGTCCTGGGAGAAGACAGGTCTCTGAAGAAGGGTCCAAGTCGTTCCCATAGGACCAGCAGGGTTCCTGGCATATGTGACAGAAAAGCAGTTCAGCCTGCTCCAGTCAAAGGGTAAACAGGATTATTTAGGAAAGTCCATACATATCAAGAGAGAGACCCTTCTGCTGTAAAACAAGGAAGAGGTATTCAAGGGAGAAAGTGGGCCATGCCCAGAGGGAGAGAGCCTCATTTTGTGTTTCTTAGTGTTCACATGGTATGTATCTATTTCTTTCTTTATATTTAAATCAGGTTTCTTGTAGGCAGATATTATTAGATCCTGCTTTTTCTATCTGATCTAACAATCCTTGCCTCCTAATTGCATGTTTGAACTATTTATTTTTATTGTAATAATTCAGACGGTTGGCGTTAAATCTACTGTCTTGTTATCTGTATTCTACTCACCCCATATTCTCTCCCCACCCCACTCTTTTCCTGCCATCCTTTGGATTGAGAGTGTTTCATAATTATATTTTCCAACAGTTGACTCATTAGTTAGTTATATTTCTATTTTATTTTATATATATGTATATATATACATACACACATACACACACAACGTTTGGTTGCAGAGGGACACATACCTTTGTTTATTTGTTTTTATGTGGTGCTGAGGATCAAACCCAGCGCCTCACACGTGCGAGGCAAGCGCTCTACCGCTGAGCCACAACCCCAGCCCCTGTTTTATTTTTTTTGATCACTCTAGGGCAGCAGATCTGAAGGAATATCCTGGGATGTATGAGATCCTCTCAGGGGTTTGTGAATTGAGATTTTTATTATCATATTCATATTGGCATTCTCTCACAATGGTACAGTGGAGGGTACAGTGGAACTTTCCAGGGGCTACATGGCATGTGATGTTGTAGGAGATTACATGTAAGATGGAGAATCCAGCTGTCTTTTATGAAGCCAGGCATTATAGAGATTTGGAAAAATGTAAAGCAATGCTGCCTTCTTCTGTATTATTTTGGATTAAAAAAATATTTTTCATGAAAATGTTATTTTACATATTATTATATTAACTAATATTGGAATTTTTATGTTTAGATTAATAGATATTTTTTTAAATTTTCTCCACACGTCCTATCCTAGGGCCATTGTCACAAAGTGGCTCAACTGGGTGGCTTAAAACATCAAAATTTATTCTCTCAAGTTCTGGAAGCTAGCTAGGCACAGTGGCACATGCCTGTGATCCCAGCAGCTCGGGAGGCTGAGGCAGGAGGATCATGAGTTCAAAGCCAGCCTCAGCAAAAGCAAGGTGCTAAGCAACTCAGTGAGACCCTGTCTCTAAATAAAATACAAAATAGGGCTGGGGATGTGGCTCAGTGGTCGAGTGCCCCTGAATTCAATTCCTAGTACCCCCTGCACCGAAAAAATAGTTCTGGAAGCTGAAACTCTGAAATCCAGATGTTGAGAGGGTTGATTCCTTCTAGAATGTATTAGGGAGGACCTGTTCCAAGCCTCCCCCGTGGGTTTTGGTGGAGCCTTTGCCATTCCTGTGCCTGCAGCTGTGTCACGCCAATCCCTGTCTTCACTTGGTCCTCTATTTATGTGCCTGAGTCACCCACTTGTCCTTTTAAGGACACAATCGTTTGGGATTAAGAGCCTACCATACTGGGTATGTCCTCATCTTAATTACATCTGCACTGACCCTGTTTCCCAATAAGGTCACATTCTGAGGTTCTGAAAAGACATGGCTTCTGTGAGATGACATTCAACCCCGATGCTATAAATGGTGATAGATAAAACCCCCAAAGAGAAAGGCCCTTTGGGAGTCCTAAAACATTTTAAAAATGTAAAAAGGAATCATGAATCAAAAAGTTTGAGACCCAGTGCTCTAGGGTCAGGATGTATTTCTTCAACTTAAAATATCCTAGCTTCAGATACTATATCACTTCACATATAGGATAAAATCTCAAAATAATATACTCTACTACCTCTCATTTTGGGGTGTAATTATCATAACTTATTTCTATGTATGTTATAAACCCCATTGCTATTATTTTGTGTTGACAGTTAATTGGTTGATTGATTGACTGATCAATTGTAGTGCCTGAGATCGAACCCAGGGATGCTCTACCACTGAACTATATCCATGGCTTTTTTTATTTTTCAATTTGAGACAGGGTCTTGCTAACTTGCTGAGGCTAGGCTCGAACTTGCAATCCTCCTGCTTCAGTCTCCTGAGCAGCTCGGATTACAAGTATGCACCACCACAGTCAGCTATCAGTTGTCTTTTAAATAAATTAAAAATTAGAAAAAAACATAATTTTGTGGAGTATAGAATCCTTGTTTGTTTGTTTCCATACTTGAAGATGTCACTCTACTGATTTCTGGCTTGCTTAATTCTGATGATATAGCTGCTGCCATTCTTCCTGTTTCTCTTTTTTTTCTCTTGTTGTTTTTAAGATTTTTCTCTTTATCACTGGATTATGGCAATTTAATTAAAATAGAACTCATTATGACTTTCCACCTACTTAATTCTACTTAGGACTCATTAAGCTTCGTGGATCTGTGGTTTACAGCTTCCATCAAATTTGGAAAAACTTCAGTCATCATTTTTTGGGGGGCAGGAGTATCAGGGATTGAACTCAGGGGCACTCAACCACTGAGCCACATCCCCAGCTCTATTTTGTATTTTAATAGAAATAGGGTCTCACTGAGTTGCTTAGCACCTCGCTTTTGCTGAGGCTGGCTTTGAACTCACAATCCTCCTGCCTTGGCTTCCCAAGTGGCTGGGATTACAGGTGTTGCCATGTCGCCAGGCTCCTCTCAGGTTTTGACCTGTTAATCCATCATTCTCTTATTAGGCTCTTTGATGCATTTAGTAATATTAAATTTTTTTTAATCAAACGTTTTTAATTTTTTTCACTGGGACGTGATCCAAAGGGAAAAAAAACTTACATGGTCTTTGCAAACACTGAAAATTTTACAGTTAACTAAAATATGAATATGGCAAAAAATAAAAATGGCACAACATGGGATGTAGAATGAAAGCTTTTTCCCCCCACACACAAGACCCATGAGTCACTTTCATACAAGGTAACTACTGTTGTCTGAGCTTTTTCTTCCAAAGCACTTAGTTGTGTTTCCTGAATGTAAAATATAAGTGCTTTTTTTTTGGGGGGGGGGGAGGCGGGGATTAGACCCAGGAGTGCTAAACCACTGAGCCACATCCCCAGCCCTATTTTGTATTTTATTTAGAGACAGGGTCTCACTGAGTTACTTTGCGCTTCACTTTCACTGAGGCTGGCTTTGAACTTGTGACCCTCCTGTGTTAGCCTCCTGTGTTAGCCTCCTGAGCCGCTGGGATTACAGGCGTGCGCCACCATGCCTGGCTTAATGTCTTGGTTTTTTCTCCTCTGTTGTCTTTGAGTTTAATAGAGATTCCTTCTTCTTAGAGTCTGAGCTTTGCAGTTGTTTTGTTGTAATACTTTCTAATTTTTATAAATGGGGTTTTGAACCTCCGCTGATGTAATGATAAGGTTTGGAGGGAAGGGCCCTCCTTCCTTAGGTAATTCCAGTTACAGTATGCTTGAAATAGTCCCCACAGGTTGCCAAGGCTCTGTTCCTGTTCCCTTCTCTCACTTTTAATAGATATTTTTAAAAATTTTCTCCACACGTCCTATCCTAGGGCCATTGTCACAAAGTGGCTCAACTGGGTGGCTTAAAACATCAAAATTTATTCTCTCAAGTTCTGGAAGCTAGCTAGGCTCAGTGGCACATGCCTGTGATCCCAGCAGCTAGGGAGGCTGAGGCAGGAGGATCATGAGTTCAAAGCCAGCCTCAGCAAAAGCAAGGCACATTCTCCTCAGAATGTGTCTTGCAAACTCAGCCCAAAAATACTTTTAATAACCTGCCACCATATCTTCTGTGCAGAAAAAAACACCTTTCCTTTGTACCCTATTATATCCCATATTCCATGTATATATTCTTATCACAGATCTTGAAACATTTGAATGCATTTATTTGCCTTCTCCACAAATGAATCTGTGAGCATCTTTAGGACAGAACAGTGTGTAGCACATAATATATGCTCAATAAAGCAGAGGTTCTCAGACTGGGCACTTTGGCACATGCCTATAATCCCTGAAGCTCGGGAGGCTGGGGCAGGAAGATTGTGAGTTCAAAGCCAGCCTCAGCAATTTAGTGAGGCCCTGTCTCAAAATAAATAAATAAATAGGGCTGGGGATGTGACTCAGTTGTTAAACTGAGTGCCTTACAAGTTTTCCTTATTTTGCTTAGCTCAGAGAGGCAAAATGTAATTTTTTTTTGAATTATATCAATATATTAGCAAGTTAACAGATTTGACTGTCTAAAAAATATTTAGGCAATAGCTGCATTTCTAGGCCCTCATGTTCATCTTGAAATAAAAGGAATAAACTTTAAAATAAAAATCTTATACAGAATCATTTATTTATGCTTTCATAAAAATTAGTGTAGTGCTCACAGTCTAACCGTACACCAGAAAACAAAACATAACGGAACATGTTCTTTTAAAAAAAACCTTCTACCATTGAAATTGTCTTAAAGGAGTTTACCTGGCCTGCAAATTTACTTGTAGGATCAGCTGAAATAAGGACACCATCTTTATCCTTTTGAAATCCACTGTGAGACCAATATGCCAGGTCAAAAGTGAATGACTTCACATGTTCTGGGTTCTTAGGGTCTTGGACAGTGAGGGTGGTCCTGGAATGCATGGAAACCACACATTTGCTCCCAAAGTTCTTCTCTCTCTATAATCAAAGTACAAATTCACAATCAATGATAAGTTTTCTTTGTTATCCAAGTCAATCATTTTGTAAGTCTTTATATCTAGTAGGAAAATAAACCAGGAACTTACCATTCCTTTTTTTTTCTCTAAATGTATTATTCTTAGCAGCTGTTATGACAAACAGGTGTTCCTGTACTCCCTCCAAATTTTCAAAAGGCGTGTGTCTAGTTATATTAATATTCTGAGAATAGTTGGATCTTTAACACCTAGCTACACAAATAGCAATAACTATAGCATTGGAGAGATCAACTTCTAACACAGTTCAATTAAAACTAGTAAAAAAAATTAAAACGAAAAAAACTACCATGTAAAGTCTTTGGAAAGGTCCTATGGGTGAACAATAAATGAATGAATACGCATTCTCAATAAAATCTACCAAAATTCATGTTTTAGTCAGCTTTTGTGTCCCTGTGGCCTAAGACCTGATGAGAACAATTTTAGAAGAGGAAAGTTTGATTCCTCATTTCCAAGAGCTTCTGAACCACATAGGCAGGTTAGTCAGAGTGAAGGCCCCCCTCCTGGTACCCATTTCTGTTTTAGTCAGCTTTTTCACCACCATGATCAAAAGACCTGACACTAACTGCCTTAGAGGATGGAAAAGTTTTTTGGCTCACAGTTGCAGAGGTCTCTGTCCATAAATGACCAACTCACTGCTCTGGGCCCAAGGTGAGGCAGAACATCGAGGTGGAAGGATGTGGCAAGAGAGGAAAGCAGCTCAGGACATGGCAACAAGGGAGCACAGAGACCAAGTTCCGCTCACCAAGGACAAAATATATATATTCAAAGGTATACCCCCCCACCATTGCCGCAGTCCGGCTGCTGCAGCAAAATAACCGGGGGGTGACGAATAACTTGTGTACGTTGATACAGCAGGAGTGGGAGCCGTTTATTGCAGGACAGGAGCAGTATTTATACATTCCACAGAGCTTATCTAATTAGCATAAACTAGATACATCAGTCAACCAATAAGGAATCTCCACACTTAATGGCTTGTTTTTGTTACTTCTCAAACCACTCCCTCTGGCATTTTGCCAGGCACCATCCAGACTTGTTTACGAACTCTAACATTCCCCTGGCAAAATGCCAGGTGTTATTTTGACTTGTTTACAGACTCTAACATTTCCCCCTTTTGTTTAATTTAAATAACGACCATAGTGGTTTTTACAGAAACACCATAAATAATCTGCTACAAGCAGAAGGGGAGGATACAAAATGTCACAATACCAAGCCAATTGATGGCTCCATGCAAGAAGCCCTTGGAAAAATTATACCAGCAATGACACTGTTAGCAAAGATACTGAATTACAATTTGTTATAGATTACAGTTTGTTGTCTCAGTCCAGGTAAAGCAGTGTCTCAATAGATTAACTCACAGTGCCGGTAAATCACAGTCCAGGTAAGTTCTGCAGGCAGCTAGCTTAAATCACAGTCCAGGTAAGTTCTTCAGGCAGCTAGCCTAAGCTGTAGCAGCAGAAACAGCAACAGATCCGAACTCTCGTCCGTTTTTCAGCCGAAGTTTCATTAGGTTAAGGCTCTCATAACCCAATCATTTAACCTCTAAACCTTCTTACGTTGTCTAACACATGAGCTTCTGGAGGACAAGTTATATCTAAACCATAACAATTCAGTAGGAAATGAAAGTCAGTGGTATTTGAAGCAAGACATTTTACTCCTCCCCGCTGCCCATTTGGCAAGATGGAGCCTCCATGCTAGACTATTATACCCCCAAACACAAGACTGCTTCTGTTCCAGATCCCAGTTGGATGTATTTCTTCCCAGGAAAATCAGAATATCAGCATTTCTCATTCTGTCTCCATCTTCCTGTTGCTGAGGTTAAGTCCTGGGTTGGACAGGGGGGGGGGGGGCTTCCTCTTCTGCCCAGCTCCTACTCATAGGAAAGAGGCTCTACTTTAGTTATAGCATGCTGAGATTACGGGAGTCCTGACCACCCTTGTTTCCAGTCCTGAGATCATGGTTCCATACCAGGGGGGAACAAACTGAGAGGACTTCAAATTGCTCTTCTGTCTTCTCTGAATGCTCAGCCTCTGGAGCTGGGTGTTACCAGGGAGCAATTCTCTATTTCCCACAGAGCCCTGCTTGGAGATTTTTTGCCTGGGAGAATAAACAGGCCGTAAAGCCCATGGTGGCTAACATTTCTTCCCAAAATAACTTTTGTGAGGCAAGGAAGCTTGGAGAAATTCAAGCTTAGGGATGCTCTCAAGAATACTAGAAGTTGGGATGAAAGACACAAAGAAAGAAAATCGTATGCCCTCTAGTGTTCAGGGGAGAACTGGGGAAGAGAATAGCTAGAAAGTTCCCTTCTGAGGGCCAGAAAACATATCCCACACTGTTCTCAGAAACTGTTCCTTCAAAGGCATCAGAATTTGATTAGTTTGTAAAGCAATGTGTGTTCTAGGGCATTGTTGAAAACAATAGTTAATAGTGAAGTTTAACAGTTGGGCATGCATATTGTCCCTGCAAAAGGGGACAGTGAAACACCATGTCCCTGAATACCCCCCGTCTCTGTTCCCCAAAACCTAGCCAAACTAAGGGAACAGTGAGAACAAGCCCGAGCCAGAAAGTCCGTTTACAGATTCTGTTGGAGGACACTGGCTTTCTCTCTGAATGTTGGGAACTAGGGCAAGTTAGTGTCATCTGTAGAAAGTGACTGTCTTGCATGTACTTCAGGACAGTTGTTCCTTGGGATGCTGGTCATACAAGCTTAACTAAACAAGATGATGCAGATGACATCACTGCTTCTGCAGCCTAAGATGAAATTCCTCTCTGAGTGGGGATTAGTGTGGGTCTGAAGGTACCATGAAAAGGATATGTGTCACTCATCCAACCAGCTGCCACGATGCAAATACTGTGAGGGAAAGGAGGCGTCACTTAGCAAAGAACCATGAGGGACGGAAGTGCTGTCAGCCTGAACTGAACTCTTCCTGGAGCAGTCACTGAGAGGAAGAGCCCTACCCCAAGCATTGTTATCCCAAGGTGACTGGGGTATACCCCAAACTGTGTCTCCCCAGGGCAAAATGGCTGGCAGAGTTGGAGAGGGGTTAATAGACTCTTCACTGAAAGAATCCAGTCAGTGACTAAACCAATAAATAAGCAAATAAAAATAACAAGCTGCTGGGCATGGCGATGAATGCCTGTAATACCACTGGCTTGGGAGGCTGAGGCAGGAGGATTGGGAGTTCAAAGCCAGCCTCACCGTAGCTGAGGCATTAAGCTAAATAAAATACAAAATAGGGCTGGGGATGTGGCTCAGTGGTGGGGTGCCCCTGAGTTCAATCCTTGGTATCCCCCAAAAAAAGCCATAGAGAGAAGGGAGGAGACTCTGGGTATCAGAGTGTTACAATATAATATCTAAAATTTTCAGTTTCAAAAAAAATGAGGTGCTCAAGGTAACAGGAGAGTATAGCCCACACACTGGGGAGAAAATAAACAACAAAAACTGTATTTGAGGGCAGTGGTTGTGGCTCATGGGTAGAGTACTTGCCTAGCATGTGTGAGGCACTGGGTTCCTTTCTCAGCACCAAATAAAAAAATAAACAAATAAAATAAAGGTATTTTGTCCATCTATAACTAAAATATATTGTTTAAAAAAACTATATTTGAGGCTGGGTGTCGTGGTGCATGCCTGTAATCCCAGCTGCTCAGGATGCTGAGGCAGGAGGATCACGAGTTCAAAGCCAGCCTCAATAACTTTGCAAGGCCCTAAGCAACTCAGTAAGACTCTGTCTCTAAATAAAATATTAAAGGCGGCTGGGGATGTGGCTCAGTGGTTAAGCACCCCTGGGTTCAGTCCCTGGTACCAAAACAACAACAACAACAACAAAAAACTATTTCCCCAACTAATTCTCATATACCTGTTAGGTAGAACTTGAAACAATGCCATATCCTCCATCATAGGGCAAGAGTTACCTCACAGTCACTCTGACTCAGCCTGACCTTAAACTCCAAACCACACTCCATCATCATGCGAAGAAAAGAAATTGTTACCTGGGACTGGAATCCTGAAAACACCTGGTTCAACATGGAAGAGTGACCAGCTCAAAAAATGGCAGTAACAATTAAAGGCCCCTTCACTGACAACCCCCCAGCAATAGACTTTGATAAACCCAGCCTAATTCCCTCTTAAGATCAAGAGCCATCTCGTCAAAAGTTACTGTTACTGTTTTCTGTAAAATATTAGGATTTCTAATTGGCCTGGCAATATTTCTATGTTTTAAACTTGCTTGGAATGCCTGCCCATGCCTTGAACTCACCCATGCCTGGCTTTCCCTGACCAGATAACAACCCTCTCTGAAAACTCAGTGGCACCTCATAAAGTCTGGCTTTCCCTGACCAGATAACAACCCTCTCCGAAACCTCAGTGGTGTCTCATAAATTCTGGTGTTGGGATCTGAATTTACTCCCTAACTTGAAATGTTGAGCCACTTAGATCATTAACCTACTATCTGCTTTTGTATTATGCTTGTCAAAATCCTATTAGCTGTAAATTCTCAAGACACACCCCCACCCCACCCCCACCCCAGCCTTTTGCAACTTTTTAAGCTATAAAATCTCTTCCTTGAGGAGCTGGGACTGCTGGTCTCCAGCCCATGTTAGGGGAGTCAGCCGCTGATCAGCTTCCCTTGTGTACACAAAATACAATCTTTCTTTAATTTGTTTAAAATTGGAGTTGGTGGTCTTTTCTTTACATCATGGTTTAACCACCACAAATGCCAAAAGTCCCCCATTTCCTCATACCCCAGGCTATAAGTGGAAGACAGGTCTCAGTCTCCAGTGGGCCCCTTTCTGCAGGTTTTTCCTGAATAAACCTGTGTTGCTGTTGAGCTTCTCTCCTCTCTCTTGATTTCCTTCATTCAGTTCTTTCCTTATATTTGGTGCCAAAACCTGGGCCTGGTGTTTGAGGTTCCCACCATGGGTGGCCCTCTGGGCTTCTCTTGACCTCAACCCAGACTTACTTTCTCTCTTTCTACCACCTCACCCTCTTGCAGCTCCAGTAAGGACCACTCCCATTGATGGACTTCTCATCCACCACCAGCCATCACCAATTTGGTGAGTGACCCCCTCTTGGATTCCTGAAATCTCTGCCATAGTTTCTCTCTGCAGATACTCTTCCTGTGACAAATCCCAGTGCTGGGTGAGAGAAACCCCCAAACCACTGGGTGGCAATGACTTGCTTTCTTTGGGGACACCCATTGATTGCCTGTTGACCTTAGAGAAACCAAATTCTTGTGGGCTTTTCTCTCTGTCAGAGTCTTTGAGGACCCTTCTCAATCCATTTTGTCCAGCATGGGCCAGACCCCATCCTAACCTCCATGAGACACCCCCTTAGGGTGCCCTCCCAAAGATATTCAGGCCCTGGGTCTACAAGATAGTCAAACAAACCTGAAAGATGAAGACTGTAGAATACGGCTTGGCCTAATACAAGCTGGACAGTAACAGTCACTGGCAGAGGAGGTTTTCAAAATGGCAGAATAGAGGAGGTCGTTTTCCTGGCTGCTCCGTGGAGTGAAACCAAGAAAGCAGACAGGCAACTTCTCAGCAAGGTGGGTGAACAAAAAATAGTGGGGGCAATTTCCTGGAATTTAAAACTGGACATTCAAAGCCGATCCGGGACTCAGGAGGTTGGAAACACCAACCAGAGTGGTTCTCCCTGTGAGCATAGGGAGGGATAAGGGAATTAAAGGAACCTATATTTTTGGGAAGCCCAAGGCAGGTCTGGGTATGGATCATTTAGAGATCAAGGACACTGCCTGGCAAACCTGAAAGACTTGCTGCATGATATTCAAGATACATGTGTGGGGAAAGAAGCCACCATCTCTCCAGGCAGTGTACAGAGGACAAAGGAAGGAACCATTTTGCAGCACTGTGTGGGGGGTCAGCAGCTGAGGGGACTGATTCCTGGCAATCCTGAGATTCGAAATACAGGCCCAGTAAACACACACTGCTTGACATAGAGTGTGCTTAAGTGACCAAGAGAAAATCAAAGTGGAGAGAGGTTTCCACAAGGGAAACTGGCTGTGGAAACCCACCCAGTTCTACCCCTCCCCCTCCAATCTGATCACTTGCAGGACCTGCTGGGAGAGATGCATCTGGCCTGGAACTCAGAAGGGTGGGGTGGGAGAGATTGTTTGAAGACTGAACCTGAGACCAGGACGTGTGGGGTCAGCAGATGATGTAGAAGGCTAAGAATTGGGTCCCCCACCACATGAGTGGACCCCAGGGATCTCCCCTGGGTTGGCTGAAAGCCTGGACCAGCAAGTACTGTTTGCTGGAGGTGCACTGATTTAAAATCTCCAGACCAATTGGCCTTCAGGAAAGAGCTTGTGGCCAACCTAAGCCTGAACCCTAAATTCCTCCAGGAATTTTGCATATGGAATTACCTCTCTCACTCCAGAAATCCAGAGGGTAGAGCTTCACTCCAGACAACACCATCTAAAGCTGCTAAGAAGAGAAACTGAGAACCTTTTGAACTCCAATGGAAAGAATTCTTTAACTTTTCATCAAGATCTTTTTTTTTTTTTAATTTTAATTCTTTTTCTCTTTTTCATTGTGACCTTAATGGTACATGGACATTTATATACATTCATATTTGTTTTTTTCTCATTTCTAGCATTTTTGAAGCCAGTTGTTTTTCATGGTTTAGTTTTTTTTTTTTGTGAATTAGGATTAGTTTATTTTAATTTTGTTTTGTATTCTTTTATTTTTAATTTTTTAAAATTTTTACTTTATACATGTATTTTTTTCTCCTACCTGTTTTCCTTTTCTTCTGCTAACAGCCAGTCTCTATTATTCTTTCATTCTTCCTTTTTTTATTTCTTCTTCCCTCCTCCCTCATAATCTCACACCCTATATCACTTCTGTTCTCTCCCTGTCCACCATTTGAAATTATAAACCCTTTTGCAAACTTGCCGTTTTTATTGTAGGCAATAACTGATCGTATCATTTCTGTTTATAGTAATAATTAACATTGTAGACATCATAATAGGAACTTCTTGGTTTAATGCTCCATATTGTTCGCACTGGTTTTTATTATCTGTCTCCCCCTAAACAGTGCGGTACTAGAAATCTTCAGGGACACTATAAGTCCACAGGGTAGAAACTGTACTGCCTCGGATCATACTGTTAGATGGGTAGACACACAAACAACATGAAGAAGGCACAATATGAAAAAGCAAGGGAACAAATTGTCCCAAACAAACCAAAATACTCCAATAACAGAATGCATTGACAACACCGTGGAAAGAAATGTCAGAGAAGGAGTTTAGAATGTACATAGTTAAATTGATCTGTGAAGTAAAGGTTGATGTAAGAGAGCAAATACAGGTAGCAAAAGATCACTTTAATAAAGAGATAGGAGATTCTGGGAGAGAAAAAAAAGCAAACAGAGATCCTTGAAATGAAGGAAACAATAAACCAAAGTAAAAATTCAATAGAAAGCATCATCAACAGACTAGACCACTTGAAAGACAGAACCTCAGGCAATAGAGACAAAATATATGATCTTGAAAATAGAGTTGACCACAGAGAGAAAATGTTAAGAAACCATGGACAGAACTTCCAAGAACTATGAAATAACATGAAAAGACCAAATTTAAGATTTATCAGAATAGAAGAAGATATGGAGATACAAACCAAAGCAATGCACAATCTTTTCAATGAAATTCCAAACCTAAAGAATGAAATGGAAAATCAAGAGGTTTACAGTACCCCCACTGTACAAATTACAACAGACTCACCTCAAGTCACATTATAATAAAAATGCCTAACATACAGAATAAGGATAGAATTTTAAAGGCTTTGAGAGAAAAATATCAGATTACATATAGGGGAAACCAATTCAGATCTCAGTTGATTTCTCAATGCAGACCCTCAGAGCTGGGAGGTCCTGGAATAATATACACGAAACTCTGAAAGAAAATGGATGCCAACCAAGAATCCCACATCCAGCAAAATTAAGCTTTAGATTTGAAGATGAAAAAAAAAACGTCCATGATAAACAAAAGTTAAAAGAATTTGCAACTGGAAAGCCTGCACTACAGAATATTCTCAACAAAATATCCCATGAAGACAAAACGAAAAAAAAAAAAAAAAAAAACAGTGAAAACCAGCAAAGGGAGGAACCACACTAAAGGAATAGTCAATCAAAGGAGAAACTAACTCAAATTAAAAACTAGACGGAAACCTAAATGACCAGAAATACAAATCATATCTTAAAAATAACTTTGAACACTAATGGCCTAAATTCATCAACCAAAAGACACAGACTGATAGATTGGATTTAAAAAAAGACCCAACAATATGCTGTCTCCAAGATACTCACTTCATAGGCAAAGACATGCACAGACTGAAGGTGAAAGGATGGGGGAAAAAATAATCACTCACATGGATCATGAAAACAGGGGTTTCTATCCTCATATCAGATAAAGTGGACTTTAAGTCAAAGTTAATCAGAAGGGACAAAGAAGTCCGTTTCATAGTACTTGAAGGAATTATACAGCAACAAGGCATAATAATAATAAATATTTATGCCCCAAACAATGAAATGTCAATGTACATCAAACAACCCCTTCTCAATTTCAAGAATCAAATATAACACAACCCAATAATACTGGCTAACTTTAACATACCTCTGTCACCACTGGATAGATCCTCCAAACAAAAACTAAATAAACTATAGAAGTAAAAAATAAAATTGATAATTTAGACTTAACAGACTTATATAGAATATTTCATCCATCAATGACTGAATACACTTTATTCTCAGCAACACACAGAGCCTTCTCCAATATAGGCCATGCTATGTAATCTATCACATATGTTGGCACACAATTGTAATTTTACCTTAATACCTTTTTAGCATCTATAGAGTTATATTGATAGCTCTCTTTCCATTGATATTAATTTTTATTTTCTTGCTTTTATCTTGATTAGAGTTGTTTATTTTTCTATCAAAATTTACCTGTATTTTTTCAGTTGTATCTCATATATTTCTCTCCTCTTATTTTTTCCTTCCTACTACATAATTTGAAAATAATTTCACTGTTATTCTAGCTTTTTTTGAGTCAAAGTACTTTAAGTTATAAATGTTCATCTGAGAACTGTTTCATCTCAGAGATCCAGATAGATTAAGCTTTTATTATCAATTTTTATTATCACTTAGCTTCAAAGCACTATTTACTTTTCTCGTGCTTTTCTCCTTGGCCTCTGAGATATTTATAAGTGTACCATTTAATTTTGAAATAGTTGACATGTGGGGATGCGGTTCTAGATATCTTAAGGTGATTGATTTCTAATGTAATAAATTATGCAGAAAACAGTCTGCATGATTTCAAATTTTAAAAAAGTAATTTTATATTGATTGTATTGGTTTCATACATGTCAAAACTAATGAAACTGCATGTTTCAAATATGTGCATTTTATTGTACTTCAATTTTATCTCAATAAAGCTATGGGAAAAAAATTAAAACAGTCACGGGCCTGAAAATGGCACGTTTGACTTCCAAATTCTCCAAGATCTTGAACACCACAATGGCAAATGGTCTAAGGTTCCCCATGTCCAGGCCTCTGCTCCAGGCCTGTACCTCTGCTCCAGACTTTCTCTCTACCAAAACTGCTCAACTTTTCACATTCTTCTCCTCAATAAAAAAACACTGCTTCCTCTTCAGGAGCTCTGCTTTCTTTCTATTACTTTAACAAATTCTGTAACTTTGCTCTCTCATTCTCTCTCTCTCTCTCTCTCTCTCTCTCTCTCTCTCTCTCTCTCTCGCATCCATTGACTTCATTTTTCAAATTCACAAGACAAAGAACCTACCCATCCACCTTCTGTGTTACATTTAAGGGGGCCCATCTGGGATCTACAGAGGGGTGAGTAATACAGACAAGGGACCTCTCATTTCTCATCTGTGCTCTTTCTTAGTGAACAAACTGTCTTTACACCAGGCACCTGTCAGCCAGTTAAAAATGTCTAGCGCAGCTGCTAGTCTTAAGACTCAGGTGCCTGCTGGGGCAGGCAGGAATGGTCTGCTTTTGCTTAGGCATTGAGAATGTGGGTCTTGGCTTGCTTCAATTTCTTTTCTGTGGGAGAGAATTCATGCATGGGACAGAGAAAGGCTTGAGACAATTGAAGGCAGAACACTGGGTGCCGCCCTGGTGCTGCAGTTCTCATATCCAGAGTCTGACCTTGACAGCCCTCAGGGGTATCAAATATCAACCACCATCTGTCTTTCTGTTCCTGACTGGCTTGGCCAATGGTAAAGGATGCCCTCACCTGATGAATCTTGAATCCTGAGATGAAGTCAGTCTGATCTGAGGTCTTCGGAAAAAAAGTGACCCAGAGTATGAACCAAGCAGTCTCTCCCCTTTCACGCAGAAAGGCCTCTTCCACATGAACACTCTGGTGCTCAGTCTACTCCCAGGGACTCTGTATGTCCTACTGACACTCAATTCTTTTACCTTCTTTCTCTCAAATATCTACATGGAGACTTTAGGGACCTCCAAGGTTTCAAACACTTTCTGAGACCACCTTATAGCCCAGAACCCACCAAACTATTCATGCTATCTAATTCTAAACTAGTTCAATTTGCCTATTGTGCCTTGCTTGATTCTTCCCAAGGAAACCACAGTAAAGACTCTGGGTCATGATTCCTCCTTTGCTCTTTGTGTCTGACACTTGGCATGGCATGACCACTTTTGCAGGCTAGAGGACTATAAAGTAGTTGTGCCTGTCACTTTATCATCCCTGATTAAAATAAATCCTGAGTATGTTTTGAAATAATGATTGAATGTAATATATAATATCAATAGAATAAAAAGCAAAAGTCACCTATCATCTTAATAGATGAATTTGTCAAAGTCTAATACCTTTTCATGACATAAATGCTCAACAAACTAGAACAAAATGAACTTTCCTCAATCTGATAAAAGGTATCAATGAAAAATTCACACTAACTTCATGCAAAATTGCCAAGACTAAACGTTACTCATTTTACAGATAAGGAACAAGAAAGGATTTTTATTCTTTGTTTCATCCTGTTGTATGGGTGATTTAACTACCTCCCAACCCTTTTAATTTTTTGTTATGAGACAGGGTCTTGGTAAGTTGCTGAGGCTGGCCTCAAACTTTCGATTCTCCTGCCTCAGCCTTCCAAGAGGCTGGGATTATAGACATGTGCCACTGTACCCAGCAAGGAATTTTATTCTTGACTTTTCAACATTATACTATAGATGCTAGCCAGGGCAATTAGATAATAAAAAGAAACAAAAGTCCTCCAGATAAGAAAGGAAGAAATAAACTTCTATAGAAGACATAATCTCATAGATAGAAAATCCTAAGGAATCCACTTAAAAAAACTGTTAAAATTAATAAATGAATTCAGTAAGGTTTCATGACATAAGATGAATATACAAAAATCAACTATAAAAAGAAAACAATAATAATGTCTTATTTCATACACAAAAAAATCAACTGTATTTCTAAACAATCTAAAAATTAAATTAAGAAAACATTTCCATTTCCACAATCATCAAAAGAAAATACTTAGGAATAAGTTTAACGAAAGAAGTGTAAAACATTCTGAAAACTACAAAGCATTGTTGGAAGAAACTTATGCTCTACAAACTGGAAAAAACCAACATTGGTATGTTCATGGATCAGAAGACTTAACATTGTAAACAATACTCACCAAATTGATGTACAGATTCATTATAATTCCTATCAGAACTCCAACTGGTAACTTTGAAAAAATTGACAAGATGATTATAAAATAATGTGGAATTGTGAAGGACCAAGAATAGCTAACACAATATTGAACAGAAGAAAAAGAATTCACATTTTCTGATGTCACAGCTTACTACCAATCAACAGTGATTAAGGCAGTAATGGCTCAAGGGTAGGTATGCAGGCTCATGTCATAGGGCTAGGGATGTGGCTTGGTGGTAAAGGGCTTGCTTAGTATGTATGAGGCACTGGGTTTGGTAAACAGCACTGAAAACAACAACAACCTCAACAACAACAACAACAATTGATAATGTAATTCTATTAATGTAATATAATTGAGAATTATGGGGAGTTGGCTTGACACAACCACAGCCATCTTGAGACATAATAATGGCTATGATTGCCCTTGAGTAATCCTAGTTGGTTTTTCCTACAAAGTTTCCAAGCATTCTGTAAATAAACAAAACTATTAAAGTGATGTGCGGAGATTAATGACCAGGTCTGGTGGTATTGGGGCCAGGAATGTGCCTGCCATCTTTGACATTAGCTCAAAATAAACTGGTTATATCTCATTCTTCCCAGCTTGGATGAAGTCACTTTGGTCAGGAGCTACTTCATAGCTCCCTTTCTCAGACCCAAATTGAAGGGCACCCTGGTCTTGCTACTACCCTGGATCAATAAATTTCATCCTGTGCAATCCTGGATCTATCTTCTTTCTTTGGTCTCACTGGGAGACTTGCAGACAGTTCTCATGCATTGGGATTAGATTTTTCTGGAAAAATTGGCAAGCCAGAAGGAGACTAAGGAAATGGTCAAGGAAAAGGAAGTTTCTGTGTGGGAAGTCTCAGGTAGGCCATCTAATTCTATGTAGGAAGGAGTGGTCTTTATGATAGATGCTTGCCACTTTCCAATACTAAGATTGCTGAGAAAATGGAAGATCAGGATCCAAGTTAGTTACCCTAGCTTGGGCAGGTGGGAGGAGAACTATGTTAGCTATCATCTTGCAATCAGAATGGGATGAAAAAATTGGAATGCCTGGGAAGAAATGAGTAAAGAAGGACCTGAGGTTCAAATGATAGAGGGTGGAACCCCAATCCCCCAATCCACAAGTCTTGCTTTTCTATTTGGCTAACCAAATAGCCCGTATCAGCAACCATCCACTGGCAGTGGCAAGATGTCACCTTTCCTTTGCAAGTGGGATAAGTGACATTCAGCACACTGCTGCTCCAAACCCAGGGATCCACCCCTAATGATAAAGTGTGGGAGTGGGAGGAACCCATCATGTTATTTATCCTTTTTTTTTTCTTTCTTTTTTTTTTGGTGCAGGCATATTGAACTGAACTCAGGGACACTCATCACTGACCCACATCCCCAGCCCTATTTTATATTTTATTTAGAGACAGGGTCTCACCGAGTTGCTTAGCACCTTGCTTTTGCTGAGGCTGGCTTAAAACTTGCAATCCTCCTGCCTCAGCTTCCCAAGCCACTGGAATTACAGGCATGTGTCACTGCACCACACCCTTTTAATTTTTTATTTTGGGACAGGATCTTGATAAATTCCTTAGGGCCTTGCTAAGTTGCTGAGGCTGGCTTTGAACTTTTCGTCATTAGGAGTGGGGCCACGTTTTTCCCCAGAGTGAGGGATTATAGTGACACCCCCTCCTCCACAGAAAATATCAACTAAACTTCTCCAGAAATCTTCACCCTAATTGATTTTGGGACTATCAGCAAAAGTCTCTACAAAAGAGTTCAATGTAGGTAAACTTCCTATTTTCCTGTTGCTCCATTTTACTTGGTCACTGGTCTGGAAGAAATCAGCACTCCAGGTGCTGAATGCCCCTTTAGCCCCTTTACTAGTTTTTCACAAACATTTACCCAGTATAGTAGTTTGTAGAAGTGTGTTAGCAAATGCAAAATGTGATTAAAAAAAAAAAAAAAAGCAGATTCTTTAACAAGTCCTCTGTCCTTGAGCTGGGCTTCACAGAGATGTCTACATTTCTAAGAGAAGTTACCACTTGGGCTCCATGGTAACAGCTGGCAGGGTGGAAAGAATGGGGAGAAGAAGCTCTCCCCTTCTCAGGTGTTGTCCTTGAAGAGTTAACTTGCCAAGAACAGTGAAAGAAAAAGCTGCTTTTATGTGAACTTCTGCAGATTGTGAACTTCTGAGCCCCTCCCCTTACATGCTGGGTATAAAGTTCTGAAACCACCTGAACTTGGGTTCAGGGGGATTAATTGATTACAGCAAAAGCTGTGCCCTCTGAATCTGGCTGGAGCCAAATAAAACTGTTTCCTGATATTTTTGGTGCCTGGCCTCATCTGTCCCCTACACCAGGATATGAGGGGTAACCAGAGGTTTTATGTGGAACCCACTACTTACTGGTCCTCTGGGAACATTATAAACAAGTCCATAGAAAGCCAGAATGCTTTTGGGTTGGAAAAAGCTATTGATGAATCTGGGGTAAGACCAACTGAGTAAAACACATATTGTTGCATCTAGAAAGTACGAGGGTTCCTGCTATTCCATTTTGGTACTGATCTCCCTGTTTCCCCCAAACATTTTAGGGGTGGACATTCTATTAAAAAAGATGTTGCAGATATATTTCTGTGTAGGAACTAAGACATATGTTTATCTTTTTCTTTTTAAAAAATATTGTTTTAAGTTGTAGACAGACACAATATATTTATTTATTTTTATGTGGTGCTGAGGATTGAACCCAGTGCCTCACACATGCGAGGCAAACACTCTACTACTGAGCCACAACCCCAGCCCCACGTTTAACTTTTTTTTTTTTTTAGGGTGCTGGCATGAAGTTAATCATGCCACATCTGCTTTCTAGTTATCTTGGTTGAGTAGTAAAAGCAATATTGAGCTTTCCCACCCCTTGTCAACACAAGGCCATACAAGCTGCCATGTGGATATGCTGAGATTAACCCTGTCTGGGTGGGAAAGACAGATGGGACTTGAAGAAAGACTGTCAACTGTAGTGAATTCAATAAAGTCTGTTTCCTATCTGTGCCTAATTGTCACCCACGTCCCATGCGGGCGATGGAATCAGGGTCACTCCGCATGAGTTGGGCTGGCAATGAAAAGACCACACAAACACAAAATACCTTTTTCAGGGTCGGGGACAGTTCTGAGACTTCAGGGGTCAGCTCCTGTGCTGGAGGGCAAGAGGAGCAAAGGAGGCAAGAGAGAGAATGCCCCAAACCCTTGTATTTATTGGGGAAAAGACATTTGATAGAATATTCCACCCAAATAAGGCAAGGGGTTATGTTTCAAGAAATAGGAGGGTGTAGCCCAGTCTCGTTGGGTGACGTCCACTCCCAGAGCTGCACTTCCTTGCCCAGTGAAGGTAAGGCCCACTTGCTTCTCACTGTATGCAATGCCAGTTCAATAACCTTCATTACTCAAGGCAAAGGGGGTGTGCTCAGCTCCTGTTCAAAGAGGCCGCCAACACCTAATGTTACTCAGGTACTGGGAAAAAAAAATCACTGTTTCTTAGTTCTGCACATGCTGTCCCGGACTTAGCTAATGCCTTTTCCAGCATTCCTTTACAATCTGATGCCAGAGCCAATTTGTCTTCACTTGGGAGGAAGACAATGGACATTCCACATGGTCAACTATTTGTTATGATGTGGTGATTCAGGGTCTCTCTGTTCTCATTCCCTGCTGATAGTGCCTGCTTCCATTTTATTGATAATATCATGCTAATGGTGAAGATTAAAATCTCTTAGAGGACAGAGTATAACACCTGTACTCATCTCCATATGAGGGGTGGTTTGTCAACCCAACCAGATTTAGGGCCCTGAACTGTCCGAGAAGTTCCTGGGGGTGGTCAGGTAGGATGACTCATTTGGTTTGGAGCATGGTAGAAGATAACGTGCAAACCTTCCAATTCCGCATATGGGAAGGGATGTAGAGGCTTTTGTGGGACTCCTGAGTTACTGGAAGCTTTCATTACTCATCTAACTGGATGCCCACACTCCCTGCACCAGTGGGTTAAGAAGGGAGCCACACAGGAGGGATTGGGATGCTCTCAGCGAGAGGCACTTGTGAAAGCAAAGACTTGGACAGCCCAGGCACACTCTATCGCATGTCAAGGCAATTAGATGTCATCTACTCAGCAGATGGCTGGAGTTAAGGTCTCTGAAAAGAATAACAAGGACACAAGATTTTTGGTCACAGCTCTGGAAGGGAGCTGAAACTAGGTATCCCTCATTAGAAAAGCAATTTCTAGCAGTGTATACAGAGACTTACTACAGGTGGGGCCACTGACCAAGACTCTACCAGTCACAGTGAGAACTGTCCTACCTATAAAGGTGGATGGATGGCCTTTTAAAATAAGCCTCAACCTGTTATAGCACAGATCTCTAAATAAGTGGCATGTGTATCCTCATCACAGTGTCCTCTCCAAAAGCTTATGAACTCTTTAGTGGTGGATAGCATCAGGCTCAGTTATTTTGAAACCACCTCCCCACTCCAGGTGGCCACCCAATGCATATGATCTCTTCAGTAGGGGATGGCCCATATCCAAAAATGCTTGCTGTACAGATGGATCCTGCAGCGGGAGGCCATGTATCTGGACTGCTGCAGGTGTAACCTGCTATGGATGCTGGTTTGAGTGTTAATACAGAATCACAGCAGCCAATGGGCTGAGCTCTCGGCTCGTAGCAACTGAGCCAAGGCTGCTGGTGATTCGTACTGAATGTTACTGATGTTCTTTGTCCTGTGAATTTAAAGAATGAGCTCCACAGACATGAAGGGTGAGTGAAGTAACAGGATTTATTAAAGCAATAGAAAGAAAGCAGAGATCCCTCGGGAGACAAGTCCCAAAGAGGATTGCCAATGGGTGGTTATTGTCTGGGGATTTATATGATAATTTTAGAGGGGAATTAGGTGGTCTTGAAGACTATACGTTAGAGATTTTAAACAGCAGGGTTTTTTTCAGTCCAGTCACACTAGGGGACCTGGTGTTCATGCAGCATTGTCTAATCAGGGTATTGATTATGTGCTATATTGCCTCATGGTTCCCGTGCATACCTTCAGGCCCCAATGGTCTACCCCATTTGTAAACATATAAGAACGGGAACTTAATACTGTCTGCCTAACACATTTCTATCTCTTGCTGTCCCTGAGGCTTTCCTTACATATGGGTGTCACAATGACAAATGGCCTATATTGGGAAAGCCTCCCTGGGGAGCTATGAGCCACACGAATCAGGGCACAACTTGGTTAGTTTTCAGAAGTTCGATTCTCAGAATATCCTAAACAAAACCATTTTGTAACCACTATGATCCCACTTCAGCAAAACTGTATATCATGTGCTCACATCAAGACTGGCACTTCTGGAAATAGGGAGGTAAATGTTTTAATGGTGTAGGCTGAGTTGGGTTCAGCAGCACACACCTGTAATCCCAGCAACCTGGGAGGCAGAGTCAAGAGGATCACAAGTTCAAGGCCAGCCTCAGCAACTTAGTGAGACCCTCAGCAACTTAGCAACACCCTGTTCTCAGTATAAAAAGTAGAAAGGACTGGGGAGGTAGCCCAGTGGTAAAGTGTCCCTGGGTTCAATCAAAGTGCTAAAGTAGGATGGAACACAGCTATGGGGGTAAGATTGCCCGTAAAATATAGTGACTTGTGGCTGCCATTTTGGTGTGATTATACCTCTGGCACCATGGATTTGACCCACTGAGCTGTCTAACCCATGAGCAGTTTGATTATATTGGCCCTTTGCCAAATAGTAAAGGCTAGAACTGTGCCTTAACCTATGTAGACACAGCCACAGACATTATATAAAGCCTCTCCTAGCAAAAGATTTAGCCAGACTGCCATTATCTCTGACACAGAGCTTTAGAATTGATGTGTGATATAGATACCTGCACTGCATTGACAGTGACTAGGCCACCCATTTTGGAGGACATGCTGTCCAGGATTTGGCCCAAACATACTGATGTGTCATGATACTGCCATCTGCCATAAAACACTGAGGCAGTAAGGTTGGTTGGAAAGAAGAAATGGCTTGTTAAAATAAGATATGGACCATAGTAGGCAAAGTCACCTTGCTTGCTAAAGTCCTTGGAGAAGCGTTAATAAGTTTTAATGCCTATACAGCTGGCATTCCTGCTGCTCATTAGCACCTAAAAGCTCCATACCCTGTCCCCAAACCACCCATGTCCAAGTTGTACATCCAGATGTGATACTGCCAGTTGACAGAAAACACTTCCATTTTGTAGACTGTAACCATTAAATCTGGGGGAGGGAACAAGTGGGAGACACAAGTGGTTTGACCTCCCCTACATTGGTCAGTTATTTCTGACCACAGTGTGGAGGATATCTGGCCCTCCCAACTAGATCCCTGTTGATCCTTTTGGACTCTCTGACTATAGTCAGATTTATGTCCTGAATTGGTTCTTGAGTTGGCCACTAGAGTTGGCCTCCTTGTCTGGTGTACCCTTTTGCCCTTAGTTTTAAGGATCACTCACAGATCTTGTCCTGTTGGCCAGCACCTGGTTTCACCACACCAGCCCCAGCTGCTGCCTGCTGCTCTGTTGCCTAATAGAAATGATGCCACTAGGATTGTCTTGATGGACAGTGCAGATTTACCCTTGCCAAATACAAAGTGAACATTTTTTTTTTTTGTCCATAGTCTTGTTTCCCCTGGAATGCATGCTATTATCAAGACAAAACCTGTACACCCTGTCTGTCACACACCTCATGTCACATGAAAACCCAAGTCGATCCTGTCCTTAGGATACATACTAGGCTACTGGTTAGTTCTTGGGGCTCATGGTGGAAAAAATAATCATTTGTGTAAGTATTGTCTTTTTGTGCATGTGCCTCTACAATTTCTGTGGACTCTGCTTACATGCTGGGTAAATGCCTTAATAACTGAAGGCTCAGGGCACATTGTGGAAAGGTGGGGAGCAGGGGAATGAGATTGTAAGGTTTTTGATATTAGCTTAAGATAGACCAGGGACTTCCAACTCAGAGGAAGTCATGTTTGTCTTGACCACTTCACAAACACTTTTCTCTGATCCAAATCAGAGGATCCACTAGTCTTATTGCTGCCCAGGACCATACATTTCACTCTGTGCAACAAGGATCTAGGGATCTGCCCTTTCCTTGGGTCTAATAGCACCTTATAGATGGTTCTCACACACTGGGACAGGCTTTTCCTAGAATAATAAGTCCAGAAATAAAGCCAGTTAATTTTCAACAAGGCTATCCAAACCATCCAATAGTGATAGATAGCCTTTTCAAGACATAGTGCCAGAACTAGATATTCATGTGCAAAAGAATGAACTTGAACCATATATAAAAATTATCCCCTAATGGATCAAAGAAAGCAAATTTTCATGACCTTGGAATGGGCAAAGGATCTGTAAAGTCCAACAAAACACAAACACTACAATAAATTGAACCTTGTCAAAATTGTTTCTCCCAGTGGTGCAGACCTGTAATCCCAGCTACTTGGGAGATAGTGAGATAAGAAGATCACAAGTTCAAGGCCAAGCCTTAGCAACTTTATCAAGATGGTTTCAAAATAAAAAATTAGAGTGGCAATGTATCCTAGTGGTTCAATCCTTAGTACCAGTAAAGCTTTTGCTTCCATGGGCAACACCAAAAATGTGGGAAAAATAAAAATACAACGAATCATCTATCTGATAAAGAAATGCATCCAGAATCTATAAAGGTCAGTTCATAAGAGAGCCAGGTGTGGGAGCATGTCCTTATTTTCCCAGCTACTCAGAAGGTTCAGGCAGGAGGATCATGTGAGCCCAGCATAGCGGGCAACAGTCCTGTCTGAATGAGTTAATGAATAAATAAGTGAATGAAAATAGATAATCCAATAAAAAATGAGCAAAGTCTCTCTGAATAGACAATTTTTCCAAGAATGATAAATAGGCATTAAACACATAGAAAAAATGCTTGACATAATTGGTCACTAGGGAAATACAAATAAAAATCATGGAATACATGCCATTTCACATTGACTTGGATGAATATAATAAAAAAGATACCAAGTAATGGCAAAAAGGTGAAGAAATGGAACCCTCATGCACAACTGGTGGGAATGTAAAAGGATGCAGCTGCTTTGGAAAACAACCAGGCATTGATTAAACATTACGAGATGGCACAGCAATTCCATACCTAGGTATAAAACCAAGAGAAATGAAAACACACATCCACAAAAGTTACTGAAAGATTCCTTAGAGGACTATTTACAATAGACAAAAGGTGAAAATAATTCAGTGTATCAACTGATAAAATGGATAAGCAAAATCTTTGACAAAACATTGTTTTTATAAAGAATGTAAATTTGAGCTGGGTATGGTAGCCCACACCTTTATTTCCAGCTCTACAGGAGGCTGAAATCAGATCAGTCTGTGCAACTTAGCAAGACCTCATCTCAAAAGTGAGGCATCCAGTCACAAAAATATCCAGCACAAAGAAATTGACAGAGGCCGGGTGTGGCTGGCACACACCTGTAATCCCAGAGGCTTGGGAGGCTGAGGCAGGAGGATCAGGAGTTCAAAACCAGCCTCAGCAATGGTGAGGCGCTAGGCAACTCAATGAGACCCTGTCTCTAAATACAAAATAGGGCTGGGGATGTGGCTCAGTGGTGGAGTGCCCCTGAATTCAATCCCCAGTACCAAAAAAAAAAAAAAAAAAGGAAAAAAGAAATTGACAGAAAGAGTAGATTAGTAGTTGTTTATGGGTGGGGAAATAGAATATTTATGGGTTCTCCAAAAAGAACCTTTAGTATAGGCGATGAAATGTTCTAAAACTGTAGTGATGGTTGCATATTATCTGACTATACTAAAAATCTTGAATTGCCAGAGCAAATTGCATTACTCAATAAGAGTTTAAAAGATGGCATCTTGAAGTTGGTTCTCTGATTTCCTAATGAAGACTAGATAGGGAATTAAAGTTGGGCAGTATATGTCACCAGGCCTTATAAAGTGTAAAATGGAATTTTTACATAACTGGAAAGTTTTGAGCAAGGAGTTACAAGACACTGACTTTCAGATTTTCTTATTGCTAGGTAAAGAACAACCTGGGAGCCCCAAGATCATGTAGGAGGTATTGCAGTTGTTCAAGTGTGAGACTTACCTACTCCCTCTCCTACAAATCCTTTTCATTAGTTATTTAAAACCTCCAAGTGGTTACTGTAGCAGTATTAGAGGCCAGTGAGAAAAGTGCCTTCAGAATTGCTTTAAGTAGCTTAGAAAAATGCCCCCCCTCCCTTCTGGGGGAAAAGGAATGGCATTTAAATTTACTGGTCATTAATTCTTTGGCATGGTTTGATCAGTTGTCAAGAAACCATGCTACTTCAGAAGCTGTAAATAGTTGTTACACTTAATGTCATCTGATTATATCACTGCTTGGCTACTGAAATATTTTCTGCAACATGGATGAATGTAAAGTTAAGTTATAGAAGTGGGCAAGACCCCATCACATCAAAGGTAAGCATGACATAGTATCCCCATCAGAAAGTTTCTGTAAAGCCTTTGTGTGTTCTATCACTGTCTGTATCCAAATTTTATTTATTCTTTATAGTCATCTCAAATGTTTCTACTCAATATCTAGGAAGCCTTTTAAGATCTGTCCAGGCAAAATTCGCTAGACATAACCTTTTTCTGGGTATATTATTTCTTTACTATTATGACAATAAGTATCTTACTGAATCAGATTATTTAGTAAATTTACTTATATTAGACTTAAACTGAAAGCTGCTAGAGAATAAAGGATTTTCCTTTGTGTTCTCAGTTTCTAGTGGTGTTTGATCCTCAGCAGCCGATTAAAAAGTTTACCGAGTGGGTCAGTTCAGAAATACCTTAGAATTTAACCAATGCATTGATACAGATATATGGTTGCTATATATGGTTTCTATAGAGTATAACTGATGAACTATCCTAAAAATGTTGTTAGCAGTGTTTTGGTAAAAAGCAATATAAAAATACATTTATGCATAAATTCATTATAACAGAGTTCATTTAGAATTGGCAATTTGTGTAAAATCTTCTTTTATGGGGGGAGTACATCTATTAAAAACAGTATAATATGGTTATGTTTACCAAATTGCATTGGTTTAAAAAATATTACCTTGACAGTATATCTTTTTATCAATTTTTTTATTGTGCTACTTGTGCAAAGGAATAAAATTAAGTGCTTACTAAATCATATTTAGATCTTTATTAACAAATTCATTTAAATAAGTTTAATATTCCATAAATGACAAGCAGCTTAAATATAAGTTTTATAATTATCATTAAAAAATTAATAAAATCAAAATCAGTTAAATTTTCAAAAAGGCAATGTGACATTTACCACTAACCTGACTAAATGGCCGCACTCGTACTGCTACTATCACACGGTCGCTACTTGGCAGAGGCATTTTCATCATTTTCTCATTGTCCATACTGTTATTTGGTAGAAAAATAATGTAGAAAGCCACACTGCTATGCTTCATACTAAAACATTAAAAGCTTAGCTGACAAAGGCAGTTTGTTTCCAGATCATCAATTATTAATGGTCCATTCATTACACACTATCAATTACCTAGTATAAATTATTTTACAACACTTATTTATTGATGAAATTTATGGCCTGCATCAAGTATCATTACTTCATTGCACAAAGTCTTACTGCAGAAAAAGGGGTGCTTTCATTTTTTTTCTTGTTCTTTATCTACTCATCTCTTCCCATTCTCAATCTGTGCCTGAGGTCCTATGATAATTAATTTGCCAGTTTTAAATCCTGAATATTAAGGGAATTCTGTGATTCAGTAAGTTTCTTCATAGCAAGAATATTATAAAATTTATCCAAACTTCTCCCATTATCAATATTAGGCACACACAAGGTGTACTGAATATTGGTAAAACAGATTTATTTTACATTTTCTTCTCAAATCTTTTCATGAGGTTGCTAATAAGCAGTGAACCGGTCAATCTAACCTGGGTAATAAGTCTCTGAATTAAGAGACATTAAAGATAAATAGCCTTAAGCTTGCTGAACAAGAAATGCCAATATTATAGTTAACCACAATGCATTACTTGGAAAACTACTCATTTGAGGTAGGTAGATTACACAAAATTTGTGAAACTACAAAAAGGCAGCAAAATTACATGCCCATAATTCAATTTCAGCATAGTAACAGGCAAAACCAAATAAAAGTACACATTATGATTAGAAATCTTAATCACAAAATCAAAGTGCATAAGTTATAAAATAACAACTTTAAAAAATAATAGTTCAATCACCCTCATTTTAAGATTGGTCTAGTATTTTAACTATAGAGAGAAAAATGGGACAAATGCCTACTAGCATATAAAAATCATTAAGACAGAAATTCCCTTTCAAAAATCTAACAGACACAAACTACTGTTAAGTATACATTTTATTTAACATTCCAATAAGAAGCCATATTTACATATTATATAAATGTATGAAGTCTTAATATAAAATAGAAAAAACACCTGAACTAAAAGAATCACACTCCGTATGGAGTTACTTTACTTACTGAAGACATTCTATTTTTTTTTTTTTTTTTTTTTTTTTAAAGAGAGAGTGAGAGAGATAGAGGTAGAGAGAGAGAGAATTTTTTAATATTTATTTATTAGTTCTCGGCGGACACAACATCTTTGTTTGTATGTGGTGCTGAGGATCGAACCCGGGCCGCACGCATGCCAGGCGAGCACGCTACCGCTTGAGCCACATCCCCAGCCCCTGAAGACATTCTATTTACAAAAATTAACAAGAGTTTATATAAATTATTTTCTTCCAAATTGGATAATTTTTAATAATCCACACAATTTTGATGACTTTACAAACAGGTGTACATTAGAATCTTGGAAAAAAATTATAGCATTTTCCTGCGTAAAACTTGCTTTGGAAAGGAGGATGGTTTCTTTCTGCTCCTTCCAAGAGTTTTTCCTTTAACTTCTGCAGTTTTTCTTGATTTGCTCTTTACTTCTTCAATTGGGCTTGCCAAAGGAGAAATCAGCCTAATTTTTACTGGAGGAGGTGACCAAGAACTTTCTTCTTCTGTATTTCTGAAAGAAAGAATCAATTAAGAATAAATGCATGAAGTAACAAAAATAACTGGTTTTTCATCACTCAAAGATAGCTAACCAAATGCTTTCATTTTCCAAGAGAGGTAATGGATTCAAGAGAAAGTGAAGTACAGCTTTAAAAGTCATGTAAGATAATTAGAGGCAGAGTTAAGGTTGTACTTTTATTTTCTGATATGGATATTTTAAAACAATCACTGCTAAATTTTTCCTTAATTGTTTCACATGTATTAATAAATACTGCTGGGTTACAAGGATAAGTGAACCAAGTCTTAGAAGTCATCTGTAGGATGAGGGCCTAGCAGGCCCAGACAGCCTATGAGAGAAAGCAGTTCTTAAACACCAGCAACTGGCAAATGTATGTATAATTTCAAACATGAAGGAGTTTGTCAAGTATGTTCAAAGCAAATTTATAAGTAAATAGTGTTATTAATTATAGTCAAGAGTCTCATTAAATCAGTTTTGAAAGAAAATGAATTGACACCTTTAATGAATCTGAAATGGAGTAATTTCCCCACAGATGTAGTGAAATAATGGCAGGATTTAAACGTTTACAATTATTTACTAATACTAAAAATATCTTTACTAGTGGAAAGGTGAACCATCCCACTTCCTTCCCAATCCACTACAAAAAGGAAGAACAACTGAGAACTAAACTACCTCCATCACCTTTATTTTTTTTTAAAATATTTATTATTTTTTTAGTTAAAGGTATACACAATATCTTATTTTTATATGGTGCTGAGGATTGAATCCAGTGCCTCACGCATACTAGGCAAATGCTTTTCCTCTGGGCCACAACCTCAGCCCCATCACCCTTCTTTAAAAAGTGTGAAGACTTTTGTGGTGGCTATATAGAGATCACTTGTTCAACAGCAAAATCAGTCGATGCTAGAAATGACCATAAGAATTTGCCTTTTTTGCCATGTTGGGAATCAAATCCAGGGCATTGTGTCCATTAGTGCTCTACCACTGAGCTACATTCCCCAGTCATAATTTCCCTTTTAGTTTTTATTTATTTTTAAGATTTTTTTTTTTTTAGTTGTAGATGGACACAATACCTTTATTTATTTATATGGTGCTAAGGATTGAGGGCCTTACAACATGCTAGGCAAGTATTCCAGCCATAATTCCCCTTTTTAAATAAGACTTTTCTTAGCTGTAACTTGAAGAAACAAATGGTTAGATATTATAGAATGGAAAGTCATACTTACTTGCTTGCTTGTTTTGTTTTTGCAATCCTGATTCTTTTCACTTTTTGCTCTACCATAGTTTCTCCTGATTTAGTATCATCTTCCTATGGGTCGAAATTTTACAGAGATAAATCCTAAGTAATTAAACATTTGAAATCTAAACAGTTTTTTATCAAAGAGTCAAAGAATATAGCCAAACACTGCAAATAAATTCAAACTTATCCAGTCCAAAACTGACTCCTTCTGTTCTTCAGTAGAAACTCTGGCTAAGATTGCTGCTCTTTATTCCTCACTCCCAAGTCAACTATGCTCCAAGTTTTCTTTTTTATTTTCAATGTTTCTATTTCCAGTGGAAACTGACAATTGCTCTTCCTACTGCTTAGGTCCCCAAATCCAGGATCTTCATCTTTTAGGGATTAGGCTGCCAACAATTTTTTTTTTCCTGCCTAGAATTCATCTTTCACAAAAATGATCTAATATACAAACATGACTATTGTGAACGAATGTTCCCAGCCTACCCACCCCTGCCATGCATTCTGTACATCTTCTGTCTTCTTGGTCCAGGAATGCCTGTCTCTTCTGCCCTCAGTCTACAGAGGTACTTGGGTATAAATGATTCTTTTTTTTTTTTTAATATTTATTTTTTAGTTGGACACAATATCTATCTATCTATTCATCTATCTATCTATCTATGTGGTGCTGAGGATTGAACACAGGGCCTCGCACATGATAGGCGAGCACTCTACCACTGAGCCACAATCCCAGCCCTGCATAAATGATTCTGATCAAGCAATGAAATACCTATTGTTTTTGCCTCTTCAATTAAACTGTATATTTCATTCAACTGTGAGCTGAGTTATTTTTGTGTAATAACCAATTAATGGCAGATAATTCAATAAATGTCTATAAATTAACATTCATATATATAAAGGACTCACAATCCCTAAAGAATTTCCACTCTAGGGTAATGTGTAACTATGCCATTGAATTAACTCTGAAATAAATTCTTTAATGACACATTAGGGGCTCAAGGACCTATATCATAGGTAAACAAACCCAAATAATTCTGATTACCTCCCAAAAGGTAATTTAAATTACAGCTGCCAGTAAGTAATATATTATCAGCAACATCAAAGATCTGTCTTAAAAGTAGGATCTTCAAGAGTAGAGACATGATGGTTTGGGGTTTTTACCAAAAATGGCTGCTACCTTTAAAGATTATTCAGGAAATATTTTAAAAATAAAAAGTATGTTTAAGCAAACACACAAAATCCTATATTCCTTACCAGTTCATCTACAAGCTTGGATGCACTGGATGTATTCTTTCGTCTGGTCCTCAAAGCAGGAGGTGAGAATACAAACTGAGAAGATAAGTCTGAAACTAATTCTTTCAACTGTGCAGGAGCCTCTATTTTTGCAGCTAAAGAAAAGTTGGGGGGAAAAATATATCTGTATGTATCCAACAAGAAGCTTAGAACAAATGATGCACATTACAAAGATGCAAACATCCCAAAATAGAGAACACAGGGTAGGTACCCCTTAATGACCAAGTTAGGACAAGAGAAATCATGAGGGATAGGGTATGGGGAGAATCTCAGTATCATTTAGGTAAAACAAATGTTTACCTTTAATTGTTTACAAGTATTTAAAGAATCAAACTAAATAATGTTATAATAAAAATATGACATAAAAGGCAGGTACAAAATTGTATAATCCATTAGTTTTTTAATTAAAAAGATTTTTTTTTTTTTAGTTGTAGATGGATAGCAGGATCAAACCCAGTGCCTCACACATGCTAGACAAGTGCTCTGCCACTAAGCTACAGCCCAGCCCAACCCCAGTCCCAATCTGTTAGTTTTAATCATTTCTGCTTCTGGAATCATCTTCTCAGAAACTTTCCCCAACTACTTCAAAGCAGTAAGGAAACAAAGTTTAATATCATGTACAAAAATATTCAGCCTTTATCTACTGTTCCTTCCACATATTCTCATAGATCAGACTATACTATTTTTCTTTCTTTCTTTCTATCTAATCTAATCCAATCTATTTTTGGGGTACTAGGGTCTGAACTTGGGGGCACTCAAATCACTGAGCCACATCCCAGCCCTATTTTGTATTTTTATTTAGAAACAGGGTCTCACTGAGTAGCACTCACTTTTGCTGAGGCTGGCTTTGAACTCTAGTTCTTCCTGCCTCAAGCTCCCGAGCCACTGAGATTATAGGTATGCACCACTATGCCTGGCTACAAATCATTTTGAGGACAAATTGTCAATTATATGGGAAAGTTGCTTTCCTGGGCTTGTGATGGATATGTGACTGCAAAATTACAATGCATTTAAAAAAGTTTCATCAGCATAGTGAATATTGGAGATATAAAAAGGGCTGGGAATGTAGTATAATGGTAAACCACTTGCCTATCATGTGCAAGGTCCTGGGTTTGATACCCAGTACCTGGGGTGGGGAGGGGGATAGTGTTTGTGGATATCATTGGGACATAAGCCAATGGCCACAGTTCTTCAATTTAAAGAGCTGATTCTATTTGGAGAGAAATCAAAATTAAGTCATTAGGATATAAGGACAGAATAAAGAGAAACACTATTCTAATGCTATTTCGAAGAAATAAACACTATGAGCTGGGTACGGAGGTGCACACTTGTAATGCCAGTGAGCCTCAGCAATTTAGCAAGTCCCTAAGCAACTCAGCCAGATCCTGTTGCTAGTAAATATTAAAAAGGCCTGGAGATGTGGCTTGGTGGGTTAAATGTCCCTGGGTTTAATCCCTAGTACCACCCCTCCCCCGCCAAAAAGAAAGAAAAACACTATTGTCAGGTAAATTATAGGATTAAAAAAAGAAAGGAAAAAAAGAAAAAGGCATACTAAATCATACAGAATCCTTGAAATTTCAAAACAAATTTGGAAACATGAAATCTTTGCTTTAAGCCAAATCAAACCACATAGTGCTTTTAAACAAATTTTAGGTTGAAGATTCTGCATATGTAAAATATGAATAAAAATAAAAGTACCTTTCACTTTCCTTGGTACCTCTGCTGCAGGAGGAGAAAATAAAGGCTCATTTTTTGGTTCAGAAAGATCTGGTAACAAGATGGCCTTGCTAGACCTGGTCCTTGTACTACGAGAAGATTTAGCAAAAGTTGAGGTGGCAAGTAATCTTTCTTCTTGGTTATTTGGTTGTTCCTGTGTCATTTCATCTGATACAGAGTGTAATGAACTTTTCTGACATTGATTTTCAGTCTTCTTGGTAAGTTTTTTCTTAGAGCTTGTCACCAAAACAAGTTCCTCATTTGGCACTAGAATGGTTTTTTCTAAAACTGGTTTTCCAACATCAATATTTTCATTTCTAGCTGAGGCATTCCTTGAAGATCTTCGGATGCTAAGAACTCTCTTCTTGGGACTTCTCTCTTCCTTAACAGTCTTAGATCCAACATTTTCTGATGGATTTATTTTCCTTGGTCTACCACGTTTCCTAGTTGTGGCAGGCAAATCAAATTCTGCTTGAAGAATCAACTGGGAGGAATCAAGTTTAGACTCTTCTATCATATCTGACATAGTAACTTCTTTCTCTCTGATCTTTCTACTATGTTTAATAGGCAGTTGGTCATTGGATTTCCCCTCTTGCATATTTTCAGAGGCTTCTGTATCAGCATTTCTTAGCTTTTTCTTGACAGTCTTGCTAGGAGTTGCTATTTTACTAACATTAATTTCAACACTTTCCTGATTTTCTATAGATTTTTTAGTTTTTCTTAGAGTCCTTTTTGTAACAGATGAAAGCTTAACTTCTTTTCTAAAAGAAATTTCTTCAGTTGCTGGTTCCAAAAGCTGAGGTGACTTTAACCTTTTTAGTTCCCTACCTGAAGTAACCTGCAATTCTTGTTCCACAGAATCAATACTATCTAATGTATCTTGATTAGTTTCTTTTTTCTTCCTTCCTCTCCTAGAAATAATAGAATTTTGAGGTATTTGCTGATTCTGAGATTTTCCTTTGATATCAGAATAGGCACTTTCAGAAACCTCAGAAATTTCTTTTGCTTTTCTAGTTTTCTTTATAGATTGTGGCCCCAGCATCTTGGGAGTAGCAAAATCTGCTGACTCCTGCCCTGCTGTAGTGATACTCAGGTTTTGGACACTCTTTCTCATGCGTGTTCTAGAGGAAACCATGTCATCACCCTGGCTAACATTTATAGTCATGGTACTTGTTTCCTGAAAAGTCTTTATCACAGGTTTGACTAATTTGGTAGAACACATTACCTTCTGGCTTATTAAAGGTATGCTTTCATGAACAGACTGTTCCATTACATCTGAAGTAATTTCTTTACTTCTCGTATCTTTAATCACACCTAATAAATTTTCTGCAATTGCTACTTTAATGGGTTGAGGCACATATGGTAAAGTCTCTACCTTTTGGGATTCTTGATCACTAGTTATGATAGATGGAATATCTGCAACATGTCCATGATCATCATGTTCCACACTGTATACAAGTTTTTCCTTGGATGCTGTGTTAGCTGCTTTAGGTAACACATTAGGTGTTGCAGAATCACCTGTCTCAACTTCTCCTTCTTCACCTTCCAATATCAAGGTAAAGTTGCTCTGGGCCACAAAAAGTTCCCCATCTACTTCAGCAATGTCACATTCAGCAGAGTCTTTATTATCAGGTAAGTCACAAAACTGTTGCTCAATAGTATCAAAATTATATTGAAGCTTAAGAGTTCCTGAGGGATATAACTCGTTAAATGAAAGATTTCTGGCCTCTTCTCCTGAATTCTGAACTTCAAGCTTTTCATGTCCAATTACCTAAAATGAATTAAAGATAAGAGACCAGTTAAAAAATTTAAAAATCTATTTTAGCCTAAAGCACGAAGGTTTTTAATGACCATTTATTTTTGGTGTGTGCATTTTTTCAAAATAATGTTACATTTGATATTTGGCACATACTATAAGGTTTACTTTATATATATTCATTTAAAAATTCAGGCCTAAATGAGAATTCAGTCAAAAACAACTATATTCAGAGACTATGACTGTAATTAAACTAGAAATTCCACATTTCCCTAGCTATGACAGTATAAACAAAAAATTGAAAATTATTATGAGACTATTATGAAAATTAAGGATTTTTTCTACTCTTACTCAACAGAAAACTTAACTGGAGAAAAATAACCCCCAAACTATATTTTAATGAAAATCCCCAAATTACCTAACTATCCACACTTTTCTAAACAGCATGATCCCCATAAGGTTGAAGAACAATTCACCTACATAAGCTCCCTTGGGCTAGACTCAATCCTCTTCCCTTTGCTGGGGCTGCATAAACCATGAAATTCCTAAGGCTTTCAAGTTCAGTACCTCTCCTGCAAGGGTTTGGAGGAAGAAGGAATGGTCCTTGCATTTACCTTTTGGTAAGGGAAGGGGAGAAAAAGGAGGAGGTAGAGAGTAACAGAGAGATCTCCTGACCAAGAAGGTAGAACATTACCACCCACCTAGACAATGACATTTTCCCATTCCCCAAACATTGAGATGAGATTGGAAATAGCCTATAAGTAAGGATTCCCATTTACACCATGCCCACATTTTTATTGTTTCACAACTAAAGGAATAGGGACTTTAGCCATCTATTTCACAGCACTCATGAAGATAAATATAGATACTCATAACATTTTAATGTTCTCCCCAAACTCCATACACATTTCTATACATAATTTTGAGTTTTTCCTCTTATCATATAAAAATTTGGTCAAATCACAGAAAAACCATAAAACATATTAAGTATAAAAAATGCTTTTTGGAGTTGTTCAGAAATTGAATATCACCCAAGTAAATATCATCCTTACAAAATATGCTTAAGGTAGGGGTAGGGGTATCCTGTTTAATTGTATCTATTCATTTTCATATATAGGCTTCTCAATAGTCTTATTGTCTCTGGAGTAGCCATTGTATGTTTTCTTCTGGCTAAAAAAGCCTTTCATTTGAAGCATATAAGTAAAAATTAAATCATGACTTTTTTTAACAGAAAATTGGTTTTCATGAAAACCAATTTCTTTAAGGACGTGTTCTTTTATTCTGCAAAATATTAATGTATTTAATTAGCACAAATTTTTAGATTTTAATACAGCAGTCAACTAAATGAATACATTAAATTTGAACTATCATATCTTGAAACCTAACTAAACCAAAACTAAAAGACTGACAAAAAAAGTGAAAAGTTAATTTTTTTTACATGAATTTCTTGAGTATCAGGAGAACTGTCAGGAATTGGTAGCTTCTCTTCTGGTATGTCAACACTCTTTTTTAGTACATCAATTTCTAGTTCATGATCTTCTTTTAAGGTATGTTCAGAGATAACAGGACTTTCAGATGTGATGAGCCCAGAGCTTCCACTATCACCAAGGTTACTGGCCACTGCTGTGGGGGGTAGGGGGAAAGAGTTAAGGTTTTTACATTTTAAACTGAAAATCATGTAATTAACAAAGGAAACACAATAGAAAAAGCTATATACCTCACTTGAAAAATTAATTTAAAAAGTCTAAGATCTTAAAAAGGAAAGGTCTTTTTAAAAGACCTTTTTAAATCCACTTTTTGCCAGGATAATACACATTCAGTTGAAATAATACATATACATAATATAAATTACACATTTAAAACTGGCAACATTGTTTTCTTCCATTGGACTGTAATTCCTACCCTTATTCTGACAGTTTAATATAATGACAAATTCCTGGAGGAAGTGTTCTTCATTATTTTGAAAATTATGTGTTACCTAGTGATTATAAGACAACTAGCTATCTTTGTTAAACCAGTGCAGAATTATACTAGGGAAATGCAATCTAGATTTTGACATGGCTATAAAACAGGAGATATCTTTCTTTTGGCAGAAAGCATACAAATAAACACAAATGTACCTTACCACTTTTCAAAATTAGGTGGAGGGGCTCACAAAAATATTCCTTTTATTTTTCTTTTCACCAAATGTTTACATGTCACTAATACTCATAGGTTATATTTAGGTTTAGCATTTGTGAATGTCACAAAAACACTAACCTCAAGGAGAAAAGATGTCTCCAACTTAACTAAAAAAATCCTTTTAAAAAATATTTATTTTTTAGTTACAAGTCAACACAATGTCTTTATTTTTATGTGGTACTAAGGATTGAACCCAGTGCCTCACACATGCTAGGCGGGCACTCTACCTCTGAGCCACAACCTCAACCCACTAAAAATCATTTTTAATGATGAGTACAAATCAATAAAAAGGTAAAAAGATTAAAAAAAAGGCAAACCAGAAAAAATATTCATACTTTTAATAGATAAAAAGCTTATTATCCCTAATAGGCAAATGCTGTAAAATAAAATGAAGATGTTTCCCACCTATCAGTTTGGCAAAAAGGTATGGGAAAATAGGTACTTTTCACTTATCAACATATGAAAATAGCAGAAAATAATAATATTAGAAATCTGAATATTCTTTGACCTAGTAGGTCCATGTCTATCCAACAGAAATCCTGACATAGATTGTCTTGAAGATATATACCCAAGTATAGGCCTACAGAAACAAAACAGTAAAACAAAAAAATAAGAAAAAAATAAATAAATAATCAGCCCCAAAACAGACCTGTAAATCAATGGTACAGAATAGAGGACACAGACAAACCCACATAATTACAGTTATCTCATATTAGACAAAGGCATCAAAAACATAAATTGGAGAAAAGACAGCCTCTTCAACAAATGGTTCTGGGAAAATTGGAAATCCACACGTAACAAAATGAAATTAAACCTGTATCTCTTACCATGCACAAAACTCAACTCAAAGTGAATCAAGGACCTAGGAATTAAAACAGAGACCTTGCACCTAATGGAAGAAAAAGTAGGCCCAAATGTCCTCCATGTCAGATTAGGCCCCAACTTCCTTAATAAGACTGCTATAGCGCAAGAATTAAAACCAAGAATCAATAAATGGAATGGATTCAAACTAAAAAGCTTCTTCTCAGCAAAAGAAACAATCAGTGAGGTGAATAGAGAACCTACAGAATGGGAGCAAATCTCTACCACAAGCACATCAGATACAGCACTAATCTATAAAGCACCCAAAAACCTTAACACCAAAAAACAAAACAAAACAAAAACAAAAACAAAAAAACCCCACAAATAACCCAATCAACAAATGGGCCAAGGAACTAAACAGAGGATATATAATCAAATCAACAAACATGAAAAAAATGTCCAACATCTCTAGCTATTAAAGAAAAGCAAATCAAAACTACTCTAAGACTTCATTTCACTCCAGTCTGAATGGCAGCTATCAAGAATACAAACAAAAAGAAGTGTTGGCTAGGGTGTGGGGAAAAAGGCACTCTCGTACATTGCTGGTGGGACTGCAAATTGGTGCAGCCAATATGAAAAGCAGTATGGAGATTCCTTGGAAAACTGGGCATGGAACCATTTTTTGACCCAGCTATCCCACTCCTCGGTCTATACCCAAAGGACTTAAAAACAGTATACTACAGGGACACAGCCACATCAGTGTTTACAGCAGCACAATTCACAATAGCTATCTTTGTGGAACCACCCAGATGCCCTTCAGTAGATGAACAGATAGGCAAAGCAAACTTTGGTGTATATATATACACAATGCAATATTACACACATCATTAAAAAAGAATAAAATCATGGCATCTGCAGGGAAATGGATGAAGTTGGAGAATATAATGCTAAGTGAAGTAAGCTAATCCCAAAAAACCAAAGGCTGAATAAAACATTGTTTGATATGAGAATGCCGACTCATGTCCACAGGGGGTAATGGAGGAACTTTAGCTAGGATAAAGGGGAGGGTGAGGAAGGGAGCAGGCATGGGGGTAGGAAGGACGGTGGAATGAGTTGGACATCACTGCCCTAAGTACAAGTGTGAAGACAAGAATGGTGTGAAAATATTTTGTATACAACCAGAGACTTGAAAAAATGCACTCTATATGTGTAATATGAAATGAATTACATTCTGCTGTCATATATAACAAATTAAATAAATTAACAAAACAATTTATAGGAACAGCTTTTATTAAGTGCCAAGCACTATTCTAAATACTTTCCACACATCTGGCTTAATTCTGACAACTATGAAATAAATCTTTTCACACATCTGGCTTAATCCTGACAACTAAGAAATGAATACTATTAATATTTCCATCTTATATTGTTAGTATTTATCAGACAAAAAATACAGAAAAACAAATTTACAGTTAAGGGCAAAGGACTTTTGAGTCAGATAATTACACCTCACATGGTGTCATGAAGATTAAATGAGATAACACGTATGGAAAGCTATAAGGTTACCAAAGAAAGTAGCTTCACCTCTGTATAATACAGAGAGCGTCTGAGAGTAGGTGTCCCACACCCCAAAACAGGATTAACTGTGGGGGAAAAAAAATTCAATGAATTATACTTATTACTTTCCCTGACTTATTCTTTCATGTTCCAAAATGCCTTACAAGCAACCTATTGTTTTGATAGCTGACATATCTCCTTAGAATGCCTTTATTCTAGGGAAGCAAATCAAAAAGAGTGGTAGAAATGAGAGAAGAAATAAAATGAAATAATCAAATGAACACATACATTCATTGTTGTCTGCTCTAATTGTAGAGTTGTAGGCTTCAACAGATATTAATCCTTTATCCAACACTGGTATCTTGGACTTTGGGGTGAGGATTTTCCTTTAGAAATAGAAATGTATACTTTAGCATGTATAAATATCCCACCTTCTCTACCTGCTTTGTCCTACTGCCTCTGTTATTCTGCTGATGAAAATCAAGGTTCAAAGAAATCACCAAACTCATTTTGAATATTATAAAATATGCAAGTGAATTTATAAACAAATAATGCTATACTTGGTTTTCCTACTTTCTATTATTTTACTTTTTCAGTGACAATGACATGACATCAGAGTACAAATAAATCTATTGAAATGCGTGTCAGTATAAATTACACTTTTGCTGATTTTTTTGAATAATCCTGGCCATGTTCTTCAAATAAGCCTGTCAAGTATTATGGAACATTTCCTATATACACAGTAGGATCAGGTTCAATATTTTAAAATTGGAAAAACAGGGTAAAAAGACTTATAATGGGAGACCATTGAAACCTGTATTAACACACATGATAAAAATAAGTTTCAGAATATGCTGACAGCCTTCATATTCTGAGCTGACCCTTCCCTAAAACCCAATTAGGCTGATTTTTAAAATAGAGAATAATGTATTTGAAGTATGTACACATGGATATAAGACTTCCTCAACCACAATGCTTGTAGCAAGGATAAGAGAACAATAAATCACCACAAAATATTAAACTTATATTCAGAAAGGAACTAGAGCTCTGCCAAGATGTTGAATATTCACCTAGTTTCTCAATGAAACCTTTTCTCATGTGAATGCTTTGTTTTATGACTGATGCAATTACCTATCAAATCCATTGTAATAAATAACATTTGTTTTCATTAAAGTTTAAAAAACACTAAAACAATAAAATATTGGATAATCTTTTATTCCACATTTTCAATAAAGGTCTGGGTAAATTCCAGCCATCAAATGTGATGTTTTCTCAGAAATGAAGTATGTGACCAAGTTTGACCTACCAGGTGACTATTGTGTTGCAGATGGTTTGTGAAGTTGCTCATTATTTATTTACTTATAGAGCAATGTTTTAAATTATCACATTTCAGATGAGTTATTTTACTAAATAACCTTTACTACCTCTTAATAATTGAAGCTGCCACTTTTTTGTATCCTCTACAACAGCACTACTACAAGTGCTGACATGCAATCTTGTCTTTAGTTGTGAAATGAAGGAAAAGAGCTTTTGCCAGGTGAACTAATTACTTCATATGGATCAGTTCAGTTGACTTTCAATAAAGGAAGCAGTACACTGATTTACATTCTAATATAAGCTTCTTATAATAGATGATAAACTGTATGGGAATTGGTACCATTTTACCAGATCCTGTTTTGAACAGCAAGCACTATGAATAAATATCACCTAATGCATGGCCTTTTCTGTCAATGAATTTATTTGACAGCATAATATTTTAATTAGTTATCAAAAAACTTGAGTGACTATTGTATGATTGTAAGGAAAAAAATTTCTCTCGGCCATCTCCCCTATGTTCCACTCTGGTTTTACAGGAGTCCTGTGCCTAATCATCCTGAAACTACTAAAAAAAGGAAGCACATGGAATAATACCATAGTTGTGAATGAACTTTTGGTCTTCAACAGAAAGAGTCAAAGAATATTAATATGCCTCAATTCACTAGGTCTTTATATTATAGAAATGTCTAGTAGTATTAAGATTTATTTCATGGTAACTAAATAACACAACTATAAAACTGAACAACTAGGAATACAGGTAATTATTCAAGATGGGAATGTCAAAAATCTAAATGAGCTCTAATACATAAAGAATATTTTGCTATGGGTTCATAATTTCATTAAACTTCTTTGGAAAAATATTTGAAACCATCTTCATAAACTTACCCTTCATGGATTGATGGCACACAAAGTGATGCTTTGGTTCCTTCAGTGGAGCTTAAGTTATCTGATCCTGAAAGGGACTCCTCTGCAACTTTCAAAGTGTCTACAAATCATACAGGTAAATATATCATTTAAGCTAAATGTTTTATAATTGCACAGGTCTTGAACTATTACTGTTTAAGAAGTTGCTAGGCCTGCTTTTTTGTTCTTTTGTGTTTATTTCCTTGGCATCAGATTGTCAGCAGTTCCTTTTACTAATTCTGAGTCAAAGAGCCTCCCTTAACCTCCAACTTTTTACCTTTGGCTGAACAAGTACAATTTATTGCAAATGTTCTACATATATCAATTCACTTAATCCAAAATATTCAAAGAGGTATATCAGAAAAACTAAAGCATAATATTAACACTGTTTATCCCGTATCACCAAGCATACTTAGATAGTTGAACAAGGATTCAAATTTAGTCTATTTTAATCTAGAGTATGTCTTCTATGATTCTGACTCCAACACACACACACACACACACACACACACACACACACATACAGATTTCTACTTGGGACTGCCCAATAGGGTAGAAACAATCCATTAAGATATTCTTATGTACATTCTTTTTTTTTTTTTAAAATTATGGTCCTGGGAATGGAAACCAGGGCTTCATGCATGCTAGGCAAGCATTTTACCACAGAGGTGCATTCCTAAGCCCTTTTTAAAAAAATGTATTTTGAGAGAGGGTCTAATTAAGTTGTCTGGGCAAGGCTCAAATTTGCAATACTCCTGGCCTCAGCCTCCCAAATAGTTGGGACTACAGGTATTTACCATACCTGGCTCTTCTATGAACATTCTATTCTAATATTTATCATTTAAACATTTAATGGAATTATGACACAGAAAAAAAAAGCAGTGTTTATCTCTAGACATACACTACTTCAGCAGACTCCTGAATTTAACAGAGAAATTAATAATATGTAACAGAGACATCACAATCCAAATGCCATTGGACTCACTTCATGGGCCTTTGGACATTTATCTTGATTGTTCTGTGATTGTTTTGGCAGTAAGGACGGAATATAGAACAAATATCCTGCTCTGTGAGCAGAATTTTCATAAATTAAGACTGCTGAATAAGTTAAAAATTGCAGCAACAATCTATTCCGTAAAGTTATTACTACATCCATTATTTATGGGAATATTCTCTAAATCAGACTGCTGAACCTTGCATTTCCATCCTTAAACATTAGTATTCTTTTCCAAATTTCATGGCCAGATTAAAAAGCATACTAAGTTCCTCTTTCTTCAAAGCTCATATATACTTATGGAACAATGTAAGCAATACTTATAACTGAAAAAGATTTTGACACTATGCGCATATATTATTTAATCTTGATCTTCACGCTTTCCTTATGGTGAAAAGAAACCTATTACAAAATTTATTAAGGTTGAGGAGAAAGCAGAAGGGATATGAAAAAGTGAGGAATGGTGGCATCTGACCAAACTTTCTTATGTACGTTTATAAATATACCCCAATGAATTAATCTTTATGAATAATGGACAAATTTTTAAAAATAATAATACATACAAGATCAGGAAAGCAGAGGGAGGAAAGGGGGAGGGAAAATTTTGGAGACTAAATTGAAAACCTCAATGGTTTTACTATAATGCACTAAAGAAGAATTTTTTTAAGGAATATCAATGGCAATTTTTAAAAAAATATTTATTTTTTAGCTTTTAGGTGGACACAATATCTTTATTTTATTTTTATGTGGTGCTGAGGATCAAACCCAGTGCCTCACGCATGCCAGGCGAGTGTGCTACTACTTGAGCCATATCCCCAGCCCTATCAATGGCAATTTTTAATATGTGGAAACGAGTTCTTACCCATCTGTTTTTCCTCATCTGGAGGAATTACTTGTGACTCAAACACATCTTTATCTTCATCTTTCTTGATTTGCTCAGTTAAATTAGTATTTAGTTCAGTGGAAGACTCTCCTGACTGGGAGGACCAAAAAATATCTTCAAACTCTTCTGGTGATGGTGCATCTTGATATTCTAAGGTGGTCTGGTCTGATCTGGTTGAAGCATTGCTTTCTTTGCTCACATCTAGTTTCTCCAAACTTTGGAAGGATGCGTCCAGTGACCCTGTATCCATTTCTTGAGGGTCCTTTTCTGAGCTATTTACAAGAAAAGGTATGGTTTCCTCTTTGCTCTTCGGCCATTCATTTTCTGCTGGAACTCCACATTTATGAAAAGATGTAGTGATAAATGCTTCTGGGTTACTGTTATCTGCAGGCTGTTAACAGACAACCAAATAGGAACTTAAGAAGTACTACACAGAATAAACAAAACAAAACTTTTTTAAAAAGCCCACAGACTAAGACTTAGGAAGTCTGAATTCTAGTGCCATTTCTGCCACCAATATATGCAATTCACTTGGTACTTTCAAGCCCAATTTTGTTTTTTATCTGTAAGAGGCTTAGCCATTGCCCTCATGTTTCCTTCAGAACTGTTTTGTAAATTCAAGTCAATCTATAAAATTGCATATAAAAATCCATAGTGAGGTTATTTAAATTGATTTATCACACTTTTTACTTGTAAGAGCTAATACAATCTTTGAGTCTTTTTTCCCTATTATAATCAAACTTACTGCAGTAGTCCATTTTGTGTTCATTTCTTCTTCCATGAATGAAATTTTAGTTTCTTTAAGTCGCAAAGGAGGAGTAAGAGACCTTCCAGGTGATGTAGAGGGAGATGCTAAAGGTGTTCGAAGGCCAGACCTTAGGATAGATTGAGGAGTAAACTCGGCAAATCCAGAAGAAGCAACTGACATAACCAAACTTTTAGCTTTCTAAAACAAAGAGCAAATGGAATTCTATTAGTGTTTATAAAAGGCATTTACGTAAGTATTTACTAGGGCATTTGAGTGACAATTGTGGTTATAGTCTCATTTTCAATAAACACATAAGTAGAAATTTTTATTTCAGATTGATTGGAAGAAAAAAAATTCTATCAGTGCTTTCTATATTTAAGGCTATTAAACTTAAAATTGTATCCATAAAAAATACAATGCCAATTAGTAAGATAAATTTAAGAAACAAAGTCTTACATTAAAGAGAGAACTGTGTGTACTGAACACAAAATTAATCTAAACTTTTTTTTATGTCTTAGGGAAAAAAAAAATCCATACAAGTATTAATAACTTATTAGATTTAGTAATAATGAATACATATAATTCAAAATTAGCACTTAATTTAGTAGAAATAATTCCTTCACTTAATTTGTCCACTAAAGACCCAGTAACCAGATTACTGAATCCCATTAATGAGTGCTGTTAGACACATTATAAGATTATTATAACTAAATACTCTTTTGGCAAGACGAACAAAATCATTCCCTAATATAATTTCACTTGAACTTTTTGAACTTAGCTGGAGAAAATACAAAACCAGTTTTTATTTTTGGACAGATGAAAAGATTAGAAATACAATACTGGATTGTGTCAGGAACCTAAAAATCCTATCAACCTTCTTTTAATAACTATTTTAGAAATAGCACTTAGTTATCTTTCATTCAATTTGAAAAATAAGAATTTTCTAGCTTTACTGATCTCTGGAAAGAGAACCCAGAAACAACAACAACAAAAAGAAAGCTTCTAGGATTCAATATAGAATACTGAACAAGGAGCAAGGAGATAACATATATGAAAATACTTTGAAAACGAAAAGATTATTGTTACAAGTTATCACAAGTTTAGTTTTGTTGTTTTCTCAATAATAATTTATCAGAAAGGAGGGAGGAAAAGGTTATTTAGACACTAATAAACTAGGAGTAGGAATAGTTCATGGTCAGAAAAATTTCTTAAAAATGTAAAAACTAAAAATTATTTAACAGAAGGAAAAAATAAGTGCATACTATCAGCAAAATTATATCAACATATATAAAAATCAAAAGCTTAAAATTATTTTGAAAAGGACAAAGGCCAATTTATAATAACCATTCAGAGCTTTGTATAATATTCAAGACAATGTGATCATTATTATTAAATTTAATCAACCCAGTTTAAGAAGATGCAAAAGTATAGCAAGTATTTTGGAAAGACAGCCATGAAAATTAAAGTGAAAAACAGCTATTGACTATTCAGTTACAAATAGCTTATTTTCTCTGTGCTATTTGAAACTAAGAACACTCTTGCTTTACTATGAATGCTAGGGACATAATACTAACCTTAACTACAAGAGGAGTCTCAAGTAAATGCAATTCTGCAGACTTGGAGGTATTCTGATGTGATTCTTTTGACTGTGAACCAAATGGCAAAGAACTGGATACTAGGCATAAAGGAGATCTTGTGGGGCTTTGCTGAATAAACCCAAAAGGTTGAGAAGGTCGGGGGATAGGATGAACAACCAAATCTAGTAATCTGTAATCAGAACATACTTATGAATAGAAGAATTCTGGTAAATTATTAACTAAATTATTCTGATGAAACAAAAGAATTTTAATATTCAATGTTATTGTTATGATTTATATATTCACTAATAAATACCATAAAAACATGTAAACACACTTAGCCACCATTGAAAACTATTTCAGTAGCAAAAAAATAATTAGGAATTTTAGAAACAATTTAAGAACAAAGAATTCTAGTTGTCCCCTGATCACAATATTTTTCAGTAGTGGGGATTTAACCCAGAACTTTACCGTTAAGCTACATCACCCTCTTTTTATTTTGAGACAGAATCTCATTTAAGTTACCTAGGGCTGTTCTCAAACTTGTACTCTTCCTGCCTTAGCCTCCCCATTTGTTAGGACTGATTATGTATCACCATGCCTGAAGTTCTCTTTCCCTTTTACCAGTTATTTACTGAGCTTCCACTATCAGCCAGGCATTTATTTACCATGAAGATTAACTGCTAAAGATTGACAATACACAGGATAAGGCATCCCTAGCAATCCATGTGCTAAAATTCATCTTTATCAACACTTAGGATATGACAGCATTAAAGTCTAGACTAACACCCACCCCCCAAAAAAAGTTAATTAAAAAAAGTTTGTTGGGCTGGGGATGTGGCTCAAGCGGTGGTGCGCTCGCCTAGCATGCGTGCGGCCTGGATTCGATCCTCAGCACCACATACAAATAAAGATGTTGTGTCTGCCGAAAACTAAAAAAATATAAATGAATATTAAAAAAAAAAAAAAATTCTCTCTCCCTTAAAAAAAAAAGTTTGTTGACAAAATAATCTCAAAAAGTTTTCCATAATGTCCCAGACCTAGTTTACATCAAATGATAAAACTGATTTCATTCATGATTTGTATAACACATACACAGTCCAAATAAGCTTAAAAACTTACAGAAAAATATTTTCAGGTCATAATATAGTTGTAAATGGACTTTTAATTTTATTTATATGTGGTGCTGACACTCAAATCCAAGGCCTCACACGTGCCAGGCAAGTGCTCTACCACTGAGCCACAACCCCAGCCTCCCCAATAGTCTATTTTATGTCTGTATTTTCTATAATAAAAACAGTTATTTTTTTATTTCTCCCAGATGCCAGTGTGGATCAGCTGAGAATAACCAAAGAAGAACAGCTTGTTCTGTTGCCCAGAAAGTTTTTTAAAAATCCCAGTTGTTTTGTTTCTCCTGCATTCTATCCTTCAGATTCCAAAGGGATTTTCATTATCAGGGTGGTAGATCCACACAGATCATGGGTACTTTAAGAATCAACCTATTACCCAGTGCAGAAATGAAAGCATTTTCATTACAAGGTCTTTGTACCTGTTATTCTGTACCAGTCACAGCCTTGAGATTTCTACCAAAACATGAACATCTAATCTAGACATTTCTTTCTCTATCTTCGTTTCTTTCTAATTTGTATTTAAATTCTGTACTTGTAAACAAATTGCTTACTTTTTAATTTAACTTTTCCAATATTATGTTAAAAGCTCTGCACTGTTAATATTTACACTGTTAATATTTACATCTTGCCTATTTAGGTGAGACTGCTTCTCAAAAGCAAGGTCTGTATGACAAATGGCAAAATTCTTTGGGTGGTTTAGTGGTATATTGGGAATTAAAGCCAGGAGTGCTTTACTGCTATTAAGCTACATCACCAGTCCTTTTTATTTTGAGACAGGGTCTTGCCAAGTTGCTGAGGCTGGCTTTGAACTTCTGATCCTCAGCCTCAAAGCTCAGTGTGATTACAGGCATGTATCACCATGCCTGGCACAAAATTCTTATACAAGATTAAGTTATTCTCTAAGAAGAGTATGAAGAAAAAAAAATTCTTTTTTCCTTGTTACCAGGGATTGAACTCAGAAACATTGATCGACACTCTTGACACTTTTCATTTTATTGACTAGTCTTTTTTAAAAATTTCCCTTGGGTAAACAAGTAGGAGTGGGGATGCTGAGTCATAAGGGAAAAAAATGTATGTTGAAAGAAATTGGCAGAGTTTTATGTTCCTACCAGCAGCAATGCACAACAGTTCAAACTGCTTTGCACACTTGCTCGCACCAAGTATTTTTGTAGTTAGCCATTTGAAAAGGTTTACCGTGACCTCAAGAGCATTTTTCTTTTTTTGCAGTAATACAGATTAATCCCAGTGCTTCATGTTTACTAGGCAAGCACTCTCCCACTGAATCATATTGCCAGTTATGAATATTTTTCAACTATCTGATGTTGCTAAATACAACTTATAATCACAATTTCATTTAGATGTGAAACACTGAATTTATTTATATTTGTAATATCATATTACTGATATAGTATTACTGCATCTGAAGTTCTATGAGACATCAAGTAGTCTCTGCTGTACAGGAGAAAGCTTCAATATGAACCAACTGAGATTAGTTAATAATTACAAAAACAATTTCTACAGAGGTCATCTAACAAGAAGATAATATCAAAGGGGGGGGGAAGCCTAACATTTTACTTTACTCCAAAGTTATAGCAAAGAATACTTTTCACTAAGATGTCCGAAATGAGAAATTGATTTTAAAATCACCATACTGTCCAAATTTTAAAGAAACCATACATTAAACATTACTGTTGTAATTAATGCCTAACATTGTGTCTTTAAGGATGATTTAATGAACTCTCACCTAGAAATCCTCTGTGATGCTTTTGAAATGGGTGTTCCAACAAATGCCTCAGGCAGTTGTAGATGTGGGAAAGAATATACTATAGGAGATGCTTCTTCTATTTTAGGACTACAAAGAAAATAAAAATTTAACTTCTGATTATGCATCATGCTGCATTGATTAAAAAAAAGCTTTAAAGTAAAATTAGATGGAATAGGAAAGGACTTTCATTTCTTACTTTGCAATATCTACAATAAACACACTGCCTTTTAAAAAATGTTTTTTAAATATTTATTTTAGATATAGGTGGACACAATATCTTTTATTTTTATGTGGTGCTGAGGATCGAACCCAGTGCCTCACGTATGCCAGGCAAGTGATCTAACTCTGAGATACAACCCAGCCCCTTAAACTTTTTTTAGTTGTCAATAACCTTTATTTTATTTGTTTATATGCAGTGCTAAGAATAGAACCCAGTGCCTAGGCAAGCGCACTACCACTAAACCACAACCCCAGCCCCAGCCCCTAAATACACCACTCTAACTGAAAGTAAAACATTCTTCTTTTAAGAAAAGCAGCCACCATAAAAATGCTTTTCCTCTTTACATATGCTAATAATAAACACTATAATAATTAGGGTAGATTGTGATAAATACTTCGGGTGTCCAGGAAAAACTGCAAGTAACATGACCTTAAAAGGTATAAGAAAGGGGCTGGGGCTGAGTGGTAGAGCGCTTGCCTTGCATGTGTGAGGCACTGGGTTTAATTCTCAGCAACACATAAAAATAAATGAATAAAATAAAAGTCCATCAACAACTAAAAAAAATACATATTTTTTTAAAAAAGGTATTAAAAAACATACTTATTATAAAGTGAGACGCTATTTCCAGGATCACTGCTTGTCCACACCTCTCCAATTCTAGATAACACATTATTGATGAAAGTGGATCTTGATAACACTGTTCCTGTCATGGCTTTCTTTGGAAATGCTGACAATGGTTTGGGTCTAGAAACTGTAAAATGAAGAATGTAGGATTTAATTGATTCTCTAACAAACAGGATTTTAATAATGTAATATCAAAGAATGGACAACATGGAAGTCATAATAAAGTTTAAATTATATTTGGTTTAAACTACAGCTATACTGAAATTTAACAATTTGGGATATGGTATAAAATTATTTAACTAAAAGTTGGGCACGTCTTCAACTAAAATACAAGATTTTCATTCTGCGTTACAGTAGGAAACAAATTGTAAAAAACGTCCCAGAAAACCCTACATTTCATGGAACAGAGTAGTCAGTAAACAAAAAAAAAAAAAAAAAAAGACTGTGATGAAAGTATTAGTAAAAGTGAGTAATATTTAAAGTAATGAGAGTTTCAGAGAAGCAATCATTCAATATTTTTAATAGCCTGAGAGTTTATGACATTCTTCAATGAAATCTTACATTCTTGATAAACTGATGATGTTGACAGATGGTAAGGCTTAGCTCTTTCCATGGCTAATTTTCTCTGGACTCTAGGAAGGATTTCCCCATATTGCTCTAATATAGAATTTCGAGCCACTGATCTCTCCCGCAAACGAGGATCCCGATCATTCTATTGAATATATCAAAATTGTATTTACCAGTTAAAATATAATCATATTATAAATATTTTCTTCCTCCTACCTATATTTTTCCAAATTGAAGATTTTGCACACAAACTTAATTGCTTACATCAATTAAAAATGTCTACTAACAAACATTGCTCCTTCACAACTATTAAAAACAGTGGTTATCATTTATTAAACATTTACATGAGTCAGTCAACCTGTTACTTCATAAATCTCTGAGCCCTCTCATAACAACTTCATAAGGAAATATTGGTTTATACACGAGGAAACAAAGGCTCAGAGCATGTCCTAAACACAGCAAATTAAGAACTAGTTTCAACCTTTGAAATCCAATACTCTCTGCATTAAGTAACTTCTGCTGCTGTCTCTAACTCTTCCTCTCATTTTTCCTGAGTGGTCAGTATGGCAAGACTGTGGGCAGATGTCAGGGCATAAATGGCATATACGAATATAGAAGAATTAGGGAGGAGACAGTAGAGGGATTTTTTTTTTTAAAAAAAGAAGTAATAATATGCCAATAGACAAGAAGAACTTTCTCCAAGTTATGACAATAAAAGGCACAACAGATACAAACACTGCAAGTTCTTATGAATCAAATCAACCAAAAAAGTCTTCGGTTCCTTATTCCCTTCTCCCACACAAAGAAACAACTTTAATCATACCATAAGATTAATCTTCAAAGTCTGGTTCAGCTTCAAAGCAGGAATATAATTGGCACGCTGCAAATGGTGAACTAAAAGGAATTCATGATTCTGAACACTGGCACTGGACTGCAAAAATTTCACCAAACACTCCTAGAAGAACAGAATGGATTTGTAAACTATCAATTTATCTTGAATTTGTGATAAAATTACACTGTTAAATGATTACCTGTTCAGTGTTTGTAAATGGTAATTTCAATAAATCTTCCATTAAGCCTATTTCCTGGCAGACTTCATAGGCATGCTTCAGTAATTCCTCTGCATTCACTTTATTAGAATGTTGTCGCAATAAACTCCAGGCCTCAACCAGGCACCTAAAATCAATAATTATCCAAGTTTAGTTTTTGAAAGGCTATTTAAAATGTTCAAAATTCATCTACCTATACAATCTCAAAGATAATTTTGCACTGCAATTTACAAAGATTTTTAAAAATATGCTGCATAATGAATATTGCTAATAAAAGATTTAATATTATGCTGCTCTGTATTGTGCAAGTATAAAACAATAGAAAAACAAAACAGAACTTCACAATAAAACAAAAAAGTGAGCAGGCCTGGATAGAAATTAAAGACTGATGTTATGATAGCGAAATATCAGGCTTTTAAGGTAGAGATATTTGACAGAGGAATGGATAAGAAAATGAATAAAGGTCTACAGGTGGTAACAAGCATATTTTATTCATGACAGATGAAAGTTATAGCTCATAAGTAGTTGATTTGGGCTAATCCAGAGCAAGGTCCGCTTAAAGAACTGAATTCAAATTTAACAGTCACAGACCACAAGCAGAGACAATGAAATGTCCTTCTTTGAGGAATGAGATAATTTTAAAACAGTGTTTCTTACATAGGTCTCTCCCTAAATCAAGACAGGGATTCTGTGACCTTTAGAAAAATGTCCAACTGAAAATGCACCAATACTCTTATCTTGGAAATTCACCTGAGTTTACCTATTAGAATTTAAATTACATGCAGGATATGAAACAATAATCCCACTGCAAAGATTATCATCTATATAAATGCCATCAAAAATGCATAAAGATATACAATATCTTGCCTAGGATGTGGTCATAGGTTCAATCCTGGTGCTACAAAAAAGAAAAAAAATAACCAATAAATAAAACCTATAAACGTTTACATATTCAAGAACATGAGAATACAGATATATATGAACATTGATAATGATTAACCTGGCAGTTAAATTTCTGTTGGACCTTTCATGGGAGAAAGGGGGCAGAATAAAAACACTCATTTCATGGCAAGTAGGTAACATAAAAGTTACAGCAATTAGTATTTATAATGAGCAGTTATAAATTAAAGAATCTAAGGAAAATTTGGCAGCACTGACCCAGACTTCCTGAGGACACAAAGTTACTCAGCAAAGCAAATGACACCTGCTGCTGGAAGGTCAGGGCTATGTGTTAATGTTATTACTAATAACACTACGAGTAGATAATACTCAACATATTCCATAGACTTTATAAAGACCAACAATTCAAAGATGCAAAATCTCTAAAATTCACTTATGAAATTGCCTTGTATTCCCTTCTATCAAAACAGGCATGACATTGTGGTCATTACAGATTGAGTAAAGAAGAGGGATGGGTGTCTGCAGACATGTGTGCAGGGGGAAAAAAAAAATGTGTGCATGTGTGCAGAAAAAAACAATGTAGAAAAATTACCATTCAATTAAAATCTAGAAACATTAAAATGAGCAGAACACAGAACCTTTTTGTAGAAAGAAAAGCAAACAGGATGAAATGAACAGATCAGTATCAATTTTAAAAACCAAATATGAAGAAATAAAGAAGTATAACAAAATTTTGATATTTGTTAAATTTTATTTCAGATGTGTTCATGAAAACTTAATTATACTAGTCTATATGTTAAAATGTTTATTCTTGAGGATTGAACATGGGCACTTTACCACTGAGCTACATTCCCAGCCCTTTTTTATATTGAGACAATGACAGGGTATCACACGAAGTTACTAAGATTATAGGCATGCACCACCATGCCTGGTTTATTTTTAATTTATTTTATTGCAGTTCTAGGAACTTACATAGAACTTTGTGTGTGCCAGGTAATTGTTCTATATCTAAACTACATCTCCAGCCCCCTAAAATCATTTTGAAACAATGCTTGTAGCAAAAGAAATTTCAGATGAATCAATACCTTAAATAAAAACAAGGCAATAAGTGGTAGTAGAAACCATGAGAACATTTTTTTAAAAAAACTGGAGAAGACAGAACATGATAATCATTATTTTCAGGACAGCAAAATCCATTATAAGCAAACCACTGTGAAAAGGTAAATTATAACCAGGCATGGTGGCACACACCTGTAATCCCAGCAGCTTGGGAGGCTGAGGCAACCCAGCCTCAGCAACTTTGTAAGGCCCTAAGTAACTCAGCAAGACCCCATCTCTAAATAAAATATAAAAAAGGGCTCCGTGGTTAAAGCCCCCAGGTTCAATCCTCAGTAATCCCCCCACCAAAGGAAACAACAAACTAAAGAGTAAATCTCACAAGGTTAATTTCAGTAATGAATAATAAATCAATTAGGAAAAATTCAAACACAGTAAAAGAGGCAAAGAATTTAAATGGGCAAGTCACATAATAAATAGCTCCTTATGAAAAAGACACATCAAGTATCTGATAAAGGCAGAGTACAGGCAATAAGGGCCTTGGATCAAAATGGCATAACCCTCATGGAGGGCAATTTGCCTTAGCTCTCAAAATTGCAACTGCAAATATACTTTGTCTAAGTTATTCTACCACTAGAATTTCGTTCTCCAAAATAAATCCGAGCGTGTGAAAAATGTATAGCTACTCATTATAGCATTACTTAGAATAGCAAAAATATCTAAAGTTCATTAACAGGAACTACATTAAATTGTACATCTATCTACAAAACAAATAAGTATGCAACACTTAAAAGCAAGGAAGCTCTTTATATATTGTTATGAAATGAACTCTAAAACTAAGTTCAAAAAGCATATTTCACAAGGGTATTTTTGCTAAGTTCATTCTTCTGGTATTTTGTTCAGAAAATCTCAGAAGAATGAACTTGAAGTTGTTAACAATGATTGAATTCAAGAGAAAAGCTAGAAAGTCACTTGTGTTACTATTTTATACTTCATAAATATTGAAACACTCCACATGCTTTTCTTCCTTAAAAGAAAAATTTGGACAAATTTTAAAATGAATAAAAACACATTTGACATTACTCCTAAATTTAGCAGATATACCTAACTAGAAGGATAGTAAGATAAAATTTTTATAATTCATCAAATATTCTCCAACTTCGAAAACTCTATTGCTGGCACTTACAAACAAGTGCCCTAATTCTATTATTTTGCTTCTTATGGTAGAAAGTGATAAAAATATGAAGAGCAGTAAGAAATTTTTTTGATTGATGAAAAGATAGTCTAGGGTTTTAGCAGTTAACAGATATAGAAAAGTCATTTCGGTAAACAATTTGTGTGTAGGGGGGTCTTGGCAATATGGCAGAAAAACTAGCCTGAAAAACTCCTGTGACAAACTCTTAAGATACTAAAGTGAATGTAAATCATCTTTCAAAATGCATAGCAAAAACCACAATGAGAAAAGAAATTCCAAATAGGCAAACAAGGAATCACTGATTTCCAGTTTCCCGAGTAAAAGAAGACTGCGAAAGATGCAGATGCATCAACAATTACACATACTAAAGGTCATTATAATAAAAGGTCACAACAAGGACATAGCTCAGTAGAGTACAGTAACTGTACTAACAAGGTTGTATTTCATCCAATGCCACCAAAAAATAATAAAAGGCTAAAGTCATTAAAAGAAAAAATGATTTAAAATGCTGATGTAGCTAATATTAATATCACAAAAAGTTGGTAGTTTTGCAAGGAACTGACAGATCCCACCCACTTCAGAGTAGGCAACTTACCATGCTTTTTTCAGTAACTTATTGAAGAGACCAGGAAAAGTCATTGAGGACACAAAAGCTTTTTAGGAAAGCTTACATCCCTAGTCCTATTTTGTATTTTATTTAGAGACAGAGTCTCACTGAGTTGCTTAGGACCTCATTTTTGCCACTATGCCCATACAACACGTAATTTTTAATCCCAGCATTTACAAATTAAAATGTCTGAATAACTAATAGGAAGAAGAAAAAAACTCATACTGGGAATTTAAAGTAATATGTAGAAAATGAATGTGCCTTTTTAAATCAGTTAAGGAAAAAACCTAAAAACTAGGTAAGCTAATCATTCAACTTGAGTTAAACAGTTAGGTAAAATAAACCCACAGAAGGTAGAGGAAAAGAATGAAGAAAATGATTATACCTATAAAACATTTTTCAGTTCTACTGCACCATTATGATATGAAGACCAAATAAGCAATTTTAAAAGCTGACCATCTAAAACCTTTTTTTAACCTCAAGTTTATCATTGTACAGTGCATAATGATTAACTTGCAAGCACAACAGCCAAGCCAGAATTATGATGATGATATGCACCCACAAATGTACCTCACAAAATCAAGAGATTACCAGAATAAGTTGTGGAAAAAAGACTGATGATATTAATAAAGAGGAAGAGGTTGAGGTCCTGGACTTAGGATAAGTTCAAGAAATGACAATAATGACTGATCGACCATTACCACCACTTATTAATGATTTACAACTTCTGCAGACAACTGTAATAGTGCTTTTGCCATTACAATTTAAAATACCTCAAGGTGGACTTTATTAACCCATGTTACAAATGAGGAAACTCAGCCTCAGAAAAGATAAACTGCTTTTTTTATTTGTTTATGCTTTATACTAGGGACTGAACCCCAGAGGCGTTTTACCACTGAGCTATATTCTCAAAGTTTTAAAATAACTTTGTTTTCAGAAAGGATGTGGTAAAGTTTCCTAAGGTAAATTCAAACTTGCAATCCTCCTGCTTCAGCCTCTGGATTGGCTAGGATTACAGGTATGCACAACTATATCTAGCTAAAAAAACAGCTTTTGACCATATTTTAGAAAGTGGTACAAGTAAGGTTAAATTCAAGTCTATTCGAGTCCAAAGAGTACACTATCACTTATATAAATTAAAGTAGCTCAAAAATATTGTAACATCTTTCCATCTAGCATAGGGTAAATCTCAAAAGAGAAGATTAGTATTTTCAGGCTTGAAATATTAAAACATTTTCAGCCATTTTAAGTACTATTATATAATCACAGCATTTACAGATACAATTGTAAATCTGTTTGGCACTAGGCATTGTATAAGTTTTTCTTAACACTGAAAAATCAAGAGGCATAAGATATTTTAGGGAATGCAACCAAAGTAAAAATACTAGATATTGTTACTATCTATTCCTCAATTTCATATTATTAACATACATGTTCAAGAGTCTATACTTGCAAAAGACGTACTTACCTATTAAAAAGCAAAACAGTGAGGTGAAGGATAACATCACTACCACTGGACACTGTTGGCTTCATTGTCTGAATATATCTGAGAGCTTGTCTATACTCTCCCTGACTCATAAAGGCTTGAATAATTTTTGAATGTTGCCATGACAGAGGTTTTGCAGTAGCTGGGTGAAACAGAAGGTCCAACCCACTCTGCAAAAATGACACGAAATTGTAAAATATAAATACAATCCTTTGCATTTAGACAAAGAAGTCAATCTTAAAAAGACAAGCAATATTAAAAGCCAGTTTGTGTGTGTGTGTGGGGGGGAATCAAGATATAAAATCAGTTTAACTGTAAGATAAAAGGAATTACTTTAACATATAAGTTTTAACAAAAGCCTTATATCTTCCAGACCTCAATAAGTTATATATAAAATCTTTCCACTATCTGTTTCATACATGGATGATAAATCTTGCCTTCTATGGTTCATTAAACACTCCAAACATATCTCTAACATATCATAGTATTTGTATTATCAATAATTCTCATTTGTTTCCTTCTTTAGACATTAACTTAAGTTTTTGAAGTTTTATCCTTGTATTTTTATTGCATAAGGTAGTGCTTGGTGAAAGCATTGATTAAAGTGAATTCTCCTTAAATTACCTCTAGAAATACACTATGATCTTTAATATCAAATTTAATCTAGTCAGGTATGCTTTCTGAAATCCTAGTAATTTAGGAAAGCTTACATTAAGTGACTTACCTCAAAGTCATTATGATCAATCAGCCAAAATCCTTGAATAAGTTTAATTTGACTCCAAGAAATGGCAAAGGCAGTTGGAAAAGACTCAATGGGAGTATCCGTTTTGTTTGGAAAGGAATACATAATATCAAGTAACAAATAAATGGTCTTTTAAAAAAAAGGATTAAGGACAAAGAACAAAAGAAAAAACCACTACATATGTATTCAGCATAGGTTGCAACAGAATGTAGCATTTAAAAAGTCTTGAAAACATATACAGAATATTTCACCCATCAATGATTGAACATACTTTCTTCAAAGATCACAGATCATTCTCTAACATAAACCATGTTATGTAAGTTATCACATATGTTGGCACACAATTGTGATATTATCTTAATATTTTTAGCATCTGTAGTGTTATTTTGATAGCTCCCTTTCCATTGATATTAATTTTTGTGTTCTCACTTTTTTCTTGATTAAACTCATTTGATTTTTATCAACCTTTAGCTGTATTATTTCTTCAATTTCATGTTTCTGTTACTACTCTGAATTTTTTTCCTCCCTACTATCTAATTTGAAAATCATTTGGTAATTTAGCTTCTTTCTGATAAAAGTACTTTATGTTATAAATGAGTACTGTTTCATCCCAGAGATTGATATTTTAAGCTTTTATTATCACTTAATCCAAAGCACTTTATATTTACTTTTGTTGTGTTTTCTTCTTTATCTATGTGATATTTGTAAGTGTACCATTTAATTTTGAAGTAGCTAACATGTAGAAGTGGGATTCTATATATCTTAAGGTAATTAATTTCTAATGTAATAAATCATGCACTGTTTCCTCAAATTAAAAAAAAAAGTAATGGAAATGCTTTTTATATTGATTGTATTGCTTACACACGTCAAAACTGGCCAAACTGCATACTTCAAATACGTTCATTTTATCATACTTAAATTTTACCTCAATAAAGCCATGAAGAAGAAAAAATAAATCAATCAATGATACTGCAGACTAAACCCAGGGCCTCTTACATGCTAGATAACCATTCTACCACTGAGCTATTTCACAAGCTCTTTTTATTTTCAGACAGGGTCTCAGTAAGTTGCCAAGGCTGGACTCAAACTTGTGATCTTCCTGTCTCAGCTTCCTAAGTGGCAGGGATTACAGGTGTTCACTATCATACTGGGAGTAGAGTTGTATCAAATGTGGATACAGCCAGTATCCTATGCTTCATTTATTCTCTATTTTGTTATGACAAAGGAGATGAGCTAAAGCATACTTTTCTCTACACAGAAACGAACTTAAAAACTTGTTTAGAGAATTTAAAAAGCAGAGCTGTAAGATGGAGAAAGATGCTTAAAATATTAATATGCAAAATAAAAGGAAGTAGTTTACTAAAAAACAACAAACAAACAAAACCAGCTGTAAGCCCAGTCATTTATTGGGCAAAAAGTCAGTAGCTTAAAAAAAAAAAAAAAAACAACAAAAAAAACCCACTGTGAATCTGTATTAATTATAATGAAGCAAGATATTTTAAGAAACTTACATTACCACAAAAACATATGAGTTCAAACAATGCCTATTATTTTATTAACTTACAATATGTTTATTTTCAGCACGCATGTTAACCCCATTAAAAACTACTTGCCAGCAACATTCTAGAGCAGTTATTTGGCTTTTTTTCTTTCCATTCCTGGGGTCCAACCCAGGGATTTGTGCTTAGTAAGCAAGTACGCTACCCCTTAGCTAAATCCCCACCCCAACTGGCCCTAGAATAGTTTTTGAGTTTTAGATACATTTGAGAATCTGATAAAAGCTAACACCCACATATCCCTAGAGACAGTTTTTTTTTGGCTGGTTGCTTTTATTGATAGTGGGGACTGAACTCCAGCAGAGCACTGCCACTGAGCTACATCCCATCCCTTCTAATTTTTTATTGTGGGACAAGGTCTTGCTAAGTTGCCAGGCTGGCCTCACTTGAACTTGCCATCCTTCTGCCTTCACCTATGAATCACTGGGATTACAGGCATGTTGTACTACAGTGTCTGGCTCCCAGACACATTTGAGAATCTAATAAAAACCAAGGATCATATTCCTAGAACAACAAATAATTTTGCATATAATTTTAGGTTGATCATAGGGCCTCCTAATTCAACCAAGAGATACTGGATGAAGACGACTTATTTTAAGAAAATAAAAATAAAAAAAACCTAAGCATGAAAGTGAGACTGCATTATATATTATTACTATAATCTACTATAAGATTACTACTATTATAAAATTTTTATGATTTTTGGTAACAGGAATATTTGATAAAGATTTAAAGGATACAATAGAGTGTTTGTTTACTTCAGTAATGTTGTCTAATAAATATATGTCTAGTAGTGCCTATAAAAGAAATGGGGAAAAAAAAAAACTTCAGTGGATCTTATATTCATCCATTCACTCACTAACATACTCATTTATTTGTGCTCCTTCTTTTCCCTAGTTTGTGGCAGGTATGAAAAACATAGTTAAACACGTCTCCTCTCTCTAGAACTTTCAAAGATTCAGTAAGTGATAGCAATTACTGTAAACCTACATGTAGACTAGCAGGAGGATATTTTCCTGTGCCTCCTTCATCTCGTTTCCACAACTTCTCAACTTGATCTCCTAACTGAGAAACCAATCCATCAATCATCAAACAATCAGGGTTCCACTTCCCTCTGTAATATGAGAAACATATTAGATATTAGTGCTAATTACTGGTATCAAAAAATAAGCACCAGCTCTTAAAAACACTAGCTATCAAAGAAACAAGAGAGGTAAAAATTGGATCTCATTTTAGCATCATAAGAACTACAGAAATAAAGGAGCATTGGTCACATAACACTTAAGTTGCCTCAAATTCAGCAAGGTCAAGTTCTAGGAAAGAATGCGTTCTAAATAGTAAAATGTCTGGAACTATTCTACTTTTCACCATATTGAGCAAAGTACCATAATGTATAGTAGCTTAATATAGTAAAACTACTGCAGTTCAAAGTAAAATAGTTTCCATTTCATCACCACAGCTATTCTTTTATCTTTGGTTATAACTTCACCCCAAAATTTATTATTGAGCACGTAAAATATGATTTGGAGACCTGTCCCCATTTCCTAATTTAATATTAATTAAGAACAGCAGCAATTTCTACTTCATTGAAATTTCTTGAGTCAGGCTTTATACTAGGAGCCCCGCCCGTATTTTATGTTGATATTGTAATTTACATGACAAACAGAATCACAAACTATAGCAAACTTGTCCAAAAACATACTTAGGAAATAAAAGATCTTTAACAAAATTTAAATATGTCTAATCATTCTCCCAAAGCCATGTTCATTATTGGAAATTAATTATTCTAAAGCACTGGTATGCAAATTTTACCATGCATAAGAATTACAGTTTGCTCAACTTTTTAACCTCCCTGGTGATTCTGAGCTAACAAAGGTAGAATCAATCACTGCTATAAATGTTGTCTGCAGCTCTAAAATTGTCATTCCAACTTGAGGTAGAAAGCTATTTAGTTCCAGAGATAGGGCTAATGCTCTAAACCGTACTATGTTCTACTATTACTTTCATATTTCTCTTTAGAAACAACAAGGCTATTCAAGTTTTTTCTTTTTTTTTAATATTTATTTTTTAGTTTTAGGTGGACACATATCTTTATTTTATTTTTATGTGGTGCTGAGAATCGAACCCAGTGCCTCACGCATGCTAGGCAAGCACACTACAACTTGAGCCACATCCCCAGCCCCTTTTTTTCATTTTTTAAAAATGCTTATAAAACCTTCTCATAATGGTAATAGACTTAAGAGTAAAATAAAGATATAGCCAGCAAGTCAAGGCAAATGATACAAATAAATTAGAAATACCACTAACATTCTAACATTTATTTACTGAGAATTCCACACATTTAATCATTGTACAGCATGATGAACTTTGTTCTGAGAAGGTCTGATTTTTCACAGAAGTAATTTCTGTATCTTTTTTTAAAATTATAGATGGATACAATATCTTTATTTTGTTTATTTTTATGCAGTGCTGAGGATCAAACCCAGTGCCTCACATGTGCAAGGCAAGCGCTCTACTGCTGAACCACACAGCCCAAGATCCCATAGATGTAATTTCTAAACTGTGTTTTGAAGGTCTGGATATACTATACCTTGATAAACGCTCACACTTCTGTCGACAATTGGTGTAGTAGTTCTGAATTACAGGGTAGTTGTAGCATAACCTTGACAACTGCACAGCATCATCTGGATTTTTATTTAAAGTTGGGGGGACAAAAAAAAAACAACAGTAATTTTTCTAAAATATGTCCACAATATAAGTGGACAAGTTATACAAATTAGTATTATACTTTAATTTTATTACATTGCTTAAAATTGCAGGTTCCCTAAATTTAAGTAATACAAGAATACTACACATTCTTTTATTTATAGATACACAAGTGGGAAAACAATGTCTCATGAAAGTTTATAACAAGGATGTTGGCTGGTTTAAAACCCTGCAAACTGTTTTACTCTTCCTAGGTACAAACAAAAATTTAAAAATCTAAAAGAACTTAAAAAACATAAGATTAACAGCAATTGTGTGCAGTAGCAGAAGCACTTCTAAATAAAATGTAATTTACTAGAAATGCAAGCAGTTAGAGGTTTTAAAAGTGAATTCTAGGCCAGGTGTGGTGGCCCATGCTTGTAATCCCAGCAGCTTGGGAGGCTGAGTCAGACAGGCTGAGGATCATGAGTTCAAAGTTTGGTAGCAGAGATTGAAGGGGGTGGGGGGGGGGGCTCTCCAACCATTCATTGAGCCACATCCTCAGCCCTTTTTTATATTTATTTAGAGAAAGGGTTTCACTAATACACTTAGGGCCTCCCAAAGTTGCTGAGGCTAGCTCTGAACTCCCAATCCTCATGCCTCAACCTCCCCAGCTGCTGGGATTACAGGCATGCACCACTGCAACCAGCTGCTTGTGTTATTATTGAACTCATTTTCAGAAGCTCAGTTTTCTCAAACTTGCTTTCCTTTTAAAAATGTTATTCAATCCAATGAACATGTAGAGAATCTGTGTATCACTTTCAGGCTAAGGCACTGAAGATACAAAGAAAGAATGCAAGAAAAGAAAAAAAACATTATCTGGAAGAAAGTAAGCCTGAAACAGAGAACAACAAAATTATACACAATGTTTCAATTAATATTAGTAGATTAAGTAAATATTTTACCTAAGCCTTCTGGTAAAAGCCCAGAATGAGAAAACCAAAGAACCATTTGTACATATTGACAGATGAGCTGGACAACCATATGCTTATTCTTTAAGTCCACCATTTCTGCAAAGAAAAACTGACATTGATTTATTCAATTTATCAACCACAAATGAAAAATGAAGATATCTGCTAGTTTTAAAAACCTAATTACTTGGTGACAATATATATATGCTTTTAACAAACTCAGCTTGTAACTAATTGACTTTGCTCAAAATGGTATCAAGTTAATCTCCAAAATGCTAAAATAATAAAATCATTGACCTAATTTTTATGAAAATTAAGTTTATCATCATTTTATGCAAACTAATAGTTTATCATCAATAGAGGTTGTTCAAATCAGGCCTTGAAACTGGCCTTTTGTTTTAAATGGCAAAACCTGGGGGAAAAAGATTACAGTCACTTCTTTGGATAAAAATCTACATATAATTGTAAAATTGGAAATTCCCCTGAAGTATACTACCTTAACTATCATAAACTTTAACTCCAGATTGTTTTAGTATCTGCTAATGACACACCTAATAACATTTTGTAATTTTACATAAAAACTATGCTAGCATTTGAGAACTAATGTCCTTTAAACAATGGTCCACACAGGAAAACAGGAACTTTATTCCATTTTTTGAGTAAATTTTAACAGTATAAAAACAAAGAACATACCTCTCTCAGTGATATCCTCTGCCTCTGTTGCAAAACAGCTTAAGACACTATTAAGGTTGCTAAGATGCAAATGGCACTGCTGGATAGACTGTATAGTTTGTGGATCAATGAAACGACACGAACCATCAAATAATGGTATACCTTTTCAAGGATAAAACAGAAGATTAGTTTCCACACAGTAATTAGGAATGAATTAGAATCACAAATACAAATTTCCTCTAATTTCTATCACTCAAAAGAATTATTCTAAATGAGATTTAAAAGATAAGCTAGAAATGGCAAATATCTTCAAGAACGCTAGAATATGCTTTCAGTATAAAACCAGAAAGAGCTAGCAACAGTGGCACATGCCTATAATCCCAGCGACTCCAAAGGCTGAGGCAGGAGGATCACAAATTTGATCCTAGCCTCCCTCAGCAACTTAGCGAGACACTGTCTAATATAAAATATAAAAAAGGCTGTGAACCTAGTTCAGTGGTTAGAGCACCTAATATGCTGAGAGAAAACAACGTAAAACAAAACAAAAAAATCAGCCAGTCAGTGAGAATCTTAACTCAAATAACATCTAAAAGGTAGAGTTTATAAATATTATGAGATGAGGATTTACAAAACATGGCCAAATTAATCAAATTAATTTTTAATGTGACTGGACTGAACAATAATTTCTTAACTATGCTTCCAATACACTAAAGTATTTATTATGCCCTGTAGTTTGTTACACTTCACTAACAAGCAAAGTTCAAGTTTTCAATAATAGCTGAATTACCAAGTCCAAACCTTAAAATACAACATTACACTCAAACAAAATTAATAAGTTCTGACAAACATTTTCCTCTTAAAAAATAAATATATTTTTATAGTGATCTGAATTATCAGGCACTCTTCCACACTTCCACTATGTTAACTGGTTACTAAAATATTTAAAATTGAATAAGTTATACTCAATGTACGTGTAGTATGCCAAAATACACTCTACTGTCATGTATATATCTAAAAACCAAATTTAAAAATAAATATTTAAAATTTTGTTCATATTTCTAGTTCCATAAATACAGCCTAAGAATACTATACAACCCATGTGTATTCAATTAATCTATATATAGACTGAACACACACACATATATGTTTACTTAGTATTATTTATTTATTTATGGGAGGTGGTACTAATGGATTAAACCAAGGGCCTTGCACATAGAAGGCAAGCACTCATCCAACGAATAAATCCCCAACACTTTTAAATTTTATTTTAAGACAGGGTCTCCCTAACTTGCCCAGACTGGCCTCACACTTGCTATTCTCTACAAACATTAATCTCCCAAGTAGCCAGGCATGTGACTCTGGGCTCAGTTCATATCAATTAGTGTTGGTCTAAAAAAACTACTGAGAATAACTTAAACTGTATGTCTTCCAAAGTCCATTTGGTCATTCATTGCGAAATATAATAAATGATCAAAACATGTGACGTACATTCTAGCTTAAAATTTTCTTTAATTGTTAGCATTTTCTTTCATTCTAGCTTAAAATTTTCTTTCATTGATAGCACAATCAAGTATCTCTAAAAACTAGTACTTTTTAAAATTTTTCATTTTTTTAAACTCAATTTTTTTCCCTGTGCTGAGAACTGAACACAAGCACTCTACCACCAAGCCACACTTCCAGTTAAATTACTAGTACTCTTAACATGATTTTTCCATTAGCTCAACATGATGGAATATTTGAATATTCACTGGCTATCTCAAAATATAGTCAAAGTATACAACAAACTTGAAAAAAAACCAAAATTTTCAAAAAGATGATAAGGGTATGTGTTGGTGGGGGACAGGGGTGATGCATTGTGGCCTACCATTTAGCTTGTGCATATCCATGAATATTTTAAATAAAAAGTGAGGAAGTACAAGAATTTCTGAAGTTAACTAGCATATTATTCTCCTTACTCCATCATCAACATAATTCGTAAATTAAACTTAAAATATATATAGTTCTAAAACTTGCAATTTTGTGGTACATTAGCATGTTGCCACACTCTATTGCAAAAATTATTTTTCAACAGGGCACTGTGAGGTGCACCTGTAGTCCCAGGTTGAAGTGGGAGGATCGTTTGAGCTGAAATGTTTGAGTCCAGCCTAGGCAACCCAACAAAATTCTGTCTCGAAAACTTTAAAAAATTAATTTAAAAATAGAAAACACCTTGGAATTAGGGAGGAGAGTACACATGCAAATGTTTACTTCTGAGCTTCTCAAACCCTCACCTGTTCACTAATCCCCAAGATGAAAGTCACCCTACATGTCATTAGTAAGTACAAATTTAAAAAAAAAAAAAAAAAAATCAATGGATCCCATTATGGCAAATGCTGTTGTTTAGAATTCTCTGCTATCAAGTTTGGTGCATCTTTTAGCCTACTGGAATCGAGTCCTTCACAAACTGCCAAATCAGGATCAACAACTGCATTACTTAATCTGTGATTGCTTATTCTACCCACCCCCCCAGATAAAATGCTAGATCTTCTGTGAAATCTTTACATTTTTAAGAATTTACAGCTTTACTATGATCAAACATTATTGAACTTAAAACTAATTGTCCTAAATCAAGACTTTTACTTACATAGCCTGTCAAATTCCTCTTTAGTGAAAACCACTTTATTCCATGTCCATTCAAGAACAAAGCGCAAATTAGCAGCAGAATTTGGTTGTTCTTATTTATACACATGAAAGGAAAAAAAAAATTACAAACAGAAAACTAGTAACAGCAGAGAAATATGGCAAGTAATACCCTAACCAAGTTCAAAAAGTAAACACTGACATTAGTGTAGATAATTTGATAATTTATCCTGCTTAGTGCATCAATAGGGAACAAACTATTTTATCTATTAATGTTCCAAAAATGTAAAGCCTGAATCTAATGAGGAAAGATTAATAAACACCAACTGAAAGGCAATCTATAAAATAGGTCTATATATTTTTGTTAAAGTCAAATTTCTTTTTTAAAAAATATTTTTAATTGGAGATGGACACAATACCTGTATTTCTTTATTTTTATGTGGTACTAAAGGTTGAACCCAGTGCTTCATATGTGCTAGGCAAGTGCTCTACCACTGAGCTATAACCCCAGCCCTCAAATTTCTATGTTAGATGAAGATATAGAAACTGTTGTCAGATTAAGGGAAATTAAAGACATGAAAAACTGCGTATGTAACTCACTGGTAGAGCACTTGCCTAGCTGGCGCAAGGCCATAAATTCAATCTCCAGCACCATGAAGAAACAAAAAGACGGCTCAATGTCAATGTTCTTGATGTTTTATAATCACAACATGCATTTCTATGTGTCTTTGTTTTTAGAAGGAAATTTATACTAAAATATGAATTAATAAGCATGATTCCAACCCTTATTTCAAATGGTTCAAAACAAAAGATAATGTGTGTGTATGTGTGTGTAGAAAGTGATACAGTTAGCCAGATGAATTATGAGTTAAAAAAAAAAGTGCATCCCAAAAGATGACAGGTTGAATGATTCCACTTAAATTGTTTCAATGACAATATTTTACAAATAGAAAATAGATTAGTGGCTGCCACAGGTTAGGGACGGGCAAATAGGAGGGATGGAAGCATAAAGCATCTGGTTGTGATACTGTACTAGAGGCTTGCCAGACTGCATCAATGGGGGGAGAAAAATGGAAAAAGGTACTCAAATTATGCCTTACAACTGCATAATAATCAACAAATATCTCACAACTTAAAAAGAAAAAGTAAACTGATAGTTGATTTTAAATTACAAATGTTTTAATGGTTAAAAATCAAATATTACCTTCAGTTATCCAACTTCTGATACAACCAGTCAAAAGTCCCAGGGAACTTGTTTGAATTGCTGCTGACAATATACCTTCTAACTGTTCTTCCTAAATCATGAAAGAAAAGAAGGGAGGGAAAAATGAAAATATGAGAAACACTGAAAAATTGTTATGATCCACTAGGACAGCTATAATCACAAAGCCAGAAAATGACAAGCACTGGTAAAGAGGTGGGAAAATTGGAATCCTCATCCATGCTAGTGAAAATGAAAAGTGCCAACAGTCTGGCAGTTCTTCAATATGTTAAACAATCCATGATTTCCATATAAAAACTTCAGGTGAAAGTTCACAACAGCATTATCCCATAAGAGCCGAAAGTAGGAAAAAACCCAAATGCCCATCAATTGAGGATTAAACAATATGTACAATACTGTAATGGTCATAAAATAAGATTAAGTACTAACATTAACTGTAACACTGATGAACCTTCTTTCATTTCAATAAACGAAAGAAGCCAGTCAAAAAGACTACAAATCTTTTACATGAAATATCTGGAATAGTAAATCCATAAAGATAGGAAAGTAGATTAGAGGTTCCACAGGGTCAAGTGGAAAAGAGGAGAGATGAAAAGGAAAGAAGTGACTATTAATGGGTAATGTGGATTTTTTTTTAAAGAGATAATAAAAATTTTCTAAAATCAAATGTGGTGATGGCTGTATAACTCTAAAGGCTGAATTATGCACTTTAAATAGCTAAACTGCATAGTATATATCTCAATAAAGCTGTTATTAAAAATGCAGGGTTCTAAGCCTGATTATGGTTTCAAAGCCAGTCTCAGCAACAGCGAGGCACTAAACAACTTAGCAAGACCCTGTCTCAAAATAAAAAATAAAAATGGTCTTGGGATACAGCTCAGGCTTAAGAAGCCCTGAGTTCAATCCTCAATACAAAAAATAGAAATTTCACAGAAAACAATAAATGTTTTTATTTATTTATTTTTAAAAAATATTTTTAGTTAGATGGACATAATACTTTTTATTTATTTAGTTTTGTGTTGTGCTAGGGTCTCCCTCACACATGCTAGGCAAGAGCTCTATCACTTAGCCAACAACCCCAGCCCCAAAACATTTTTATTTTTTAACATGGCTGAATAACATGTAATTTTTTCCATTTTTCTTTAAAGAAACTTAAATTGCTTTAAATTTAATAATGTATAATTACAAAACAAAAGGTTCAGTATTAAGTTCTCTAAAGTAAAAAAGTCACATGGTGCTCTTAGAGTGCTCAAGTCCTTAGGGGTAACAAATGGTTTCCAACAACAGTTCCCAATCTGGAGCATTTTATAGAGAAAGCTATAGCCATTTTTTAATACTTTTGGGACAAGGTCTCACAAAGTTGCCTAGGTCACTAAGTTGCCTAGGCTGATCTCAAACTTGTGATGCTCCTGCTTCAGCCTCTTGAGTATCTGGGATTACAATGGCATGTGCCGAGCTACAGTCAGTTTTGATTCTTGCCCAAAGAATTCTATGAACAGGACCACTAGTGCAACAATTTCCTAAAGCTTTCTGGTGAACATAATTAGAACTACATGAAGCCATTTTGAGAAATTCTGACTTGTGAATAAAAGAATATGATAAGACTCATTATTTCCTCTTTCCATATCATTTTAACCAGACCTGATCTTAAAGAATTAATAAACAAGGACAAACAGAAGTCATCCTGGGATAAGAAAGCTCAAAAAAAATTCTGAAAAGCAATAATGAAGGTAACTGACCTGGTATTATGCAGTAAACTCTGAACTAAAGCCCCAGAAAGGCTGTTAGAATCATATTAGGGATAAATACTTGAAGAAACCAGGTACAGAGGAAAACAGAGGGAAATGGTGGTCACAAATGGACTGAAAACAGAATATACATAGTCTAACCATTCTATTATTCTGAAGTCAAGTCTGATGGATCCTTTTACACATGAACAAACAACCTAATTATATCAAACATTTGAAGCTATTCACCATCAAGACTTAAATAACAAAAATAATTTTAAAAAGTTCTGAAAAAGTAAATAATGTAGGGAACTTAATAAAATTTGAACTGGGTATGGTGGTGCACACCCGAAATCACAGTGGCTTCGGAGGCCAAGAAAGGAGGATAGCAAGTTCAAAGCCAGCCTCAGCAACTTAGTGAGGTCATAATGCTGTCTCAACATCAAAAAAAAAAAAAAAAAAGGACTGGGGATGTGGGTCAGTGGTTAAGCACCCCAGAGTTCAATCCCAGGTACCAAGAAAATAATTGAACATAGAAGAAATTTCATCCATAAAACAAGTACAGAATCCCATGGAAAGGGGATGACCCAAAAAAAGCTCACAGAAATTTTTAATGGAAGGCTAATTTTTAAAAAAATCAGTGAAAGGAAGACAATATAAAGAATTCTCCCAGAAGGTAGAACCAGAGGCAAGAGACACACAGTTAGAAAGTAAAAGTTAAGTCATTAGAAAATCAACTTGGAAAAGCCAACTTTGTCTAAGAGAATTACATAATTTTTTTTTTTAAATCAAAATGGAAACAAAAACAATTAAGGTCATGTGTGACAGACTGGGCAAGTTAAAAAAAAAAAAAGGCCACTTGGGACCTTTGGGATAAACAAAACAAACAAAATAAAGCCAATGGAGACCACTACATGAATATATAGTACTGCTTAAATTAGTACAAGCTGGGTGCAGTGGCACATGTCTAATCCCAGCAGCTCGGGAGGCTGAGACAGGAGGATAGTGAGTTCAAAGCAAAAGCAAGGTGCTAAGCAACTCAGTGAGACTCTATCCCTAAATAAAATACAAAATAAGGCTTGGGGTGTGACTCAATGGTTGAATGCCCATGAGTTCAATCATTAGTATGCCCCCACCCAAAAAATTAGTACAATAACCTAAAAGTAGAGAGAAGAGAGAAATCTGAAGTTAATGATTTGAAAGTTTCTCTTTATTTCCATAAATATATTCAGTATTAAATTTCAACTGTGAACATTAAACCAATCATAAACAATATTTACATTTCATCTGATATTTAAAAGGCTCATTTTCTAGCAATTCATTAGGTTACATATCTGAAATTATTTAAATACTGAAACACGATTTGGTGAAAGTTATTTTTTAAAATATTTTTTAGTTGTAGATGGACACAATATCTTTATTTATTTTTTATATGTGGTGCTAAGGATCAAACCCAGGACCCCATAAGTACTAGGCAAGTGCTCCACTGCTGAGCCACACATAACCCCAGCCACAAGAAAGAGTTATTAAAATATTTTTTTCTTTCTCCAAGGAAAAATGATTGGAGAATTTATTTTTTTCTAATCATTTTACAAGAAAATAATGAGTTAAGACAAATGAATTATTACTGTCACTGGGTAAAGTTGCTTATTGTTAAGATGCCTCCTGACTAGTGAAGTACGCCTATTACATTTACACAGCTAAACGAACCTGGTGCTAAATTTTGTCCTATTTGGTCTTGGGAGTAGAACTTTCCAAAGAAAAAATCCAAGACCACAGTTATTGATTGTACATAGCAGCCATCATACTACTTTTATCTGCTTTTAAAAAATTTATCTAATAGAACTGTATTGTAATAGAAAGCTAATAAACATGTAATCATAGAAAGAAATGATATAGCTAAAAATCATCTCACTTGACTTAGATTGGAGGGCTGAGTATCAACAAGTCTTGGTGACAGAAGGCCAGCTATAAGACACCGATTATAACCATCAGGAATGACTTCATTAAGGGACTGTCCTGATTTCTTTAAAAAAGTCAAAGTCTGTAATAGATATTAAGACATCAATCAACATGCAAATCAATATGCAATGCGATCATTAAATTTAAGAATAAAATTACTCTATTTAATAAACCCAAGAAAAGCTAAAAAATACCTAATGGAAATTATAAAAAAAATAGATTGCAGAAAAAAGGAAATGGATTCTTTAACTCAACAATGCCTATTTGTTGCATTGTGCATAGCAGGCAAGCCCTCTACCAACTGACCTATATCCTCAGCCCAGCTCACAAATTTTTTTTAAACATTTATTTTTTTAGTTATAGGTGGACACAAATATCTTTATTTTATGTGGTGCTGAGGATCAAACCCGGTGCCTCCTGCATGGCAGGCGAGTGCTCTACCTCTGAGCCACAACCCCAGCCCCCTAGCTTACATATTTTCATGAAAGGTAACCCTCTTAATCTTCTCTAAAGCTAACAGATTTGGTAACAGATCTCAACAAACTTGATACACATACAAAAGCTTATTCCTCTGTGTCTTCAAATGAATGAGATCTAATATGAAGTATAAATATTGCATTTATTCACATATGGATGATTATTAATTAAAATGTCTGTTACATCATGTTTCTTTGGAAAAGTATTTTTCTAAACATTATTTATATAAATATGCTGTCTTCATTTGTTTTCCCATGTCAGCACTGTGTCACTGTGCTACTATTTTTACTCATTTAGCTCCTTTCTCAAAAGAACCAATAGGAATGATTTTTTTAAAGGATGTGACAAGACACTCTTCTATTCATTCTTTTCATACACAGAAAGCTACTAAAAGCATCCCAATGCCTTCCTCTAGAAGGTTGTCATTAGTAATCCAGGGTATTTGAATGCTAACCTCAGAAACCTAATAGAAACTACCATTTCAGATGAAGTAATAGTTTATATAGTTAAACACTAAAGTTTAAAACCATGAATCCCCTGTATTCTAAGATATGATCTCAAGCTAATTAAGAAAGTCTATGTTGCTAAGTTTCTACTTACCTCCTTCTGAAAGCCAGTACAAGTTATGTGAACAACTCCTGAGTTTAATAAACAAGTGGCATCTTAAAAAAAAAAAAAGATTAAAAAAAAAATACTTAACAATTAAATCATCATATAGAATGAATTTTTTAAGTAAACTTTTCCAGGAGTTTCCATCCTGAGAATAACAATAACAAACTTTATCACTATAATATAATTCATCTTTTCTAGCAAATTAAAATAGTAATAATTTTGTTATAAACATGTATTAAGTTTCTTATGTACTTTGATGGAATTGATCCCCTAAATCATCCACGTTAAAAATGAGATATGAATAGAGGATAGTCTATGTATAAAATATACTTACATACATCTGCATACTTTTCCATGTTACTTATGTCAAAGGTGAAATTAAGAAAATACATACCAAAATTAAAAGTACTTGGGTTAAAATACTGCTCAGGAGGTGGGTATGAAGGAGGAATTCCTCGAGTTAAACTTCTCTCATGTACTAATATATCCAAAATGTTGTGTGGAAAAGTCCTATTTACAACAGAATCCAATGACCACAATGCAAAATAAGAGCAATTATGTAGATATTCTCCAGATCTAAAAGAAAATTTAAAAACTATTAAATTATTGAAAAGCTACACACACAAATTCCCAAGAGAAAAAAGGAAAAGAGAAAATAATCTTACCTTAATGAATCTGGCATTTGTGTGTGATACCAACGATTTATGTCAAAAAGTCCCAAATATATAGATGGCCTTTCCTGTCCATATATATTCACTTGCCAGGTAAAGACTGAAACACTAGTGTCAGGAGATAGAGCTGAAAGGAAAAAGAGATATTTTATCTCTAAAAATAATCTCAAAGTAAAATCACCTCATTAAAATTATGGCAAGATTTTCCATAAATTAAGGTTTAATTTACATTCCATTAGATTTGTGAAAATGTATTTCTATCATCTATGTGTAAGTAGAGATCTGTTCATTTATATCTTGACTGTTTCTCTTTTTCAGGGAATTAAAAAAGTTCTCATCATTAAAGTTCCATCCCAACTTCTTTTCAGTTAACCTGTTAGCAACTCTAAGATACTGGAAGTACAAAGTAGAAAATTATTTCAATCACCATTCTCCCATAGCTAGTCCTAGAGAAGTTAATTTGCTACCTAATTGGTGCTCTTTGGGCATCAAAGATTCACTCTTTAGAGGAATGTTGGCTGAGAGCAACTGATGTAGCTAAATAATAAAGGGAAAAAAGACAAGTACCTAGACAGTGGCTATGCAATGACAACAGAGAAAGGGGCACCAAAAGGAGGAAAGTAAAGATCTGAGACAATAAAAAGAAAGTGCCTGGAAATTCTGTTTGGAGCATATATAATTGAATATGAAAGTCAGATCACAAAAACAGATACGAGAATTAGGATAGAGAGCATCTCTGGGATGAACAAGCTCACTATGAGAAAGTCTCACTAAACACCACATACAACAAGGTCCCTAAGCATTCCCAGAACTGGTATGTGTATAATCTTATTTAATCTTTACAACCATACTTTTAAAAAAGTATAACTAATAGGTAAACAGGGCTTACAAACTGATAGGGATGGACTATAAATCAATGCTGAAATTTAAAAAAAAAAAAACATATGCAACTTTACTATGTAAGGATATTTTGAGCCATATACAGAATCAAAAAATATACAAAGGCAATTAGTTAGAGACAACACTAAGACTAGAGATAATCTGATTTGAGAGTCAGACTAAAATATAAGAGTCCCCTCTTTAGCCTTATCTATTCAATTTTTCAGTTCTATACAGCAATTTGAAGGCAAGAAAATACCTACCTACAGCCCTGAATAAATTCAATAATCAGTATTCTAAATTTTTTAAGTATAATGTGTAGAAACTAATACATATCGTAAATGTTATGTCAAGATTAATCTTAAATTGAGACTTCACATGCTATAATTAGAGTATTTTTACTAACCTTTGCTCATGCTTTCGTCCCTGTCTCCATGAGATCGAAATTTCTCTATACTCTGGCACCCCAACAATTTGGTATTACTAGTATGTCCTCTCAAAGGAAATATTCCACCTTCCAGGTCCAGTGTATATCGTTCTTCACAGTACTCTAACCCCTGTAACATAAAAGATACACAAATTTTAATAAGATTCTAAAGCAAAGGTCTTTGTAAAATTAAACATCCAAAATTTAAAGATTTTTCACACAATACAACAAAAACCCAAAACCTAAGACTGAAGAGAGCAAGTCACTGAAAAAGACTTTATAATTTTATATACTACAAAACACAAATTAAAAACTAGATTTAAAGACTCAAAAATGATAATTAACAAATCTTTTAAAGTGGTACCAATATAGGAAACTCCATGTTCTATCAGTCGGAATATAACTATCAGAAGTATACATGCCCTCTCACCACACCACACAGGGATTAATCTCCAGCACCACACATGCACAAATTATATTCACATACATCCAGGCCAGCAAATCCATTTGTTTTCTCACTAAAATTCTTGCTCTAGAATAACTCTTAAATTTTTTTTTGCTCATTAATTCTTTTAATAATCTGGTAAAAGGCCTGAGATTTTCCATAGAAAAATATGTATAACATTAAAATGCCACATATAATTCAGGTAGTAGTATATCAACTCCCTAAAAGCCATCTACAAACCCCTTGAGAAAGTTAGGAAAGCCTGTTCTAAAGGGTGGGCAAAATACATATATAAGCAGCACCCCAAAATTTTCTCAGGAAAATTCAGCCAGAAAAACAGGTAGTAATCTGAGAATCTAAATGTGTATACTCAATTATAAATGTTACTCACAATTTAGTGCTTGATGTTAGAGTAACAAAGACAAAATTATTTTTCCTGAGTACTAATTAGGCCTCAAATTTAAGTCTAGCCCAGTTCCCTCATTTTTAGAGAAAAATAATAGAGTGCTACCTTCATAAAAAAGGATAATAATTTAGAGATCTCAAGGTCATTAATAATACCTTCTCACTATATTATAAATACAGTAACTTGAACACAAGAATAATTTTCAATGTCTTAAAACAAAGGCGCTTAAATTGGGGAAATAAAGAACAAAATGGTAATGTTCTAATTTTCATTTACCTCATATAAGGTTTGTCCGGAGGCCAAACATTTTCTGTCACCAAAAGCCAGCTGAAGCAGATGCAAACTCAAAACATCCCCTTCACTAAAAGAACAGAAATTAATTCAGGAGGTAAACTAAAGATCCCTGGTACCAAACAAATATTTTGTTAAAATACTACCATCTCCGTGCCTTTTTTTTTTTTGGTCTACAACAGTGAGTCCATGGGACAAAACTGTCACTGTAAACAGTAATCTATTTTTACTTTATATTGATTCCACTTATTAGGCGATGTTGTCTGTACACTTTAGGGAATATGTATATTGCAGCTACTATATTCATTCCCAAGTGTTCCTCCCTAACAGCTAGGTTTTAGTTAAAGACATTTGACTCCTAGCACCTCTAAATACTGGAGAGTGATATTTAACACAAAAACCCAAACTGACCATAGTTCAAGTATCTGGGAAGAGAAATTACTAAAAACAGGAAGTTAATCAAGATCATAGAAGTTACACTCCAAAATTGTTTTATTATCAAAGAAAGAACTAACCCCCCCCCCCCCCAATAAAGAAACAACAATATTTGTACTGTTCTAGTACTGGAAATAAATAAGCTTAACCTATTAGAAATTAAACTGAAAGACTTCTACTAGCTAACCATGGAACAAAATTAGAGCTTGCAAGAGATAGGAAAAGATTAACAAAATTAATCGTAGGCATATACCCTAAAAGGCAAGAAGGATAAGAGAACAGAGGGTAAATAAAAAACAAGAGCGTTATCAAAACGGTATGGGGAAAAGGAAGGCCAGAAAAACCATCCAAGATAATTACCTACTTATCTATATTGGCTTACTATTTGGAATAACATTTGATCAATTAAACACAATTTCTTTTTACTGCTATTCACAATTATTCCAACAATTAACATTTAAAATAATTTCAACTACCATTTCACTAATGAAAAGAATTTTGTTTTCACTGAAGAGAATATCTGTTCTATTTTTGACAAATATTTTTAAAAACCATAATCATCACACTAACCTATCTTGCGTAGACTGAACAGCCCACAAGTAACAGCAATTACGAGGATCATTCTCAGGTTCTTGAAAAGTAATAGCATACACAGGAATTCTTCCACCTTCTAACTGTGTATAATACCTAAAACAGACAAAAGGTTAGTACATTGCTTATTTAAGTTGTAGTTTTTAGTAAAGTTCCTCGTGTAAAAACTTGGGCTAAAACAATCACTGTTTATGAGATCTCCAAAATTAAGGCATGACCATGTTGCCTTTCAAAATACACATGGCACAACACCTCAACATTATGGTCACCCAATCAAGGTCACAGATAACATATCTGTAATCATAGCAATTTGGGAGGCTGAGGCAGGAGAATCTCAAGTTCTATACTAGCTTGGGCAACTTAATAAGACCTTATCTCAAAATAAAAAATAAAGGCTAGGAATGTAGCTCAGTGGTTGAGCGCCCTAGGTTCAATTCCTAGTATTGCCCCCATCCCACCCCCAAACAAGCTTAATAAGCCAAAATGATCTGTCAAAGTCAGGTTTTCCAGGTAGGGTTTTGGAAGCAATTTCAAAACAAAACAAATCCCAGGTTGCTGTGATTATAGACTTGCACCACGACACCCAGCTTAACAAAGATTTTTAAAATTCTATAATGCCAATCTGCAACCTCCCTTAATATAATAGCAATTTTGCAGGGCGCCATGGCATAGGCCTGAAATCCCAGCAACTCAGGAGACTGAGGAAGGAGGATCATGAGTTCAAAGCCAGCCTCATCAACAGCAAGGTATTAAGCATCTCAGACCCTGAATCTAAATAAAATGCAAAATAGGGCTGGGGATATGGCTCAGTAGTTAAGTGCACCTGAGTTCAATCCCCGGTACCAAAAGAAATATATATTATATATAAATAAATATATATCACACACAAACACACACACAAGCAATTTTAATTCCACAGATATAAAAGTTTAAAATAAATTATATTCTGGGGATATTTTTGATGCCATATAAAATTTTAAGTGACAGATTTTATAACTTTGATTTGGGGTGGGGAGGGCACAACTGAGAATTCAACCAGGGCCTCACACAAGCTAGGCAAGTGCTCAACCAAGTGTGCTATATAACCCGAGTCCTTGGAAATGCACTTCTGAAAAATTCGTAATACACAAATACATGGTTTATCCATATAGCCAAACTTTACTAGCAAACAAAACACCAGTCACTTTTTAAATACTGCAAAAAACAACCTCAAGTCAAGTGTTAAAACCATTCTCTAACTATAATTTAAGGCAATGGAAATTTATTCATTATTACTCATTCACATCTCTCACGCTTGTCTTCAAATAATAGTTGAGTACAAAACATACTCAAAAAGAAACTACCAATAGTCATAAGGAAAAAAGTTATACTTACTCTCTTTTCATACTCTTCATATTCCAAAGTGCAAGATAGCCGTCAGAAAAACCTACAGCAAGATGATTTGTCCTGTTAATATAACTCAGAGTAGAAACAGCTGTTCCTGAGGGGCTTACTAACTGGAAACAGAGATGATGTCCTTCTCTCATCACACTCTCTCTGATATGTGGTACTTCAGTTGGGACACCAGTTATAACTTCAAGGTCTAAAACCAAAAATAAAAACAATTAAGATTAAGCCAGGTACAGTGGTATCTCTTATCTGTAATCCTGGTGACCCAGGAAGGTGAGGCAGGAGGATCACAAGCTCGAGGCCAACCTGGGTTAAGCTCCCCTGAGCACAATCACCCATACCAAAAAATAGAAAAGAAAAAGAAACTGAAAAGCACAAAAGCAAATGAGTCATCCAGCATCAACTGAATTAATTAAATGGAGTCAATTAAAATAAAAAGATGACAAATCATGCTGAACTAGAAAATAACTACCTTTATCTATTTAAATGCTGTAATTTTAAAATACATTTAATTGTGTAATTTAAAAAATTTAATACATCTAAACTACTTTCAATTTCCTTGCCAATCATAAATAAAGCTGATTCTTGATTTAAATTTTAGAACTACACCTTCAATACTTTTCCTTGAAGGATTCCTATGTAGGATGAGCCCAGTTCATCTGCTGTCAGAAATCTAAAGAAGCTACTTAAGACTGAAAAACCTACAGCAGATGATTTGTCCTGTTAATATAACTGTTCCTGAGGGTAATATAAACCCTAGCATAAATCCAGATAACATAAAGGGGCTCTCATGAGCCAAGATAGTACATCCAAGCAATGAAAACAAATGAAACATTAAGTACCTTGTATCTCATGAGCTCATGATACTCCCCCCCACAAAAAAAAGAAAAAGAAAAGGAGGGGGGCGGAGTGAAGAGGAAATCTACCCTGTCCACCTATAAAAGATCTTAAATGAACTATCAGAAGTAACTGGAGACCAACTTCTTATTCTGAAAATTAGTATTTAATCAGTAAATATTTATCCTGCCTTTTCTGTACTTTCAGGGTAGCTTAAAGGCACTAGTTAATGAGAAAATTCCTCTTCAGATTATAGCAAAATTAAAGAATCATCAATTTGCAAAACATAGACATAATTTTGCAGCTGCTAATCAAATGACAATTTCAATTAAAGAAACTATTTAAACTAGGGTTTTTCAACCCTGGCACTATAGACATTTAGGGCCAGATAATTTTTTGCTGTAGAAGGCTGTCCTATGCCTATAGGATATAAAGTAGCATCTGTGGTCTCTTAACTATAGTAGCTAGAAGCACCATCACATTCTAGTAGTAACAACCAAAAAAGGTTTCCTGACAAACATCTCCTAGAGGACAAAATTCACCCCTGGTTGAAAACTGGATCATATTTGTCAATTTTTGTCCACCGTGACTAGGATACACCTAGGCATCATATACCTCCCAATATAATGCAATATGAAGCACTCAGCACCTCCAAAGTATCCTGACCAGAATCTTAAATGTTGATCTTCAATAAAACCAAATTTACATTTGCAAAAAATACAAAATATACGGCTGAGGTTGTATCTCAACAGTAGAGTACTCCCTAACATGTGCAAGGCACTGGGTTTGATTCTCAGCAAAGGTATTGTGTTCAACTACAACTAAATATATACATATATATTTTGAAAAATACAAAATATAAATAATGCAACATGAAACCACATAATTCCAAAATGAGGGGGCATTCTACAAATAATTAACTTCCTCATTAAGTCAATGATATTAAAAAGTAAACAAAAACAGCATATAAAGAGGATTTCTGGGGGCTGGGGATGTGTCTCAAGCGATAGCACGCTCGTCTGACATGCGTGTGGCCCTGGTTTGATCCTCAGCACCACATATAATGTTGTGTCCGCCAAAAACTAAAAAATAAATATTAAAATTCTCAAAAAAAAATTAAGCTTAGTTAAATGTAAAACTGAGAGAGTATTAAAAAAAAAAAAAAAAAGAGGATTTCTGTGCATTCAAAGAAACTTGTTCAATGTAATTAATGTATGAACCTTGTTAAATCCAGGTTCAAACAACCCAAATATAAAAAGATGCTTTAGATAATCACAGCAAAATGATTATAGATTGAAAATAGTATATACCAAAGAATTTTATGTGTGGCGGTGGAGCTGGGGATCATGTCTTTGTACATGCTAGAATAGCGCTCTCTACTGAGCTACATCCCCAGGGCCCCTAAAGAATTACTGTTATTAGGAATGGTAGTAGCAATTTAGTTGTATGTCAAAGCACCCATATTTGCTATAAAATTAACAGAGCGGCTGGGGTTGTGGCTCAGCGGTAGAGCACTCGTCTCGCACGCGCGGGACCCTGGGTTCGATTCTTAGCACCACGTAAAAAATAAATGAGAGAAATAAAGGTATTGTGAATAAATATTTTTTTAAAAAAATAATAGAGGGAAAAGGAAATGAAAGAAAATAAACACAGTAAAATTTGAAAATTAGTTGAGCTGGGCATGGTGTGCATGCCTGTAATCCCAGAGACTAGGGAGGCTGAGGCAGGAAGATTGCAAGTTTGAGGTCAACCATAGCAAATTAGTAAGACATTAAGCAATTCAAGTGATACCCTGTCTCAAAATAATAAAAAGGCTCAGTTGCAAAGTATCCTGGGTTCAATTCCAGTATCCCCCCACGAAAAAAATTAGTTGAATTCGGATGATCCACACATGGGAATTCTTGTATTCAATCTACTTGAAGATGTCTACAATGCTTAATAAAAAACAAAAAAAAATTCTGGCCAATCTATTGATATAACTGTTTGCAGGAGCAGATTCCATTCTTGTTGTTACAAAGGAGGAAAAAAAGCCAATGCACATTGTACTTACACAGTTTCCTTTTCAATCTCTTCTGCTTCTGCTATTGCTTTTTAAAGCATACCAATCAAATTTTGCTGAATTAAATAGTTCATACAATATAGTATCATACTTATTCAAAAGAATACGGCAGACCCTAAATGTATTAATATGGAAAATGTATAAGAAATATTGAGTTGGGCAATATTGTAGTATATATATTGGGAACTCCATTTTCTATGTTAGTATATTTCAGTGACGTCTAAGTCTAAATGGCTATGTTAAAAAAATAATAATAATCGCTTCCTAATTCTCATTAAGAAAAGTTTTGGTCAGAATCCAGATAATTTCATCATAAAATTACCAGGTATACCTGAAAACTGACTTCTAAAATTAAAGATGTCCTAATGCTTAGAGCCTATAATGATAACATCTACAAAACACATCAACCTTAATTATTTGATTAATTTCCTATAAAGACTAGTCAAACCATTTCTAATATTCTAAAAATTTGGTTTTAGTTACTATTGTTTTTGCTTATCAATTCCTTTCATTAAAATTTCATTCAGGGGCTAGGTTTGTGGCTTAGTGGTAGAGCACTTGCCTCACACGTATGGGGCACTGGGTTCAATCCTCAGCACCACATAAATAAAATAAACAAAGGTATGTCCATGTACAGCTAAAAAAAAAAAAAAAAAAAAATTAAACTTAAAAAACAAAACAAACAAACAAAAAAAAAACCCAGAAGACAAAAATCCTGTTTTTAAAAAATAAAAGAAAAAAAATTACATTCAGGATTTTATTATAATCAGTTGGGCCTCTACACATACAGAAGTTTAAGGTAGAGCTTCCATCATTATAAAGATTTTTTTTTAAGTGCATGTATAACCATCATTTCTGCCATATCAAAATTTTTTCAAGGTACTACTTTACAGACTTAAATTCTGTCCGGAAGATTTCCATTTGCAGTTTTAATAATTTTTATTATATCCTGACAACTTTTACAAGTCATGTTTATATAAAGTAGGTTAAAATGACCACAGTTCTAAAATAGAAACAGATACAAAAAACTTTAAAAATTAAAGATTCTCAGGATGGGGGTTTAGTTCAGCGGTAGAGCTTAGCAGATTCAAGACCCTGGGCTAAAACTCCAGCACTGCAAAAACATTTTTAAAAATAAAAATAAAGAACCTCAAAGTCAGATCAAATGGTTCTCAGGAAAGCTTACAGAATACACACTGTTTCCTTTTAGGTCAGTTCTTGCTCATTACCAATACCAATCAAGTAAGAATCTCATACTTTAAAAAAACCAAAGGTACTTAAAAAAAAAGAGTAGATTTATAAATATAAGCATTTAAAGAAGAAAAATGGTCCCTCTTCACTTTCACTGAATTTGAATAGCATTAGTTCTATTTTAAAATGTTATTTTGTGAGAAAACTTTAAATTAATCTGTTATTTCCTATAAAATTTTTTATTTATATCTTGGCCTTCCCAAAGAAACATAAACAATATGCCAAAAACATACTGTCAGATCCCACCTGGCTAGATAACTTTATACTAGCTAATAAGGATAAAGATTTTATATCTTTATTAGCCCTTCTTCTGGCATTTAACAGATCTTACTCAAGTACATATGTGAAAACAAATTAGTGCCCACCTTTTTCAAGGTCTACTTTTATGATATGAAAACAGAATAGGGCAACTCACACGAGAAGTTCTACAGTGCCTAGATGCACACAATAAAAATAAGACAGACATAGATAATTTCTTTCCTTACTCCTCCTGCCTTCCCTCCCCTTCCTTCATTCCTTTGGTACTGAGGATTAAACCCAGGGATACTCTACCACTGAGCTGTATCCCCAATTCATATTTTTTATTTTGAGACAGGGTCTCACTAAATTGCCAAGGCTGCCTTTGAACTTGTCGATTTCCTTCCTCAACCTTCTGAGTTACTGGGATTACAGTTGGGCCCCATTAAGTCAGGCTTATTTAAGCACTTTCTATATAAAAAATTTGGGGGCATTTTAAATAACCAATCTATTGCATCAGAACATTCAGGTACTCCTAGTTTCAAGTAAAGAATGATTAATTACCTGATGCCTCTACTTCACTTTGACTACCCGACATATCATCCAAACAAAGGTCAATAAGAAGAATGTGTCCAACATCAGTTACCACTGCTGCCACACCAAAAAGCCATCGTAAACTTGGATGTAAATGTTGAGTGCTTGCACTGGCTCCACCATGATTAATTATAGGTTCAATAGCTGTTACCTAGAAAGCAGAATATATGATTGGCTTTTCTTCTACAAAGTTAAGAAAACACAACAAACAGCACAACAAACAAAATTTGAAGTTAAAGCAGATTATTGATTTACTACAGATTTAATCATTATCAAATAGAAAATCATAAATTTGCAAGTGATACTTGTGAATCTAAGTAATAACAAAAATCTTTAGATATATTAAGAATTGCACTATGTTTCAAAATATTAAAATCATGAAGCTGAATAACTGATGTTTACAAAGAGCTTGTTATGTGCCAGACATTGCATTAACTGGCTCATTTAAAGTTCACAATAATCCTCTGATACTGAACTATATGTAATTATCTATTTAAAGATGAAGTAACTGCAGTGCATTTAGCCAACTTATAAAACATTTTAGCCAAGTTATATAAGCCATAAAAATCATTAAGTATAAAACTCAAATTGTTCTCAGGTCAGTGGAGCGGTATACATCTGTAATCCCAGCGACTTGGGAGGCTGAGGCAAGATGATCCAAAGTTCAAAGCCAGCTCTGAAACTTAGTGAGGCCCTGAGCAACTTAGCAAGACTCTGTCTCAAAATAAAAAATTAAAAAAAAAAAAAAGGCTGGAGATGTGGCTTAGTACTTAAGTGCCCCTGGGTTCAATCCCCAGAAACAGAAAAAATATAACAACAAATCATTCCAGAAAAGTTTACTGTCTAGTCCTTTTTTTTTTTTTTAATATTACCCTTATTTTACTAATTTACATACAGTGCTGAGAATCAAACCCAGTGCCTCATACATGCTAGGGAAGTGCTCTACTACTGAGCCACAACTCCAGCCCTACTGTCTACTCTTATCAAACACACAATTTTTTTTTATTTGGGGGGGTGGGTAACCAGGAATTGAACTCAGAGGCTCTTGACCATTAAGCCACATCCCCAGCCTTATTGTGTATTTTTTTAGAGACAGGGTCTCACTGAATTGCTTAGGGCATTGGTAAGTTGCTGAGGCTGGCTTTGAACTTGTGATCCTCCTGCCTCAGCCTCCCAAACCGCTAGGATTATAGGTATGTGCCACAATACCCGGATTAAAAACTCAATTTTAAGTTCTGTTTAGACTAAAGAGGGACAACCTTCTCTAAATGGGTTATATTCTAATAGACCTCACACAACGCTTTGGCAATGACTAGATCAATTATTTAAGAAAATTATCCTTAGCTACTTTATGGAGTCATATTTTTCCCCTTCATCTCATAAGTCAAATTTCAAATATTTGTACTGAATTGCCCATCTGCTCACTACAATGCTCAGACAGGCCTCAAACTCATGGACTCAAGCAATCTTGCCTCAGCCTTCCCAGTACCTGGGAACACAGCCATCTGCCACCACAGCCAGCTTATATTTTATTTTAATTCACAAAACTAATTAGGTATGATATATGATGATTAAGTTGTTATTTCTACTCTACTACTGATGAATGTCCCGGAGAAAGGAAATTCAGTATCAGTAGCTTATGTGTTAATTTCAAAGTATTTTTCAGGCTATAATTTATTTTTACAGATAAAAGCCTGGGTGTCTCTATCATTAGTACACAAAACATTACAAAGTGTTTCTAATTGTAAAAGCTGTACTCTCACGAATTTTCTAATTAATGTAATGTTATCTATAAATATTGAAATAACTTGTTTCCATCATACCAGTAAATAAGATAATTATTTACTGAGGCTGGCTTTGAACTTGTGATCCTCCTGCCTCCACCAGAGTGCATTCCTCATACAAATACTGTATGAAGTGATTATCAGTGTTACCTTATTTTAGAAGAGGCAATTAAAAACATTTGGAAGATATTATACCCTAACCAAACTTCCTTTGACTAATATCTATCATTAACGCACATCTTTTCTTTCTCTTGGAGTCCCTCCTTCTTATGCTATCAAGCATTTACTCAAATGAGCAACCAGCAACTTATTATTGTTGAACTTATTAACTCTTGTTCCTTCTCAATTACTATCATCCAAATGGTCAATGAGTCCTATCCATTTTAATTCCCAATATATTTTGAATCTGTACCTTCATTCTATAATTCTATCATTTCCTTGGTTCAGTTCATCATTATTGACCTGAACTACAACAGTGTCCTTTTTTTTTCTCATAATTCAATTCCTGACCCAATCCAAGGACCTTTTTACATGAGAATTCTGCTTAAAACATAAAAATATATCATCAGACATTGTAAGGCCCCTAATTATAAACCAGACCATTCAAAATCTGAATCTTCCAAACCATTCCACTCTTCTACGATTTTATATTTGTATATGTGTTTGTGTATTTATAAGTATATTCTTTCATCAGGTATATATAGAAAAGTAACAATAAACCTGCTGAACAAACAACCCAACATTTAAAGTACTTCTATAGGTTCCACTGGGTAAGCTTGTTGATGTATGGAAGGCATAAATATATTAGAATTAATAAATGGTGATTATAAATAACACTATTATTTAGCTATAATATTAAAATTTTAATTTTATATTTTCCATATTGCTCCAAGGTTACATACACTCTCACTTTAAAAGAGAAAAAAATTAAGAATCTAACATTAGATATATTGAGGGCCCTTATAGAACACAACTGGAGATAAAAACAAGACACAAGTGATATTTTTCACATAAACAAGTATTAGAATACTATCATTCATAACTATTTTTATTTCAGAATTTTCTAATTCTGAAAAATAGGAAGTTATATTTAAATATTAAGTTCCTTTGATAGTAAGAGCATCTTGAACTCTTTTATTTTGAAATTTTTATTGAAGAATAACACATTTACATAAAAGTACACTGATAAGTGTACAGTAGCAATGAATTCTCTCAAAGTAAACACATTCCTGTAAACATTCAATTTTGAAAACAGACTATCCAGGTATCTGAAATAGTACCTACCCTTCCAGGAAGAACAACTGCTTTAACCACTCTTGATACACCAAGGTCATAAAGACAAAGAACACTTCCTTCTGCTTCTTCCAATCCTATTAACAATCCACTTCTCTTTTGCCAAAAGAATTCTTTCACTGCAAGGACTACAGGAGGCTGTTGATTTACTCCACTGAATGTATATGCAGACAACCGCTCTCCTGTTACAGAGTTTACTACCTCAAGTTGTGGACCACAAGCCAAGTAAGCAAGTCCATTTTTCCCTAAGGGGGAACAAAAAGCAAAAATATTTCTTATTTTAATATTGTGTGCATACAACAAAACTCAACAGCAGTTAGCTCTTTTACACATAAATATATAATACACAGCTCATTACACAAACGTTTATAATATCATCTCCAAATTGAAACCTAAGCATTTATAAAACAGAAAGGTCCTCAAAAACAGTAGAATTAATTGAACGCACTGTGCACTCACATAAACTGAGAAACAATATGGTAGAAACGAAAGAACAAAACTTGTGAAACATAAAATAAGCAACTATGACTACATTAATAAGCATTCAGTAAAGGCACCATTCTACGTGCCTTTACTGAATGCTTATTAATGTATCATAGTGCAAAAATACATTTTTGCATTTATTCCTCATCAAAGCTCACTACGGAGATAAGGCAACTGAAGTTTAATGTAGTTTAACTTGTACAAAGTCAGTTAATTTCAAGGTAAAACAGTTCTAAAGGAGATCAAGTCTAACTCTAAAACTTGTGTTTTAAGTACTACATTACAACTTAAAATAAACTTGGAGCTGCGGTGGTTATAAAATATAACAATTCTATTCCTGAAGAGATGATAATATACTGGTTGGTGGCAATGGACAGAGAAAAATGGATTGACTGGAGATACATATCATCTCAGATAATTAGCTTGTTGACTAACTAGATATGGAGAGAACCAAGAATGGACCCTGAATGTTCCTTTGAACAACTAAATGAATGGTGATAAATTTACACTAAATTTGAGATGCATCCTGATAGGTAGCTACACATATATTTTACATAGTAGTACAAATTTTGGTTTAAGAAAATAGCATGGTATAGAGAGGACCCAGAATGCCAGGGTTCAAAGTTCTTTTCTGCCATTTGGTATCTGATCAAGTTACTTCACCTATGTAATTCTCAGCTACAAAGAAAAATGGTTAAATAGAACAGATTTCTATCCTACCTTTATAAAAAGTTGCTTTTGTTCTTTGGGTTTTTTGGTACTGGAGATTGACCCAAGGGGGACTTTACCACTGAGCTATAACCCTAATCTTTTTTATATTTTGAAACAATGTCTTTCTAAACTGTTGAAGCTGGCCTTGAATTTAGAATCCTCCATACTTTGGTATGATTCTCTCCTGTATTACACAATCTGAAACCTACATACTAAGATCTTATTCATATTAGCAAAATTAGGAAATACATCTTTCTAAAATTTTTTTATCAACAAGGGATTACAATCAGATTTTTTCCACTCCTAAGATTGTTTAGGTTCTAATCTTCAAACTCATCACCAATAAAACTTTTACTGATTATTATATTATTTCTACTTTAAAAATACAGATATTTGATAACAGAAGCTACACACACACACACATATGGTTTAAGGAAAAATTAACCATAATCCGTCAATCACAGATTCACTGCTTATGTGTCCTGAAATATACAGTTGTTGAATATGGAGTTATAGTCATTATAATAATTTAAGCTGGGCGTGGTGGTGCACAACTATAATCCCAGCAACTTGAGAGGCTAAGAAGATTCCATATTCAAGGACAGTCTCAGCAATTTAACAAGCCCTAAAAAAAACTCAGTAAAACCTTGTCTCAAAATAAAAAATAAATAAATAAAAAAGTCTGGGGTATGGCTCAGTGGGGTTAAGCATCCCTGGGTTCAATTCTTGGTACCAAAACAAAACAACAAGAGACTTTACTGTACGTCCTTTTTAAAAATCCTACATTAAGGAAACGACAATATTTATTTATCTGACAGGTCAATCAAATGAGTAAACTTTCAGCAACATTATTTTACCTGCAGCAAACTTTCCACGAAGCACAGATTCTAATATTATTTCATCTTCTCTAAGAGCTTGAATAGTCACCTCTGGGAACTGCAGGAGACCACTAGTCACTTGAGCTGTTAAGTCTCGCATACTTCCACTGTAAATATTTTTAAAAGATAACGTTATTATGATACATTTATACTATTGTATAATATACTTAGTTACTTCCAGGCAGGAATATAGCAAGTAAGCAAGCCACCACACAAAGTGAACAAGGTACAACTAAAACCTGATTGTAAAATATGTAATATTTGTACCTATGAGGTGTTCTCTTCTAAAAAATATTTCCCAAATGGCCTTAGGAAAACAAAAACGTATTAAGCCACATATCCAAAGGATATATATTATTTCCTAGATTCTTTGAAAATTGGCTCAATGTAAATTATCTTATTTTCTAACCTAGTTTCAAAGAATATACATACACACACACACACACACACACACACACGAAAACGGGATCTTTTTAAATTATCTCTTTAGTAAAAAGAGAGAAACTCCCTGAAAAATGTCCAAACCCACAGAAATATGAGAAATTGAATTTGGTATGTCTTTTATTAGGTAGAAAAAAAGTATCTAAAATTATCTTTTGTTTCCAATATATGAGACTAGATTTCCTTCCTAGCTGACCTCTACCAATATTTAAAAAAAAAAAAAAAAAAAAAGCTAATCAAAATATAAACGCGCGAGGCCCCGGTTCTACATCCACCGTAAAAAGTAAACAAAAACAAAATAACGCTCCTTTCCTATAACTGTACACCTCTAGTTTGAACCTCTTTGGCTCTCATAACAAGATTAACATATCCCTTCACAAAACCAGTGAACCAATAGCAAAAGAAATAGTTTCTCTGGAGCAGAGCCAAGCCTGTAATTCCTGTGACTTTGGATGCTGAGGCAAAAGGATCAGAAATTCAAGGCCAACCTCAGTGACAGCCAGGGCCCTAAGCAACTAGTGAGACTGGGTCTCAAAAACAATATAGAGGGTTAGGGATGTAGCTAAGGGTAAAGTGCCCCTGGGTTTTATCACCAGTAACAAAATGAGAATAATAAGAATGCTGTTTTGGGAACCAATGACACTACAGTACAAATATTTAAAAACTAGTACCAAAAGTCACAGTACATGAGCCTGAACTTTTGTAACTTGGTGGTGGTACAGCTTTCCCCCAGCTTCTATGGGGCACTGTGTTGGATCCTCAGCATCATATATAAGTAAATAAAATAAAGATCCATCAACAACTAAAAAAACATATTTTAAAAAATAAATATTGTGTCTATCTAAAACTAAAAATAGTGAAAAATCAAAGAATAAAAAGTCACAATACAATGAGAATGTGGATTTCCCATAACACTTCCCACACTTGTCCTCCCTGGTAGAATCCTCCAAAACAGGTAAACACACAACTAATTTCGTCTCTCCTTATAGACCCTTTACAATGAAAGTTCACAAAGACAGTTCTTAACATTCATGGACTCTAGAATATCAAGAGCAAACTCAAGTTCAGAGTTTCCAGAGGATCTATGTTTTCTTACAAAGATACACTTTCAACCATTTCTCCAAGTATTTAATTAAAAAAAAATCGTAGACAGGCAGTGCAGTGCATATTTATAATGTGCAAGGCCCTGGTTCATATCCACTATCAAAAATTAAAAAACCCAGGGCTGGGGTTGTGGCTCAGCAGTAGAGCGCTCGCCTTGCATGCGCGAGACCCTGGGTTCAAGTCCTCAGAACCACATAAAAATAAAATGAAGGTATGGTGTCGACTACAACTAAAAATAATATTTTTTAAAAAAATAAACAAAAGAAAGCTCCTTTTCTACAACTGCATACCTTTAGTTTGAACTTCCTTGTATTTCATAACAAAATTAACATATCCCCTCATAAAACAAAACAAGTGAACCATAGCAAAAGTAATAGTTCAGCCCTGTGCAGGTGACCAACCCTGTAATCCCTGTGACTTGAGGCTGAGGCAGGCGTGTTTGAGGTCAGCCTCAGCCACTTGGCCAGACCCTAAGCAACATAGGGAGACTGTCTCAAAATAGAAATTTAAAAGGGATGGGGGTACATCTCAGTGGTAAAGCGCCCCGGCATTCAATCCTAGTATACTCACACACACACACACCCTGTCTCAAAATGAGTCGTCCAACTTAAGGAGACCCTGTCTCAAAATAAAAAGAGATGTGACTGTGCTGGAATGTGGTTTAGTGGTGAAGTGCCCCTGGTTTCAATCGGTACAAAAAAAAAAGGAAAACTCTAAATATTTGATGGGAATGGTGAAGCACACTTGTGATCCCAATGACTCTGGAGGCTGAGGCAGTAGGATCGCAAGTTCGAGGCCAGCTTCAGCAACTTACCGACCTCAGATCTTAAAATTTAAAAAATGAAAAGGGCTGTATGTGGCTTAGTGGTATAGCGCCCCTGGTTTCAATCCCCGGGACTCACCCCCGGCCCCCCAAAAAGAAACATAAAACCAGAAAAAACTTTTAAAGGCTGGGGATGTAGCTCAATGGTAAAGCGCCCCTGGGTTTGGTCCCCATTACCCAGAAAACAAAAACATAAAACCCCCACTGCAAGCCCTCGTATTAATTGGAAGTCTCCTTTATCAGGGTTCGCTCAATGCACGCCGCACGTTTTCCAATCTCGGGACAAACTTTCTTCCCTGCCCCGGACTCACTCGAGGCAAGCCCAGGAACGTGTGGAATACAGGCCAACGTAAGACAAACTCAGAGAGCCAGCAGCCTCCCCGGGGGGAAGGCCCGCCAAGGTTTCAACCACACCGGAAAACAACAGTGAAGAAGCCATCCCGGGCGGGCCAGGATCCCGCTGTCAGGGCAGGAAACGAACAGTCCGCCGCAGCCGCCAGTGCCGCCACTCCATCTCGAAGTAGGTTATATAACACAACGGTTGAAGGCTGGAGCATGCAGCACCCGCCGCCGCTCGCGTCCGCCCCCTCGGGCCCGTTCCGCGCGGGCATGCGTCCGGCCTAGGCCCCACGAGGCGCCGCGAGGGGACAAGCCGGGCCCAGGCCGCGCCGACCCGCCCTCCGCCGCGCGGCCCAACCCCCGCCTTCCCTTCCCCCTACCTGAGAAGGGCGGGTGACCCAGCCGCCGCGGCCGCCGAGTCCCGGGGGGCGCGAGGCCAAGCGTGAGCTCCTCCGCGCGGGTCCGTCACAGCATCTCCCGGGTTGGGCACACACGCCTCCGCTCCGCGGAAGCTGCTTCTCTGCTTTTCGGCCTACGACCTCCCGGCCACCTCAGAGCCACACACACCCGCCCCCCACGAGAGTGCTTTCGCCGGCTGCAGGCCTGCACACTGCTCAGCGGCTAAAACGCAGACACTGCCCCGCCTCGGTGCTGAGTCTTGCCCCTCGCGACTCTGCCGCCTACTCTTGGACAGCGCCGGCGCTCCTCTGCGTATTACCCTGGGCGGACAGACGGAGTCCCACACACACCCGAGAGGGGAGGGAAGGGGAGGGGAAAGGGAGGAGGAGGGCAGAGAAGGAGGAGAGGAGGAGGGGAAGAGAAGAGGAGATCGCGGCCACGGAGACCAAGTTCTCGCGAGGGTTCCGACCTCGCGCGCCGGCTCCGCGGGAATTTTCAAACTTCCCATGAAAGTAAGTTCGGCGGGAGGAAGAGGAAAAGAAGCTGCATCTGGAAGAGCGGCTAGTTAACAAAAATTAGGATCTCCGGGCCTTGGATGAGCTAAGGGGGAGAAAGACTACAAACCCCATAGTGCCCTGCGCGTCGACCGGCTCCGGCGGCCCGGCCTGCGCTCCGGGTGTGGCGTCGGGAGTGGTAGTTTTCGCCCGAGGTCGCGCCCGGCGGGACTCGCCGCTACTCCTGCTGGCTAGGGTGTCTAGCGGGAGAGAGTCACGGCGTTATCTTCTCGCGCATCCTGCTGTTTTTCGTCCTATATCCTGACTTTCCATGCCAAAAGCGGGCCTCCAGACCCCTAGGGAAAAGCTTTTTGCCTTTCCTACGTGTTTCTTCAGATATTCTTCCCTGTTTTCACGGCCGAAGGTGCCGCCTAACCTAATGTTTTTCGTCAAAAATTTGCTTGGAGCTGAAGGTATAGCTGTGGTATACCTATATACTGTGTGCTTTGCTCCACATTGTACTCTTCCATCTTTTGAAACTACTTTATGCTCAATTCTTAAGTGCTGTTCTTAGCAGTCAAAAGACAATTTTCAACCCAGGTGTGCTGTCTGGTGAGCTGTGTGAGATGAAAGTCAAACATCCTTTGGAATAACAGGAACTGGATCAGAGGATTGACTGATTCATAAAAAGACATTTATTAACCTTGCTGTAAAATCCCTTCTGAAACCAGGGTGGAGACACACACCTGTAATCCCAGGAGGCTGAGGCAGGAGGGTGGCAAGTTGGAAGTCAGCCTTAAGCTACTGCAAGTCCCTAAACAACTTAATCAAGACCCTGTTTCCCCACCCCAATCAATCAATCAATAAAAAGAACTGGGCATGAGCTCAGTTGTAAAGTACCCCTGGGTTCAATTCCCCACCACCACCAAAAACAAACAAAAAACTTCTGATTGTAAAATTTAAAAATCTCTCTCATTATTATTCAGATTAGTCAACTTTCTACATGGTCTTGCAGATTTTAATATTTCCATCATTACCAAGAGACTGAGTTCTGAATGATTGCTTATAGTATGGACCAACCCTACCTGTCCTATTTTATTTCACTACATACTTCCTAAGAATCCTTTCTTTGCTCTCCCTTTCAGGGTCTCCCAGCCTTTTCTCATCCTGTCTAAATCTTAATGTTCATCAGAGGCCCATGAATCACTAAAAGTTTACATTGAAAATATATGGCTGTGTTATTTTATGTCTCTTTCCCCTTTTTGCCCTTGATTGTCTCCACCTACCCACAAAACCCCTATACACTGGGGGGGAAAAAAAACAGCTACACTGGGAACACAGACTGCATCTTTTGAAAATGTTTCTTTCATAGCTACTGCTTTTTAAATTACCTTATAAACTCAATTTCTACTTGAAAGCTCTCCTTTTCTTTCAGTCATGTAAGCATATGCCACATTCTTTTAAATTCAAGATAGGTTAGCAAATGTCAAATGAAAAAAATAATCTAAGTTTGGTAGTCAAAGGAGTTTGGCAAAAGCTAATTAAATAAAATTAAATATTTCTTTTATGTAATACTCCCCTACCTTTAATATGCTTGGCATTTCCCAAAGTTGTTTGACCATGGCATCTATTTATACACGAGAACATCTTGCCTCATTAGTGTTCCACACAACAGACTTTGGTAAACACAGCTCCAAAGATTTCTCTTTTTGAATGAAGCATAGAGTAATGAAAAGAATGTGATCATTTGGAGCTGAATAAACTTGTTTTTTAATGCTTTTCACTACTTCTAGCAACATGACTTTAATTAGGTTACTTCATTCTTTGAGCCTTTCTCAGTTAAGAAAAGATGTTATTTACTGTACTTCCTTTTTTTAAAGATTAAAAAAAATCAGGCACCAAGCTCAGAAACTCATTTCTTTTAACCCATGCCTTCATTAAGATACAATAATATTAATAAAAAGGACCAGGAAAAGATAATGATAATAACTAATACACACCCTAATGCTTTCATTTGGAGTATTTTATTCAAGGGACAATATTTCAGTTCTAATCTAGCATCCTGGAGTGACTGACAGCCATCTAATTTCAGGGAATTTGGACCTTATTGAAGTGTCACGAATTAGATCTCCATTTGTTCCTCACTACATTCCGATAATGACACAGTGGATGACATATAAAGAAGTGCTAAAGTAATTGTTTAGTGAATAAGTAAATACAATTTCACCAAATTAGAAAATAACAATATTTTATTAATAAGGGACTCTAAAAATGTTCTAGGTCAAGCAGTTTTTTTGGTAGATGGGAGAATTAATTGTCAAATGATTTGCCACAAATATTTTGAAACAGGTAGAATTGGTTTTATTTTTAAAACAGATGCTGAGCTGGAGGTGGTGGCACATGCCTGTAATCTCAGTGGTTCAGGAGGCTAAGGAAGGAGTCAAAGCCAGTCTCACCAAGTTATTGAGCCCCTCAGCAATTTAGTGAGATCCTGTCCCAAAATTGAAAATTTAAAAAGGCCTGGGGATGTAGTTCAATGGTTAAGCACCCCTGGGTTCAATCCCCAGTATCAAATGAAAAAAGAAATAAAATTTAAAAAGACATTTTGCAGGATGCAGGGTGCTTACCTGTAATTTTAGCAACTCCAGATTCTGAGGCAAGAGGTTTTTAAGTTCAAGGTTAGCCTGGGCACATTAGTGAGACCCTATCTCAAAATAAAAATAAAGTGTAGTGGATATAGCTCAGTAGTAGAGCACCTCTAGGTTCAATCCCCAGTATCACTTAAAATATATTTTTTTCTGTCATTAAAATATAGTCTTTCTGGAGGCTGGGGCTGGGGCTCAGCGGTAGTGCACTTGCCTGGCATGTGTGAGGCACTGGGTTCGATTCTCAGTACCACATATAAATAAATAAAATAAAAGTCTATCTATCTTTATATATAAATATATATATATATATACATATATATATATATATATATATTTAAAAATATATAGTCTTTCTACATTTGAAAAAATGTTTGCATAAATGATACTCCTAAAAAAATGACAAATTTTATTTATTTATCGAATGACTAATAATATGTATCTTCAACACAGTACCATGATTAATCTCTTCTTAAAAATTGTTCCCCCTTTCTACATCTCCCTTTCTTTCACATTCTCATTTTGCAATCTGTATAGCTAAAACAATCCAAGGCTTTTTTGTGTCAATGCTATTGCAAGTAATACTCCTGAGTCACAAATCTTTTGTTTGCTAGAACCTCCCTGACTCCAAGAAAACATAGTTAAGAAAAGTTGACCGTGCAGAGTTGGAAAATGATAGAAATGAGTCAAGTCTAATGTCCCATGGAGGGAATAGGTCACCCATTTTAACAAATGCTTTGTGCCAAGTCTGTTAGAGTATCTACCTTATTTTGTCTCATGTACTTACCTAAATCTTTGAACTTGCGCATCCTATATTAACTGTGGGGTCTGCATGGTGCTTTAAGTTTTCAAAGCATATTAAATTATCAATTGAAACATTATTTCTGCATGATTTAAATTATAAACTGGGTGGCAGGGTTGTTTTGTTTTTGCCTTTTGCGTTTTCCAGTTTTCACTCCTTCTTGAAACCTCTGTTTTTGTTTTTTTTTAAATGAACTGCAGGTAGCTTTGTTGGATTTAATTAAAATGTAGGTGATATCAATTTTAATGTTTGTGAAAATAGAATCAAGATGTGAACTAGGATGCCCTATATGGAGAGCCAGCTATAAAATATATTGAACAAAATTTGGTATACCCAGAGCACTCTTCTCCTGAAAATAAGTTTAAATGTAGGAGATCTTTAGGGTTTAGAAAGAAATTATTTATTAGAAAACCACATAATTCCATTGCAGTAAAGAACTTCAGTGAAACCACAATTACATTCTTAAAGTTCTAAATCATGATTCCCAAGTAGTATTTTTTAGTACAGTTTTATTTTATTTCACCTTCTCATCATTCATTCATTTGTTCATTTATTCACATGTTAACACTCGGTGCTAAGGACTAAATCCAGGGCCTTCCACATACTACCTACATGCTCTACCACTGAGCTACAGCCCCAGTCACACTTGATAAACCTTCGATTAGTAGGGCTGGGGAGATATCACCCTAGTAGACAATGGAAAACAACTTCCAAAACAGGAGGGTAGAAATGCATCCAAACCGCAACATAAGAATTATTGTCTCTGAGTTACAGTGTTGAAGGATTAGAAAAGAAGCTCTAGAGCCTTTCAGTCTGATGATCAGGACAGTTTCAAAAAATAAAATACACTCCCACTAACTCTGTAAGACTTACATGGAGTCATAATGCAGAAACATTAATGGATAAAATGATGTGTGAAAAGCAACTTTGGCAGATTCCCATATATTTCCATCTGATTTGGAAACCACAGGTTATATAGAATAAATCTCAACAAGCCATTCTATGAGAATAGCAAGCAGAATCTTTAAGAACCAAGTGCTTTTGGTGAAGTTATTTAATTTGAATCATGTCTTTTCTTTTTTTGGGGGGGGGATACCCTTCAAGACTGCACACTGTCTACCTCCTGGAGACAAGATCTGAAATAGTATCTCCTTTCATCATTGTAGCCTTCAACACCCCCAAGACCAGGGATTCACAGAACAGAGCCAGCCTGAGTGAACTGTGTCCTATTCTAGACCAGACTAATAATTTAAATGCAATAGGGTCAGCCCTTCCAGCATATGACTTAAAAGCAACATTCTCCTGAGATTTCCCTTGAATATATGAAACACTTTGGGAAGCAACATATTATCAAGAATACAAACAACAATAAATATGGGGGAAAAGGTACACTCATACCTTGCTAGTAGGACTGCAAATTGGTGCAACCATAATGGAAAGCAGTATGGAGGTTCCCCAGAAAACTTGGAATGGAACCACCATTTGATCCAGCTAACCTACTCCTTGGTTTATACCCAAAGGACTTAAAAATCAGCATATTACAGTGATGCAGCCACAACAGTGGTTATAGCAGCTAAATTCACAACAGCCACACTATGGAACCAAACTAGGTGCCCTTCAACAGAAGAATGGATAAGAAAATATTATATATATATATACACACACATATATATATACACAAATACATATATATGATGGAATATTACTTAGCCTTAAAGAAAAATAAAATTATGGCATTTACCAGTAAATAGATGAAACTGGAGAATATCATACTAAGAAAAATAAGCCAATCCCCCAAAACCAAAGGCCAAATGTTTTCTCTGATATGCAGATGCTAATTCACAATAAAGCGGAGGGGGGGGGCTTGGGAAGAATAGAGTTACTTTAGGTAGAGGGGAGTGAAGGGAGGAGAGGCAATGTGGGGGTAGGAAGGACAGTAAAATGAATCAGACATTATTGCCCTATGTACATATATAACTATATAACCATGGGATTCTACATCATGTACAACCAGAAGAATGAGAAATTATAATCCATCTATATAAGATGTATCAAAGTGCATTATACTATTGTATATAAGTAATTAGAACAAATAAAAAATAAATTAAAAAGCATTAAAAAACGAAACATGAAAAGCATTGAATGTGGACAAAAGAGGTATAAATTTGAATCTTGACCTAAGAAGCTACCCTTTGCTATCGGTGCATCCATGGAAAGGGAACTTCCACTGTCTAAGCCTCAGTTTCCTTACTTGTTGTGAGGCTTATGTGTGAAAATATGTAGTAAATTTTCTACAGTTACCAAATATTTGCTATTAGATGACTAATTTAAGATATTAAGAGCAGTAAAATTCCCTGGGCTCAGTGGGGCATGTCTATAATTCCAGCTATTGAGTAGACTGAGCAAGATTGCAAGTTTGAGGCTAACCTGAGCAATTTATTCAGATCCTAAGCAATTTAGCAAGGCTCTATTTCAAAATAAAAAATAAAAAGGGCTGGGGATGTAGCTGAGTGGTCAAGCACTTTCCTAGCACATATGAACCCCTGGATTCAGTCCCCAGTGTCAAAAAAAAGAAAGAAAGGAAAGAAGAAAATGCTTTTCACTTTCCTGTGTCTTTGGGATGGGGTAATATAGTTCAGTGGTAGAAGGCTTTCCTAGCATGTACAAGGCCCTGAGTGTGACCCTGAACATGCCAAAATTTTTAAATAAGAACAATATATGATAGGATGGGATATATTTCTCCATTGTTTTGGATGAATTGTTCTACATAGATGTCAGGCTATTTTCTTTTCTTTTTCTTTTTTTTTTTTTTTTTTTTTTTTTTTTTTTTTTTTTTGGCATACTGGGGATTGAATCCAGGGGACTTAACCACTGAACCATATCCCTAGCCTTTTTCTATTTTTTAATTTTGAGATAATTACTTAGGGCCCCCTAAGCTGCTGAGGTTTGCCTTGAATTTGCAGCCCTCCCACCTCAGCCTCCCAAGTTGCTGGGATTACAGGTATTTGCCACTGCACCCAGTTTGTCAGGCTATATTCTTTTACATTGCTGGTCATTGACTTTTCTTTTTCTTTCTTCTTTTTTTCCTTAAAATGAGATTTTGCTATTCTGCTCAGGCTGGTCTTGAACTCCTGGGCTCCAGCAATTCTCCTACCTCAGCCTCCCAAGTGGCTGAGAGTATAAGTACATGCTGCCACATCTGGTTTGGTTGTTGATTTTGAATGTTAGTCCACCTATATAATTATAGATCATCAGAGTGAGGAGGCCTCTTAGACATTAATAAATCAGACTTATTTCAATAAGATTTTTGCCCAAAATCCTATTTTATTTTTGACCATCCTAGATAATGAATAGGGTTCCTAAGTCCCTATTTCTCATTTTCTTCTCTAGAAAAACATACATTACCCTTTAGAAACAGCTGCTAAAAAAATTAATAAAATCTATTCTGCTCACTTTAAGACACCAACAAGGATAATTAGATTGGAAACAAAACAGTGTAGATGTGAAAGAGACACAAACCAAACATTTCCAGCTTAATGAACCAGAAAAAAATAATCTTATGTTACTATGTAATTGCTGCTATTATCTAATGTGTTGGCACCAAGTTCACAGAAGGGACACTCCAGACAAAGGAAGTTAATGAACGACGTTGCTATTTACACATAGAGAAGTCTGCGGCCTTGAAATAGGAAAGGGGACAAGGATCTGTTACAGCATCTATCACACTGTATTCTAATTACTTCTTGTAAGTTATCTTTCTGACTACACTGTGAGCTTTGTTAGCGCACAAACAATGTCTTTGTCATCTTTTTCCTTCAACATTCAGAGAGAACCTCACATATGTTCATTCACTTTTTTTTTTTTAATGAATGAATAAATACATTTTCTCTTCTACTCACGGAATTAGGAGAACAAGATAAAAGAAAAAAGAGGTATTTGTTGAAAAAAACATAGGTGAATCTTCCTTTAGAAATAGGTTCTGTAAGAGCTGTGGGGCTTTTTGTTTGTTTTATTTTGTGGGATGCTGGGGAATAAACCAGGGAACTATCAGTTGCTAGGCAAGCATTTTACCATTAAGCTGCACCCCCCCCAGCCCCAAGAGCTCTGTTTTAATTTGCAAGCAGCCAACTCTGCTGGTTAGACTTGATGGAGATGCATGCTGAGCATGAAATCTAGGCACTGTATTCAAGCAAAATTATCTTCAAAGCGGCTCAAAGTTTTCACAGAGTAGCTCCTTGGGATATGGTTTGTGCTAAGGTGTTAAAAATTTCTGGTTGAAACTTGTTTGAATTAGAGAACTCTTCCTATGTCTTGTCATGTCAAAATTTAGATGCCCTGTGAAGGTTCAGATGAGAAAAAAATGACAATAATCTAAAGCAATACAATAGTTCCTTAACATGGTAAGTTATCAGCCCTTACTTTCTTTTATGTCTTTATTTTTATTTCATTGCCTTGCCCTTAAAAGAGTTAGCACCTGGGTGTAGTGGTATATGTCTGTAATCACAGGAAGCTGAAGCAGGAGGATCTCAAGTTCAAGACTAGACTCAGCAATTTAGCAAGGCCCTAAGCAACTTAATGAAACCCTGTCTCACAAATAAAATATAAATAAGGCTGGGGATGTGGCTAAATGGCTAAAAGCCCTGGGTTCAAACCCCAGTACAAAAAAAAAAAAAAAAAGAGAGAGTGAGCAACAAAAATGCTAAATCCAGGGCTGGGGATGTGGCTCAAGTGGTAGCACGCTAGAGTGAGGCACTGGGTTCAATTCTCAGCACCACTTAAAAATAAAAATAAAGATATTGTGTCCACCGAAAACTGAGAAATAAATATTTTTTTAAAAAATGCTAAACCCTTCACACATAATGAGGTCATCATCCTCATGCCGTCACATTTTGGTCTTTTGACCTTCAATAATCCCTATTTCTCAGTCCAGGTTTTCACATTGACCATCCTGATTACTACTTCTTTTTTTTTTTTTTGGTTGTAGATGGACACAATATCTTTCTTTCTTTCTTTCTTTCTTTCTTTATTTATTTATTTTATGTGATGCTGAGGATCGAACCTCACACCTGCCATGCAAGCACTCTACCACGGAGCTACAGCCCCAGCCCCCTGATTACTTCTTGACTGACAGGCCTATCACTTTGTGATAGGTCTCCCATCACTAAAGAAGGTGGCACATGCCTATAATCCCAGAAGTTTAGGCAGGAGAATCACAAGTTTGAGGTCAGCTTCAGCAATTTAACAAGACCCTCAGCAACTTAGTGACTCCTGACTCAAAATAAAAAATAAATTGAAAAAAAAGGATGTGGCTTAGTGGTAAAACTCCCCTGGGTTCAATCCCCAGTACAAGAAAAAAGTGTCTCCTATCTACACCATGAAAATTTGTTGCTGTCTTCCTACAGTGTTTTTACTTTTATTCTCTTCCAAAGCCCTGGCTTGTTCTTGCCTTTTGCAAGAATCATGTGTCCTATTGTTTTCTTACGTTTTAGACCATTTGATTTATGTCACTTTTAGTCTCCTGAAAAATTTCCTTACCCAGTTGGGTTTAAATTTTTTTCTGACTTTTTTTTCTTTTTTAAATTAAATTTAATTTTGTTTACACAAATTGAGCACAACTTTTAATTTCTCTGGTTGTATGTGATGTAGAGTCCCACCATTCATGCAGTTATACCCATACATAGGGGTAATATTGTCCATCTCATGCTACCATCTTCCTCCCATTTCCTGACATTTATACAGCCAACCCTTGTGCTGATTTTTGAAGATTGAAAGGAGGGATGAGATGAGAGAGTGGCATCTGGCTTTCTCAAGAAGACAGCACCATAGACAATAGTCTTGGCATTGGAGGAAACTTGGCAATGCCAGGACTCCTAGGGCTCATCTGTCTCAAGGAGGAGAACCACATTCCCAGGAAGTTTATATATATATATATATATAAATCCAATTTATTATGCATTTATAACAGTGGGTATATCTTTGCCTTGACTAGGATCCCTATATGCCCACCTGAATCAAGGCACTCCCACCACGTAAAATAGTGAAATATATGGGAAACTGAGTAAGCAAAAGATTGCTTAAAGAACATGAAATCAGAGTGTAGGGGGTAGGGGAATAGTTTATAGGGATGTTTCATCAAGGTCTGGGAAGCCTAATGACTCACAATTGCCTCTCAATAGAGAACAGTCTGTGCTGGATAAACACAGCCAACTCCTCGTCTCTGACTTCCTTTCCCACACCAGGGTTGCCACTGCCATTCTGAACACAAGGTCAATCAGACAGGGCACAATACAACAGATGGGGTTTCACTGTGAAACTGCAGTCAGGCTTTCGTCCTGGGATTGTTCCCAGGGCACTGTGAGTGGTATATTGGTTATGTTCACACTTTTCAGCCACACATTTATTCTGCAATCTCTTGATTCACGCCTGCTGATGGGTGATTGAGTTTGTGCTCTGTGTGAATTTTTGTTATACACTTATTCCTGTCCCTCAGTAGCCATGGGGGATTGGATCCAGGAACCCTGAGGATACCAAAATCTGAAGATATGCCATTATATAAAATGGTGTTGTATTTTAATGTAACTTATGTATGTCCTTCTGTATAGTTTTAATTATGTCTAGATTATTTATAATGCCTAATAAAATGTAAGTGCTATGTAAATAGGGTAATGGCAAGAATAAACAAGTCTGTACACAGTTAGCCCAGATACAATTTTTTCACAGATATTTTTTATTTTCAGTTGGTAGAATCCATAGATGTAGAACCCATGGATACTGGGGCCAACTATATTGTCTCTTTTTGTTTGTGTGTGCCTGTGAGGCAAGCACTCTACCAACTGAGCTATATTCTCAGCCCAACTATATTGTCTTTTTCACATTGCAAGCAAGTATCTCAAAATAAATAAATAAATAAAAGGGCTATGCATGTAGCTCAGTGGTAGAGCACTGCTGGGTTCCAGTACTGCAAAAAATAAATAAATTTGAAATCCAAACTCCTGCTAGATGTATTACTACTATGTTAACCAAGTATAGTCATCAATTACATACTAAAATTGTGTTTGGGTCTTTAAATAAATGTATAAAAGTTCATTTTGTAATGGTAAAATGGGTAGGGAATTAATTCAGCTTCAGATTAATGCTTAAGTAATATTTCTTATTTTATCTCATGCCACAAAAAGAGAAGGTATTTCTATTTTATTTTTAAAGTAACTGTGCTTCTTATTTTGTAAAATGTAACTGTATTGTACTAAAGTCTTACACTCAGTTTCAGTTACTGAAAACTAAATGGTGAATGAGCTGTTGATGTAGCTCAGAAAAGGTTCTTTACCTTAGAAGAGAATAGGGCCTTACATGGTGGGGGAGACCTATAATCCCAGTGACTCTCAGGCAGGAGGATCACAAGTTCCTGGCCAGCCTGGGCAACTGAGTGAGATCCTGTCTCAAAAACAAAAACAAAAACAACAACAACAACAACAAAAAATCAGGGGTAGGGGAAGCGCAGAGGGTGTATCCAAGTGGTAGAATATAACTGGGTTCAATCCCTAGTACTGCAAAAATAAAACAAAATTTAAATAAAAGAAGACTATGACTCCCCAATTTTATGCAATCACCTTTTTGCTTTTACTTAATTTTAATTATTTGTAGTCTTTTAAGAGAAAGACAAAGTTGATATGTGTTTATTACTAAGGACAAGCTCTAGTATATAACGAGGATGGGTTCTTGAGTGGTTTTAAAAATAATATCGGAAGCTGGGTGTGATGGCACATGCCTGTAATCCCAGCAGCTCGGGAGGGTAAGGCAGGAGGATCATGTGTTCAGAGCCAGCCTCAGCAAAAGTGAGGCACTAAGCAACTCAGTGAGACCCTGTCTCTAAGTAAAATATAAAATAGGGCTGGGGATATGGCTCAGTGGTTGAGTACCCCTGAATTCAATCCCCAGTACCCCCCCCCAAATTATATAAAAATAATAGCTGAAGAGATTCAAATTTCCTATATTTTGTGATAATTCATAATCCCTTAAAAATATTGTTACCCAAACAGAAACATGAAAATTACAGGGATTTGTAAAGCTTATCAACATTTTATTGCTGTCCTGGCTCTGTAATTTTCTAGTTAAGTAGCTTTGGGCAAGTTATTTATAATTATTCTGTGACTCAGTTTCCTCATTTGTAAAATGCAAAAAAGATAATAGTTTTATTATTGTGAAAATTGAGTTAACATATATCAAACGCTTAGTAAAATACTTGACACCTACCAAGTACTCAGGAAGTATGAGTAAGGTTGGGGATGTACCTCAGTGGTAAAACGCTTGCCTAACATGCATGAGACCTTGTTGTTCCATTCCCAACACCACAAAAATAAATACATAAACAAAACCTAGCTATTCTTACAATTACTCCAAACTGAAAAGGGTTAAACATGTTTACCTTAGAAGAGAATAGGGCCTTACATGGTGGGGGAGACCTTAGTTTCTTCAAATCCATGTCTCCTTGTTTATTACCAAACAATACATAATAATAACACAAGGGTTTGATCTAGTTATTCTCCCATAACAGAATGGGTACAATTCATATTGTAGGGACATTAAAATATTGATTAAGTTATTGTGATACAGTTGACCTCAAAGACATCATCAGGATGTGTGCTCATTTCAGTCAAGTATCAATCAACTGCCCCAGTCAACTTTTTGTGTGTGGGGGGGGTACCAGGGATTGTACTCAGGGGCACTCAGCCACTAAGTGGCTGTATTGTATTTAGAGACAGGGTCTCACTGAGTTGCTTAGTGCCTTACTTTTGCTGAGACTAGCTTTGAACTCACCTTCCTCCTATCTCAACCTCCTGAGCCTCTGGGATTATAGGCGTGCACCACCATGCCCAGCCCAGGTGACTGTTTTTTAGGTAAAATTGGCTGGACTCTTGGTCACTATTACAGGTTGAATTGTGTTCCTAAGTCGTGATGGCACACACCTGTGATCCCAGCTACTCCACAGATTGAGGCAGGAAGATGGAAACTTTGAGACCAACTTGTCAACTTAGTGGAACTCTGTCTCAAAATAAATAAATAAATAAAAGGGCTGTGGATGTAGCTCAGTGGTAGAGCACTGCTGGGTTCCAGTACTGCAATAAATAAATAAATTTGAAATCCAAACTCCTGCTAACTCAAATTGTGACCTTATTCAGAAAGAAAGTTGTTGCCCGGCTTGGTGTGCATACCTGTAATCACAAGCACTGGGAAGGCTCAGCAGGAGGATCTAAACTTAGAACCTGGACAACTCAGCAAGACACTGTCTAAAATTAATTAATTAATTAGTTAACTTTTAAAAAGAAATACAGTTGTTTCTAATGTAATTGGTTAAACTGTCATACTGGATAGGGTGGGTTCTGATTCAATATAATGGGTGTCTTTATTCTAGGTCTCAAAAGCAAATTGCTTCTATAACTGAGCCACATCCCCAGTACTCCAGCAATTGTTTCATTCATTAATTCAAGAATTATAAATTTGGCCCTACATGTCAATTGCTTATCTTAAGAAAATCTACTTGATATTCTCAGTGACAAACACAAAGAAACCTAAGACTCAGGTTAAGGAAAGAGCACCTCTGCGTGCTCTACACGGGACTCTGCCAAGATCCCAGAGAGTCCTAAAAGGATAGCTATTCTGTATTATCAAAAATCTTAAAGTCCTCTATTTTGCCAACTTAAAACAACTGTTCCTGAGTACAGGAACACCAGCACATGAATGAACAAATGGCTTCAGTCTGTCCTCAGCTGAACAGATCCCCTTGCCAATGAGGCCAACCCTAGGCAACAAGGGAAGCTTGTCCTGAATTTCCCTGAGATCCTACAGCACTAGAACTGTGAAATGAGGAGCATAAACCCCAAGAGCTGGCATGCACTCCCCAGCCACATTTCCCAGCTGCTTGAAGCCCAAGACAATGCCTTCCAGCTGTTCCAGGGGAAAAGGTCCAAAGTGATATTATTCATTTCAGCTTTGTTCAAGTTCAGCCCGTATTGCTGAAGAAGATCCACCACCTTTCCAGTGCTTTAAGATTGACCTCTGCACTGGCAATCACCATTACACAAAGGTTATATACACTTTAGCTCTCATGAAACAGTCAAGATAATTCAGATCCACATAACTGGAAGATGATGAATAAAGATCAGGATAACATGAAATTCTGATCATCTTATCTCATATGGAGGATTTTGAAATTGGGTTTCTACATATGGAAACCATATGTGTCTACAGGATTACAATTCATGAAAATTCCTCTAAATTAATCACTGATGAGATCATCTGTAAAAATGTGGAATCTGAATCAGATGACTTTTTTGCCCCTTTCAGTTTAAATTTGGCCTCCCCATCTCTGTATTCTAACATGTGTTTTGGGGGAAACTCATAACTGAGAATGCCAAAATTAGCAAATACTATATGACAAAATTCATATATACAATTTTATTTAATTAGAAGTAGGAGAGACTCTTTTTTAAAAATATTTTTATTAGTTATTGATAGACCTTTATTTATTTATTTGCTTATATATGGTGCTGAGAATCTAATTCTATGCCTCACACATGCTAGGCAAGTGCTCTACCACTGAGCCACAACCCCAGCCCCTAGGAGCGACTCTTTATACAGTGTTTTGATACACTCTAAACTCCAGAATTACCATTCTAGATTGGGGTGTAGCTCAGCAACAGAGTGCATGCTCAAGGCCCTGAGTTTAATCTTCAGCATCAAAAATAATAATAATAACAACAATAACAAAATCATTCTGCACTCTTCCACAGGAGGCCTATATCCCACTACTCTGCTGCTGCCATGTCTCTAGTGATTCCTGAGAAGTTCTAGCACATTTTGAGAGTACTCAACACAATATTGATGGGTGGTGGAAATGGGTGGTGGAAAAGAGCCTTTGCCACCACTGCCATTAAGGGTGTGGGATGAAGATATGCTAATGTGGCATTGAGGAAAGCAGATATCAACCTCATAAAAAAGGCTGGGGTACATTGCTGGTGGGACTGCAAACTGGTGTAAGCCAATATGGAAAGCAGTATGGAGATTCCTTGGAAAACTGGGAATGGAACCACAATTTGACCCAGCTATCCCTCTAACTCAGTCTATACCCAAAGGACTTAAAAATAGCATACTACAGGGACACAACCACATCAATGTTTATAGCAGCACAATTCACAGTAGCTAAACTGTGGAATCAACCTAGATGCCCTTCAGTAGATAAATGGATAAAGAAAATGTGGTATATATACACAATGGAATATTACTCAGCAAATAAAAGAGAATAAAATCATGGCATTTGTAGGTAAATGGATGGAGTTGGAGAAGATAATTCTAAGTGAAGTTAGCTAATCCCCCCAAACCAAATGCTGAATATTTTCTCTGATATAAGGAGGCTGATTCATAGATGGGTTGGGAGGAGGAGCATGGGAATATTAGAAGAACTCTAGATAGGGAAAAGGGAAGGGAGGGGAAGGAAGGGAGGAAGGGGTATAAAAAAGATGGGAGGGGCTGGGGTTGTGGCTCAGTGGTAGAGCACTTGCCTAGCATGTGCGAGGACCTGGGTTTAATCCTCTGCACCACATAAAAGTAAATAAATAAAATAAAGGTATTGTGTCCAACTACAACTAAAAAATAAATATTTTTAAAAAATGGTAGAATGAGATGGGCATCATTACCCTAAGTACATGTATGAAGACATGAATGATGTGAATATACTTTGTATACAATCAGAAATATGAAAAATTGTGTTATATATGTGTAATATGAATTGTAATGCATTCTGCTGTCATATATAACATAGTAGAATAAAAAAGTTTTTTTAAAAAAAGGGCTGGGGAACTCACTGAGGATGAGGTTGAATGTATGATCAGTATTTTGTAGAATACATGACAGTTCAAGATCCCAGACTGGTTCTTGAACAGACAGAAGGATGTAAAGGATGGAAAATACAGCCCAGTTCTGGCTAATGGTCTGGACAATAAGCTCCAGAAGGGCTTGGAGCAACTGAAGGTTAGGGCCCATAAGAGACAACGCCACTTCTAGGGCCTTCATATCAGAGGTCAGCATACCAAGGCCGCTGGGTGCCCATGGTAGTACACAACCTTGAGTGTGTCCAAGAAGAATGAGTCTGTAGGCCTTTTCTGTTAATGAATAGCTTATATGCCAAAAGAAAAAAATTATTCTGCTCTGTATTGCTGATCTCTTCATTGAACATGTCAAACACCCACATGTTTTTTCCGTACCAGAGATTGAACCCAGAGGCACTTAACCATTGAGCTACATTCTCAGCCCTTTTATTTTTTATTTTGAGACAGGGTCTTGCTGAATTGCTTAGAACCTCATTAAACTGCTGGGCTGGCCTCGCAATCCTCCTGCCTTGGCCTCCAGAGTCACTGGGGTTACAGGTGTGTGCCACCACGCCCAGCAAACATCCATAAAGAACAGAGTTGATTTAAAAATTTCAATCCAAATTCATTATTGTTGTTATTAAGTGCTAGGTATTGAGGATTAAACCCAGAGCCTGTGCATGCTAAGTGTGCTTTCTATCACTGAGATACATCCACAGTGTTCAAACTCCTGATCTCAAGTATCCTCCTGCCTCAAATGCCCTGGGTATCTGGGACTGCAAGTGAGCACCACTATGCCTGGCTCCAAATCCATTTTCTTTTGTATAGAGGTTCCCCCCGCCCAAGATTTGCTTCACTCCTTTAACCTAAAATCACAACCTTCTATATTTACTTAGTATTGTTAACTTTTTAAAAGCACCTCCTTTTCTATTAACTCTCTAGAATGAAGTTCCATGAGAGCACTTCTATGTATTCTGGTCCGTGTCCAGTACACAGAGGGTGTACAATAAGTATTAGTTGGAGTGAATAAATATGCAGTTCACAACAACTTTATGGGTAGATAGGATCTTGTCACTAACCCCATATTTGACAGACTCAGGTATTGAGGCATAGGGAGCCAGGTACTAAATTTATTCTGTTAGATTGTATCTTCTAAAGATGGCTACTCTATCTAGTTATCCCAACCTACATGCTTTTCTTATGACAAGACTTAACACTTACCCTATCCTACATGCTTTTCTTAATACAGTTCTCTCAAGAGAGATGGGATCTATGCCCCTTCCCATTGAATCAGGGCAGGGATTTGTGACAGTCCCAAGTCTTGATATTTGGTAGAAAGTCATAATATACATGATATTGAATGTTAGGTCATAAAAAGGATCTAACCTCCCTATCTTTCTCCCTCTCCATTAGGATGCTTGCCCTTAGAATTCAGCCACCATGTTGTGAGGAAACCCAAACCACATAGAAAGTCGAGTGAGGCTATTGGGATAGCCCCAGCTGTCTGCTAGCCAGGAACAAGCATCAACTGCTGTCATATCAAGTGAATGAATGATCTTTCAGATGATTCTAGCCCCTGACGTTTGAGACTTCCAGTTAATAACGCTGATAATGTGGGTCAGAAAACAGCCATCCCATCATGCCTGGTCTGAATTTCTGACCATTGAATCAATGAGAACTAATAAATAATATAATGCATGATCATTATGCTGTGAGCCACCACAGTTTGGGTTAATTTGTTATGTAGCTATAGAAATATGAAGGGACAGTGAAATCCTCTGAAGTGGAAAGTGTGTTGGTTGGTTTTGTTTTGATTATTTTGTTTGTTACTTTTGGCTTGGTACTGGGGTTGAATTCAGGGGCCCTTTACCACTGAGCTACATTCTGAGCCATTTTTATTTTATCTTTTTTTTTTTAAGAAAGGGTCTTGCTCAGTTACCAAGGGTCTCACTAAGTTGCTGAGGCTGTTCTTGAACTTGTGATCCTCCTGCCTCAGGCTCCCATCTTGTTGGAGTTATAGGAGTGTGCCACAGTACTTGGCTTAAAGTGTGTTTGATATTGATTTATGAAATTGAGCATCACTCGTGGGGAAGAAGAATTGAAATGTGTTGAAATTTATCTCCACAGCCATCAGCTAATCAGATAGTCTTTCTTCAGAAAACAAATCTCTGGTTACTCCAGAGAATCGCCAAAAAAGCATTTTGTAGAAGTTGGATTATTAAGCTTGTCCCTTTTGCCTTTAATATACCACATGTGTCAATGACTCAGGAAGGTAGTGGTAAATGTTCTTAGTTTGTCTCCAAAGACAGTGGAAGTGGTATTTTCTTCTGCAGCAAGGTCCCTCCAGTGCATCTGATCCGTTAGCTTTAGGGCAAGTAAATCAGTTTTCATAGCTATGCTTAGATATTTTGATAGGTTACTGTCTTCAATAAATAATCAATTTACCCTCAAGTCTATCTCTCTAAGTAGGTCAGATTATACATTTCATTATGTGCTCTTTGAAAACAACCCAAATGCATTGAGAACCCAGTTTTGAACAGTCTTAGTTGTCTTTCATCATAACAAAAGTTCATGATGTTTCATTAAAAATTTACTTGTAATTGTTTGCTTTTCCTGCCAGATTTCATATATATTGCTATGTCATTATTCAAGAAAACATAATAATATTGTAATACTTCCTTTTTACTCTTCAAAGAAATTGTAAACATATCAGCAAAAAGGGAACCACAGCTAGATCTGAAACACTAGTGTATTTAGAGACCAAAGAATGCTGCCACCCTAAGATTTCCCAAAAATCTAGATGCATTTTGCAGCACTCAAGCAGGGTGTTTATGATTGCTGTTTTAGAAAAGATGTTTTTGGGTTTTTTTTTTTTTGCAGCAGCAGCCAATGCTAGTTGTAACATGTGTTAAAAGTACAAGACAAATTGATAGCCTGCATTCTGCAGTTTGGATCTTGAATGTCCTCTAGAGGCCCATATGTTAAAGCTTTGGTTGACAGCCTATGGTGCTATTGGGAGGTGGTGGAACCTTTAAAAGGTGGGGCCAAGTGGGAAGAAGTTAGGTCATTGAGAATGTGCCCCTGAAGGGGACTGTGGAATCCCAGTCCTTCTTGTGTTTCTCTTTGTTTACCATGGCTGTCCTGAGGATAATAGGCCTCCTGTCATATGATTCCACCATAGTGTTCTGTGCCACCACAGGTCCAAAGCAACAGGCTGAGCAAACAGGAACTGAAACCTCTGAAATTGTGAGCCAAAATACATTTTACCTCTTTTAAAATTTATTATTTCATCTGAGAAGTGTCTGTTCAGTTCCTTGGCCCATTTATTGATTGGGTTATTTGATTTTTTGGTGTTTAACTTTTTGAGTTCTTTATATACCTTAGAGATTAATGCTCTATCTGATGTGTGAGGGGTAAAAAATTGCTCCCAAGATGTAGGCTCTCTATTCAACTCACAGATTGTTTCTTTTGTTAAGAAGAAACTTTTTAGTTTGAGTCCATCATGTTTATTGATTCTTAATATACAATCAATCAACAAATATATGAAAAAATGTTCATCATCGCTAGCAATTAGAGAAATTCAATCAAAAATCACTCCAAGATTTCATCTCACTCCACTCAGAATGGCAGTTATTATGAAGACAAATAACAATAAGTGTTGGAGAGGATGTGGGGAAAAAGGCACACTCATACATTGCTGGTGGGACTGAAAACTGGTGCAGCCAATATGGAAAGCAGTATGGAGATTTCTTGGAAAATTGGGAATGGAATCACCATTTGACCCAGCTATCCATATCCTCAGTCTATACCCAAAGGACTTAAAAACAGCATACTACAGGGACACAGCCACATCAATGTTTATAGCAGCACAATTCACAGTAGCTAAACTGTGGAGCCAAACTAGATGCCCTTCAATAGATGTATGGATAAAAAAATGTGGCATATATACACAATGGAATATTATTCAGCAATAAAAGAGAATAAAATCATGGCATTTGCAGGTAAATGGATTGAGTTAGAGAAAATAATGCTAAGTGAAGTTAGCCAATCCCCAAAACCAAATGCCAAATGTTTTCTTTGATATAAGGAGGCTGATTCATAGTGGGAAAGGGAGAGGGAGCATGGGAGGAATAGATGAACTCTAGATAGGGGAGAGGGGTTGGAGGGAAAGGGAGGGGGCATGGGGTTAGAAATGATGGTGGAACATGATGATCATTATTATCCAAAGTACATGTATGAAGACACAAATTGGTGCAAATATACTTTGTATACAACCAGAGATAGAAAAATTGTTCTCTATATGTTAATTAGAATTGTAATGCATTCTGCTGTCATGTATAAAAATAAATAAATAAATAAATAAATAAACCTATACATTACAGAAATTTTTAAAAAATGAAATAAAAATAAATAAAATTGATTATTTCAGGTATTTATCAGTTCAGTTCTCAATAGTCCCAAGGATCAATACAAATATCTACAAATGATCTATGAAGATCATTTGAGCTCAAAATGTTTTTATTTCCCGTTTCATTTTTTAAATGTTCATTATAAGGGTGGGCTTTCTGACTTCATTCACTCACTGAAACTCATAGTAGGGTCAACGGATTGTCAAGAAGGTTAGCCATTTCAAAGGTATGAGACACAACTTGAAATCAAAAAGTATATGCTTAATGCAAAGTTGTTATCTTTGGCATCATGATTTAAAAATTATATGCATGTCATTCCTTTAATTAGGCATAATACTTCATTAGAAGTTATATAGTCATTTAAAGTCACCTTCAACTGCACCAGCCTATATGATCTGTTTACTCATTCAAGTGACAATCTTGTTTTGCTACCTATTATTTAATGTGCAGGAACTTATTTAATAAAGGCTTTTAAAATGAAGGAATGCAAGTATCCTATCTTTGCAATGTATGCTTTTAAATCCTAACTCCAATCATTACCATTCCCTACCAGCTCCATTCCATAAAATGTAGAGCCACTGCTGTATAAGCTTCTTGTGTTCAAGCTGGTTGCTTTAACAACTCTCTTCATTTTCACGGGCGGCAGCCTCTGCCTCTACTTTGCAGATGCTCAGAAGTCCTGCCATCTGCCCTACTAGATTCACTTACTCTCTCTTGCTACCTCTGCCTATAGTCCTTTTCCTTCAGATTCAGTTGTCCTCCATCAGCCTACTCCTTCTGATAGGTGAAAGATCCTTCCCATGCTTCTTTTTTTTATTAGTTGTTCAAAACATTACAAAGCTCTTGACATATCATATTTCATACGTTTGATTCAAGTGGGTTATGAACTCCCATTTTTACCCCGTATACAGATTGCAGAATCACATCGGATACACATCCACGTTTTTACATACTGCCATACTAGTCTGTGTTGTATTCTGCTGCCTTTCCTATCCTCTACTATCCCCCCTCCCCTCCCCTCCCCTCCCATCTTCTCTCTCTACCCCATCTCCTGTAATTCATTTCTCTCTCGTTTTTTTCCCTTTCCCCTCACTTCCTCTTATATGTAATTTTGTATAACAATGAGGGTCTCCTTCCATTTCCATGCAATTTCACTTCGCTCTCCCCCTTCCCATGCTTCTTGAGTATTATCCCTGGCCTCCTCATCCCAATTGCTCCAATCCAGTTCCAGCCTGGAAGAGACCTTTGGATAGCTTGGACTTGGTAAGGATATAAATAAGGATGATCTGACTACTGTGATCATTGAGTCCTAGGTTTACCAGGCTGATTAACAAAGTATCCTCTTCATAACTCCCATGACCATTCAAGGGAAAAGATCTTCTCAAGAAGACAGAGGCATAGGGTAGTTCCCCTAAGGGCACATAAACTTAATGTCTAGCCCTGTGTGTAAAATTTGCCTTTTTTTTTTTTTTTTTTTTGGTACCAGGGATTGAACCCAGGGGTATTCAATGATTGAGCTATATCCCCAGCCCTTTTTTATATTTTATTTAGACACAGAGTCTCGCTAAATTGCATAGGGCCTCACTAAATTGCTGAGGTTGACTTTGAACTTCAATCCTCCTGCCTCAGCCTCCTGAGCCACTGGAATTATAGGCGTGCACCACCATGCAGAAATTTGCATAATTGGGGGGGTCTGTTGGGGATTGAACCCAGGGGACTTACTGAGCTACTTCCCCAGTTCTTTTTTTAAATCATTATTTTTTTAAAATTTTGAGACAGAGCCTTGTTAAATGACTGAGGATCTTGCTAAGTTGCTAAAGCTGGCCTCTAACTTGAGATCCTCCTGCCTCAGCCTCTTGAGTTACTGGGATTACAGACATGCACCACCACATCTGGCATGCTTTGCAAAAATGTTGGTGGTCATGGCAAATAATGGTAGTGATGATCCCTGAGACCTCTCTTTATAAACATAGACAACTCCGAACTTCTCTTTTTTGGAAACCCAAGCATAATTTCCTTCTCTGGTTGCTTCATAGAGTCGTCAAGGTGGGGCAAGAAGCCACAAAGTCATGTCTAAAAAAACTAAAGCATTGTTTATATTATAGGCTTGGTCTTTCATAATGAAAAGGAAGCTGCTGACTAATGGTGCTCAGGTCAGACTTCCTGCCACTAGCTGGGCTTGCACATGAAGTGAATACAGATGAATGGCTTAGGCTGTGTGCCCCACATCACTGGGATGTTGTCACCCAGTAACAGGAAAATGACTAATGAAGCTGCATGATTACTTTATGTCTGTGTCCAGTGAGTGGCACCAGCATCCCTCAAGTCATCCAAGCTAGAGATCTGATTGTCAGTTATCCTAGTCTTCTGCTTTGCCTCATACCTCGCATACCTTTGTCTAACCAAACCCTGAAGATTTCACTTCCTGAATGCCTTGTGAAGGTATCTCCTTTCCTCTCAATGGCTCTGGACACCTGCCTAATTTAGGTCCTCACTGATGATCCTCAATATTATTCAGTTTAGAACCAACTGGTTTCTTTGCATCTGACCTTATCACCTCTGAATTGACATCTTTTGCCAGAGTGGTCTTTCTAAGTTACTAATATGATCAGGTTCCACTAACTACTCCCAACTTCCCTTCCCCCAACCTAAAAACTTTCAATGACACCTCACTGCCTTTAGGCTGAAGTTCAAATGCCTTAGCATGATATACCAGTCCTTCCTTGCCTTTTGGCTTATTCCTGTACGTCCTTCATACCTCCCAGCTATATCCACCTAGTTCCCATTTCCTGATTAGATGACACTGTTCCTCTTCAGTGCTTTTCTATACTACCCCCTCACCCTGAAATGTAAATGTGCTACTAATTATCTGCCCACTACTAACTTCAGCATTTGTTTACTCATGAAATACTGACTATGGCTTACTCTGTTTTAGGCATTGGTCTGGATGCTGGGCATCATTCAATACAACAAACAAAACTTCCTGGCTTGTGGAGTTTCCATTCCAGTGGTGGTGATGGTGGTGATGAGAGGGAACAGATGATGAACAAAGTAAATAAGTAAATTGTTTGCTAGACGAGGAGGAGATAAGTGCTATGCAGAAAATATTCAGTGGGGAAGAATGATGTGAGTGCCAGAGCAGGTGGTGGTTATTATCATATTTTAAATGGGTTGGTGCATGAGAGGAAAATCCAAATGCTTTTCCTTCTACAGTTACACTCAACACACAATACTTCACTGATCATCACCAAAATGTGAATGGGCCTTTTCCCACATACTTAGCAACCCACTAGTTACTAAGGTTTGAGTAAGTATCTTCCAAAGGCCATGCGTTAAAGGATTGGTTTCCCCGGCCTGTGCTGCTCTTTGGAGGTAATAGAACTTTTGAGATATGTGGTCTAGCTGTAAGCTTTTTGGTCATAGGAGGGTATGCCCTTGAAGTAGATATTGAGACCCTGGTTCCTCCTCTCTCTCTTTTGCTCCCTGGATACCCTGAAGTGAGCAACTTCCTGCATGGTGCTTTCCTGCCATTGATGTAATGTGCTGCCACAGACCCAAAGAGATGGGGCCAATTGATCATGGACTTAGAGCTTTGAAACCATGAGCCAAAATAAGCCTTTTCTTTTCTTTTATGTTGATTAAGTAAACGAAAAAACAGACTAAAACACCAATTGTCCAACACCAGCAGGAGGGGTCCTACAATTTAACTCAATTCTGACACTATCTTCCTCCAACCAAATATTAGAACAAAAGAATCCTATAGTACCCTTATTGCTCAGGGATTTATAAAGATTTTAGGAATTCTGTGCCAGGAGCCAAAATATGTATTTCTTATAAATTGCAATATCACAGATGGTCAGGGAAGGCCTCACGAAGGGACAGTTGAGCAGTGACTGGCAGGGAGGAAAGGAGCAAGTTATGTGAGTATTTGGGGGGTAATATTAGGGGAAAAGTGAAGAGTGAGGGCAAAGACTCTGAGGCAGAGGCACATCCCAATTGGAAGGAGGCCCATGTAGACTGAGGAGAATGAGCAAGGGAGAGACTAGTATAAGCCAAAGTGAGAAAGGGAAGGGGAGGCCTGGTAAACCATTGAAAGACTTCAGTGAAAGGAGGAGCTATTGGAGGGTTTGAACAGGGGCACTAAGTATTAAAGGATCACTGTGGCTGCTGGATTGAGAACAGATAGTAGGCAGACAAAGATGGAAACAAGGAGACTTGTTAAAGAGACACTACAGCCATCTGAGCAAGAAATGTTGGTGGCTCAGAGCAGGGTGATAAAACATAGTTGAATTCTGGATAGAGATTAAGGTAAGGGTAGGTTTGACTGGATGTGCTAATGAGAGAGAACTGAGAAAGAGGGCTGGGGGTGTGGCTCAGTGGTAGAATACTTGCCTAGCATGCACAAGGCTCTAGGTTTGGTCATCAGCACCATGAGCCAGGTGGTAGGGTTGGGGGTGGATACTAAGACTAAGGATGAGATCAACTTTTTTTGGTCTAAACATCTTTTGTTTTGTTTTGTTGCACTGAGGATTTAACCCATAAGAACTCTACCACTGCGTTACACCCCAACCCTTTTTTATTTTGAGAAAAGATCTCACTAAATTGCCAAGGCTGGCCTTGAACTTGAGATTCTCCTGTCTCAGCCTCTGGAATAGCTGGGATTACTGGCATGAGCCATCACACCAGGCTGGTCTAGGCAACTTTAAGGATAGAACTACCATTAACTGAGGTAGGGAAAACTTGCAGGAGCAGTTTTTTTTTGGGAACAACCAGGAGTTCTGGTTTGGCTTTTTAACATTTGAGAAACTTAAAGAAGTTTGCAGACATGACATCTTTGTTTCTTTGTTTGTATGTGGTGCTGAGGATCGAACCCGGGCCTCACGCATGCCAGGCAAGCGCGCTACCGCTTGAGCCACATTACCAGCCCAACATTTGAGAAACTTAAAGACTCAACTTAAGCATCTCCTCCTAGACACCTTCACATTTCTATGTTCACTTAGCATATACTTTGTATGCCATCCTTGAAGAAAAGGGGAACAATAAAACACCATGTCCCTGAATTGCCCCTTTCTGCTCCTAAATACCTAGCCAAGTCAAGGGAGCAATGAGAGCAAGCCTGGGCCAGAATGTCCAGATACATATTATCTTCAAGGATGCTGGCTCTTTTTCACATATGCTGGGAATTAGGGCAAGTTAATGTTATCTGTAGAGCCCTGGTTTTTTGCATGCATGCCAAATTCTTTGGGGGTGCTGATCATACAATGGGACAAAGCAAACTGAACTGCTGTTGCTTCTATAAACTAACCTATAACCTCTAGCCCCCTCTACTCTGGCCCATGATAATGGGTGCAGATCAGAGCAAAGGAAAGGAGGAAAAGGGCTTGCCCAGGTGGCTGCCCCTGAACAAAACATCATGAGGGATAGAAGGCACTACTTTCTGGAGAGGAACCAAGGTACTGTGTGGAGCAGAGGCATATTTGTTCAGCCTTCCACTGGATCTCTGGTAAAGCACCTATTTAGCCCATTGCCACTGGACTTCCCCCATAAGGCTTTTCTCAATAGACCCCATATCTCATATTCCATCTCTAGGTGTCTTGCTTGATCTCTTGGCAACCTATCCTGCTGCCTTACCACAACTGGGCAGTAAATGTTAGACCTTGTTTCTCACATAATTTGGATTCTATGCTATCAAAGCCCTTAATACAGAAAGCAGCTCTCTCTCTCTCTCTCCTCTCTCTCTCTCTCTCTTTTCTTTACAGTGCTGGGGATGAAACCCAGGTGCATGCTAGGCAAGCTCTGTACCACTGGGCTATAGCCTTAGCCCCCAGAAAAATAGATCTTTTAACAATAGGTGTTTTATGATAAAGCATGTATTGACTCAGACTGAAAAACAAGACAGCAACTTCTTTTCTGGCTGTGAAAGGGTAATTGAGATTGAACTTATCCTTCTGGCAAAAAAAACTAGAAAACTGGATACATATATGAAACAATTACATTCAGATATTGCTCATATAGTCAGTGTTAAATGTAATCTCTGATACAAGAGAAACAAACTAGGTAAGTTTTATAGTCACTCCAGCTCTTTGTCTGAAGACAATTTTTGAACTGTTTTGTTGTTGTTGTTTGTTTGTTTTTGTTTGGTTTGGTTTGGTTTGGTACTGAGGGTTGAGCCCAGAGGTGCTTTACCACTCAGTCATCTCCAGTTCTTTTTTTTTAGCAGAGTTTATTTTTATTTTATTTTTTTTATTTTTAAGTTTTAGATGGACACAATACCTTTATTTATTTATTTATTTATTTATTTATTTATTTATTTATTTATTTATTTATTTATTTATTTATGTGGTACTGGGGATCTAACCCAGTGCCTCATGCATGCTAGGCAAGTGCTTTCCCACTGATCCACAAAGGAAGACAATAAAACCCAACCACTCAACAACATAATATTTACAATGCCGGAAATTTAAAAGAGCACCAAACCCATAAACTATTTAGGGATAAATCGAGTATATGTTGGAACTGGCTCACCAACAACTGTTTCTGTCATCTTTTCTGAACTTGCTTAGTGACATCACATTGATAGATTGAAATTGTCCAAGGGGTAAGTGTTTACATTATAGGAATTGACAAACAGTATGAATTAGACTTTCTGATTCCTCCTTCTCAAGAGCTGATTCACCAGCACACCAATAGATAAGTTTAGCAAAATATAAGCTGAACTCAACAGCTAAACATTGCTCAGAAAAGTTAAAGGAGACCTAAATAAATTAGAAATATTTGTTTATGGCTTGGAAGACCACTATTAAGATGTAAATTCTCCCCAAACCATTCTACAGATTTATTGTAATCCCGATCCATTGTCAGAATCTCAACAGACAGGCTGGTACTAAAATGTAGGAGAAAATCATAACCAAAACCTGAATATAAATGAAATAAATTGGAAAATGTATACTATAAGATTTAAATATTTGCCATAAATCTGTAGTTTAATGAAACCAATAAAAAAGATATTATTTGTTGTAAGATAGATTAGGGTTCAGGGATATAGCTAAACTTAGTGGTAGAATACTTGCATAGTGTAAGGCCCTGGGCTCCATACTCAGCACAGGGGGTGAAAAAGATCAATGGAACAGAACAGAGTCTAGAAATTCACCCAGACTTACATAGCTAATTAATTTTCTTGGCATTAGATATTCTATGGCTACTTTATTGAGACTTTTTTTTTTTTTTGGTGGTGGTGGTGGTGGTATTGGGGATAGAACCCTAAGAACCAGGGTCACTCTACCAGTGAGCTACATCCCCATCTCTTTTAAAAAAATTTTTTTTTATTGTAAGTAAGGGTCTCACTATGTTGCCAAAGCTGGCCTCAAATTTGTGATCCTCCTGTCTCAGTCTCCCAAATTGCTGGGATTGTAAGCTTTCACCACCACAACAGGCTTTATAGACTTTGTATTGGCCATTTGGGCATTTGTTAATATTCATGTTTTAAAAATTCTAAGCAAACACATCAATGTTTATATCAGCACAATTTAATAGCCAAACTGTGGAACCAACCTGATGCCCTTCAGTAGATGAATAGATAAAGAAACTGTGGTATATATACACAATGGAATATTACTCAGCAATAAAAGAGAATAAAATTATGGTATTTACAATGGATGGAGTTGGAGAATATAATGCTAAGCAAAGTAAGCCAATCCCAAAAAACCAAAGGCCAAATGTTTTCTCTGATAAGTGGATGCTAATCTATAATGTGGAGGAGCATGAGATGAGTGGAGGAACTTTGGATTGGGCAAAGGAGAAGCGGGGCATGGGGATAGAAATGATGGACATCATCACCCTAGGTACATGTGTAATTGCATGAATGATGTGACCCTACTTCATGTATAACCAGAGAAGTGAAAAATTGTGCTTTATTTGTGTACAATGTATAGAAGAGCATTCTGTTGTCATGTATAACTGATTAGAACAAATAAATTTAATTTTTTTTTTTAATTCTAAGCAAAGCCAGGCATGGTGGGTGGTACACGCCTATAATCCCAGCAGCTTGGGAGGCTGAGACAGGAGGATCATGTGTTCAAAGCCAACTTCAGCAAAAGTGAGGCACTAAGCAATTTGGTGAGACCCTATCTCTAAATAGGGCTGGCGATGTGGTTCAGTGGTTGAGTGCCCCTGAATTCAATCCCTGGTATCAACAACAACAAAAAATTATAAGCAAAAGTTTTACAGCTGTGTTTCAAGGCATAGAAGTTTGGACTTTATTCACTTACTTGTCCTGTGCTAGAATAGACTCAGCTGTTTTCTAAAATAATGTGTTTTACTTGTGAACATTTCTTTGTCCCTTCTTTGTGCATTGGCCCACCTCTAATTAAAACTTACAAGCAACATAATCAGCAACATAAAATAACTCATTCATTCAAAAAATTTATTGAATGACTATTAAGTGTCAAGCACATCAGATACAGCTTGGAAAGTATAACCAAAACTACACATCAAAAGTTTGTTTGCATGCTAGGTGTGGTGGTGCATGCCTACAATCCCAGTGGCTCAGGAGCTGAGGCAGAAGGTTTGCAAGTTCAAAGCCAGTCTCAGAAACTTAGTGAGTCCCTAAGCAATTTAGCAAGAACCTGTCTCTAAATAAAATTATAAAAAGGGCTGAGGATGAGGTTCAGTGGCCACCCTGGGTTCAATCCCTGGTACCAATAAATAAATAATTAAATAAAATTAAAATTTGATTGCAAGAATAATATTTACCATTGGGTGGGGTGGCAACACCTCCCAGTGTTTCAAGAGGCTGAGACAGGAAGATTGCAAGTTCAAAATCAGCCTTGACAATTTATCTACTTAGCAAGACTCAGTCTCAAAATGGTAAAGTGCTTGCCTCACATGCCCAAGGCCCTGGTTTCAAACGCCAGCACCACACACACACACACACACACACACACACAAGATGGCTGGGGGTCTGGGAGGCTGGAGATATATGGCTCTGTGGTAGAGTGCTTGTCTAACATGCATGAGGTCGTGGGTTTGATCCTCAACACTGCTAAAAAAAAAAAAAAGGCTGTGGGTGAGGCTTAGTGTTAAAGCACCCCTGAGCTCAACCCCCAGGACAGGATTGTATAGAAGAGAAGAATAACATTTATCAGCAATAATGGTCTGAAATATACGTAGTCATTTCATTTCTTTACTTTATCTAAAATTGTTCTTGCAGTCTCAGCTTGATACATATCTGGCCTTCACAGGTTCAGCAGGAACCATTCTCTCTCTCTCTCTCTCTCTCTCTCTCTCTCTCTTTGATACCCAGGTTTGGATTCAGGGGCACTCAACAACTGAGCCACATCTCCAGCCCAATTATTATATTTTTATTTAGAGACAGTGTCTCACTGAGTTGCTTAGTGCCTCGCCATTACTGAGGCTGGCTTTAAAGTGCAATCCTCCTGAATCACTCCTGCAAGGTAGGCGGGCCTGCGACCCACCTGCAGAAGAGGAGCAGCGGCCTGCTGAGAGGCAGAGCCGCCCCCTCCCCCTGCACCGGCAAGGTAGAGGGAACTGTGACCACGCACAGAGCAGGCCCAGCGGCCTGCTGAGGGGCAGAGCCACCCCCCACCCCCCGCGCCGCCAGGTGACCACCGACAGAAAAGGCCCAGTGGCCCGTGGTGGGACAGAGCTTCCAATCACTCCTGCAAGGTAGGCTGGCCTGCAACCCACCGGCAGAAGAGGAGCAGCGGCCTGCTGAGAGGCAGAGCCGCCCCCTCCCCCTGCACCGGCAAGGTAGAGGGAACTGTGACCACGCACAGAGCAGGCCCAGCGGCCTGCTGAGGGGCAGAACCGCCCCCCACCCCCCGCGCCTGCCAGGTAGGTGGAACTGTGACCACGGACAGAAAAGGCCCAGTGGCCCGCGGCGGGACAGAGCTTCCAATCACTCCTGCAAGGTAGGCGGGCCTGCGACCCACCGGCAGAAGAGGAGCAGCGGCCTGCTGAGAGGCAGAGCCGCCCCCTCCCCCTGCACCGGCAAGGTAGAGGGAACTGTGACCACCATCAGAACAGGCCAGACCTGCAACCGAGAGACAGAACAGGCCCAGTGGCCTGAGGAAGGGTAGAGCCGCCCCCCCCCCCGCGCCTGCAAGGTAGGCGGACCTGCGACCCACTGGCAGTACAGCCCCAGAGGCCTGCAGAGGGGCAGTGCCGCTGCCTGCACCTGCAAAGTAGACAGAACTGTGACCACCGACAGAACAAGCCTAGCGGCCCGCAGAGGGACAGAGCCGCCGCCCGCGCCTGCGAGGGAGACTTTGCAACTATACAAGACCAATATAAATATATAGGGGGAAAATTCAATAGCACAACAGTTTCACCAAGTAGAAAGGAACGCGAACAGTATGAAGAGACAAGGAAAGAAAGGACCACAAGCATTGCAGGTCAACTCAACGTTAGAAGAGGTAATAGCTGCAGCAGATGGAATGTCAGATAAAGAATTCAGGATATACATGCTTCAGATGATCTGGAGTCTCAAGGAAGACATCAGACAGCAAAATCAGACAATGAAAGATCACTTCAACAATGAATTACATAAACAAATCCAAGAAGCAAAAGATCAACTATACAGGGAAATAGAGGTTATAAAAAACAAACAAACAGAAATCCTAGAAATGCAGGAAGCAATAAACCAACTTAAAAACTCAATGGAGAATACTACCAGCAGAGTAGAACACTTAGAAGACAGAACATCAGACAATGAAGATAAAGTATTTCAACTTGAAAAGAACATAGACAGCTCAGCAAGACTGTTAAGAAACCATGAGCAGAACATCCAAGAAATATGGGATAACATCAAGAGACCAAATTTAAGAGTCATTGGGATACAGGAAGGGACAGAGTTTCAAACCAAAGGAATGAGCAATCTATTCAATGAAATAATACGAGAAAACTTCCCAGACTTGAAGAATGAGACAGAACCCCAAATCCTAGAAGCCTACAGGACGCCGAATGTGCAAAATCATAAGAGACCCACACCTAGACACATTATAATGAAGATGCCCAACATACAGAATAAGGAGAGAATTTTAAAAGCTACAAGAGAAAGGAAGCAGATCACATTTAGGGGTAAGCCAATCAGGATAACAGCTGATCTTTCAACACAGACTCTGAAAGCTAGAAGATCCTGGAATAACATATTTCAAACACTGAAAGAAAATGGGTTCCAACCAAGAATTGTGTTTCCAGCAAAATTAAGCTTCAGGATGGAAGATGAAATTAAAACCTTCCATGATAAACAAAAGTTAAAAGAATTTGCAGCTAGAAAACTATCTCTTCAAAACATCCTTGGCAAAACATTACAGGAAGAGGAAATGGAAAATAACAATGAAAACCAACAGTGGGAGGTAGGACACTAAAGGGGTGAAAATAATCAAAGAGGAAAACAAACCATGTTTAGTAACATAAATAAACAAATATGGCTGGAAGAACAACCCATATCTCAATAATAACCCTAAATGTTAATGGCTTAAACTCACCAATCAAGAGACACAGGCTAGTAGAATGGATCACAAAACAAGACCCAACAATATGCTGCCTACAGGAGACGCATTTGATAGGAAAAGACATACATAGGCTGAAGGTGAAAGGTTGGGAAAAATCATATCACTCATATGGACTTCGGAAACAAGCAGGAGTATCCATACTCATATCAAATAAAATAGATTTCAAGCCAAAGTTAATCAAAAGGGATAAAGAGGGACACTACATACTGCTCAAGGGAACCATACACCAACAAGACATAACAATCATAAATATATATGCCCCAAACAATGGTGCAGCTATGTTCATCAAACAAACTCTTCTCAAGTTCAAGAGTCTAATAGACCACCATACAATAATCATGGGAGACTTCAACACACCTCTATCACCACTGGACAGTTCTTCCAAACAAAAGTTGAATAAGGAAACTATAGAACTCAATAACACAATTAATAACCTAGACTTAATTGACATATATAGAATATACCACCCAACATCAAGCAGTTACACTTTTTTCTCAGCAGCACATGGATCCTTCTCAAAAATAGATCATATATTATGTCACAGGGAAACCCTTAGACAATATAAAGGAGTAGAGATAATACCATGCATCCTATCTGATCATAATGGAATGGAACTGAAAATCAATGATAAAAGAAGGAAGGGAAAAGAATACATCACTTGGAGAATGAACAATAGGTTACTGAATGATCAATGGGTTATAGAAGACATCAAGGAAGAAATTAAAAAATTCTTAGAGATTAATGAAAACACAGACACAACATATCGGGATCTATGGGACACATTGAAAGCAGTTCTAAGAGGAAAATTCATTGCTTGGAGTTCATTCCTTAAAAAAAAGAAAAAACAACAAATAAATGATCTCATACTTCATCTCAAAATCCTAGAAAAAGAAGAGCAAAACAACAGCAAAAGAAGTAGAAGGCAAGAAATAATGAAAATCAGAGCTGAAATTAATGAAATCGAAACAAAAGAAACAATTGAAAAAATTGACAAAACTAAAAGTTGGTTCTTTGAAAAAATAAACAAAATCGACAGACCCTTAGCCATGCTAGCGAAGAGAAGAAGAGAGAGAACTCAAATTACTAACATACGGGATGAAAGAGGCAATATCACAACAGACACTTCAGAAATACAGAAGATAATCAAAAATTATTTTGAATCCTTATACTCCAATAAATTAGAAGATAGTGAAGGCATAGATAAATTTCTTAAGTCATATGATCTGCCCAGATTGAGTCAGGAGGATATAGAAAACCTAAACAGACCAATATCAATTGAGGAAATAGAAGAAACCATCAAAAGACTACCAACTAAGAAAAGCCCAGGACCGGATGGGTATACAGCAGAGTTTTACAAAACCTTTAAAGAGGAACTAATACCAATACTTTTCAAGCTACTTCGGGAAATAGAAAAAGAGGGAGAACTTCCAAATTCATTCTACGAGGCCAACATCACCCTGATACCTAAACCAGACAAAGACACTTCAAAGAAAGAAAACTACAGACCAATATCTCTAATGAACCTAGATGCAAAAATCCTCAATAAAATTCTGGCCACTCGGATACAAAAACTTATCAAAAAAATTGTGCACCATGATCAAGTAGGATTCATCCCTGGGATGCAAGGCTGGTTCAATATACGGAAATCAATAAATGTTATTCACCACATCAATAGACTTAAAAATAAGAACCAAATGATCATCTCGATAGATGCGGAAAAAGCATTCGACAAAGTACAGCATCCCTTTATGTTCAAAACTCTAGAAAAACTAGGGATAACAGGAACATACCTCAATATTGTAAAAGCAATCTATGCTAAGCCTCAGGCTAGCATCATTCTGAATGGAGAAAAATTGAAGGCATTCCCTCTAAAATCTGGAACAAGACAGGGATGCCCTCTCTCACCACTTCTGTTCAACATAGTTCTCGAAACACTGGCCAGAGCAATTAGACAGACGAAAGAAATTAAAGGCATCAAAATAGGAAAAGAAGAACTTAAATTATCACTATTTGCAGATGACATGATTCTATACCTAGCAGACCCAAAAGGCTCTACAAAGAAACTATTAGAGCTAATAAATGAATTCAGCAAAGTGGCAGGATATAAAATCAACACGCATAAATCAAAGGCATTCCTGTATATCAGTGACAAATCCTCTGAAATGGAAATGAGGACAACCACTCCATTCACAATATCTTCAAAAAAAAATAAAATACTTGGGAATCAACCTAACAAAAGAGGTGAAAGACTTATACAATGAAAACTACAGAACCCCAAAGAGAGAAATAGAAGAAGATCTTAGAAGATGGAAAAATATACCCTGTTCATGGATAGGCAGAACTAACATCATCAAAATGGCGATATTACCAAAAGTTCTCTATAGGTTTAATGCAATGCCAATCAAAATCCCAACGGCATTTCTTGTAGAAATAGAGAAAGCAATCATGAAATTCATATGGAAAAACAAAAGACCCAGAATAGCAAAAACAATGCTAAGCAGGAAGTGTGAATCAGGCGGTATAGCGATACCAGACTTCAAACTATACTACAGAGCAATAGTAACAAAAACAGCATGGTACTGGTACCAAAACAGGCGGGTGGACCAATGGTACAGAATAGAGGACACAGAAACCAATCCACAAAACTACAACTACCTTATATTTGATAAAGGGGCTAAAAGCATGCAATGGAGGAAGGATAGCATCTTCAACAAATGGTGCTGGGAAAACTGGAAATCCATATGCAACAAAATGAAACTGAATCCCTTTCTCTCGCCATGCACAAAAGTTAATTCAAAATGGATCAAGGAGCTTGATATCAAATCAGAGACACGCCGTCTGATAGAAGAAAAAGTTGGCTACAATCTACATACTGTGGGGTCGGGCTCCAAATTCCTCAATAGGACACCCATAGCACAAAAGTTAATAACTAGAATCAACAAATGGGACTTACTCAAACTAAAAAGTTTTTTCTCAGCAAAAGAAACAATAAGAGAGGTAAATAGAGAGCCTACATCCTGGGAACAAATCTTTACTCCTCACACTTCAGATAGAGCCCTAATATCCAGAGTATACAAAGAACTCAAAAAATTAGACAATAAGAGAACAAACAACCCAATCAACAAATGGGCCAAGGACCTGAACAGACACTTCTCAGAGGAGGACATACAATCAATCAACAAGTACATGAAAAAATGCTCACCATCTCTAGCAGTCAGAGAAATGCAAATCAAAACCACCCTAAGATACCATCTCACTCCAGTTAGATTGGCAGCCATTATGAAGTCAAACAACAACAAGTGCTGGCGAGGATGTGGGGAAAAGGGTACACTTGTACATTGCTGGTGGGACTGCAAATTGGTGCAGCCAATTTGGAAAGCAGTATGGAGATTTCTTGGAAAGCTGGGAATGGAGCCACCATTTAACCCAGCTATTCCCCTTCTCGGTCTATTCCCTAAAGACCTAAAAAGAGCATGCTACAGGGACACTGCTTCATCGATGTTCATAGCAGCACAATTCACAATAGCAAGACTGTGGAACCAACCTAGATGCCCTTCAATGGATGAATGGATAAAAAAAATGTGGCATTTATACACAATGGAGTATTACTCTGCTTTAAAAAATGACAAAATCATAGAATTTGCAGGGAAATGGATGGCATTAGAGCAGATTATGCTAAGTGAAGCTAGCCAATCCCTAAAAAACAAATGCCAAATGTCTTCTTTGATATAAGGAGAGTAACTAAGAACAGAGTAGGGTCAAAGAGCATGAGAAGAAGATTAACATTAAACAGGGATGAGAGGTGGGAGGGAAAGGGAGAGAGAAGGGAAAATGCATGGAAATGGAAGGAAACCCTCAGAGTTATACAAAAGTACATACAAGAGGAAGTGAGGGGAAGGGGAAAAATAATATAAGGGGGACAAACGAATGTCAGTAGAGGGAGCAGAGAGAGAAGAGGGGAGGGGAGGGGAGGGGAGGGGAGGGGGGATAGTAGAGGATAGGAAAGGCAGCAGAATACAACAGACACTAGTATGGCAATATGTAAATCAATGGATGTGTAACTGATGTGATTCTGCAGTCTGTATATGGGGTAAAAATGGGAGCTCATAACCCACTTGAATCAAATTGTGAAATATGATATTTCAAGAACTATGTAATGTTTTGAACAGCCAACAATAAAAAATTAAAAAAAAAATAAAGTGCAATCCTCCTGCCTCAGCCTCCTGAGCTGCTGGGATTACAGGCATGTGCCACTGTGCCTGGCACAGGGACCATTCTCTAGTGTTATGTTCTATAGCCTAAGCTGAGGAGTGCTATAAGAAGCAATTTTAGGGCTGGAGGTGCAGCTCAGTGGTAGAGCACTTGCCTAGCACATGTGAGTCACTGGTTTTAATCCTCAGTACCACATAAAAATAAATAAAGTATTCTGTCTATCTACAACAAAATATTTTTTTAAAAAGAAGCAATGATAATATAATTAGGATCATTGGACTGCATGGAATATAAACCCACCCTAATTAAAAGACTGGGGATGTAGCTCCGTAGTAGAGCATTTGCCTAATATGTGTGAGGCCCTCAGCTCCATTCCCAGCACACAAACAAAAACTGTACATTAGGATAATGCAGCTCTTTGGCTGTCTCTGGGTTATGATGAGGTCGGGCTGTGGGCTAAAGTTTCTAACTTTATCTTCATGAGTATGATCACAATAAACTCTGATTATCTGAGTCTGAGTGAGCATCTATGATCTGCAAGTGAAAGAGCCTGGGTAGCTCATGTACTTTTATATATTTATTTAGCAGTATTAGGGATTGAACCCAGGGGCACTCTAGCACTGAGCCACATCTCCAGCTTTTTTTATTTTTTATTTTGAGGCTAGGCCTTGCTAAATTACTGAGGTTTTTGCTAAATTGCTGAGAGTTTTGCTATTGCTGAGGCAGATTCTTCTGTCTCAGCCTCCTAATTCACTGGAACTATAGGTGTGTACCACCATGCTCATCTTATTTATTGTTTTGTAAGTGGCTATAAACTATTTGAAGACTAATTTTGGTGTAAAAGCAATTTTAAAAAGGATGAAAATTATTACACATCCTGGAGAGAGCAAATGTTTGTTCTCAAAAACTTATTGGCTATAAACAGATTTAGTATGTGTTCAGTTCTGAAAGAACTTGTACAAAATGCTAGAGATATATCTTCAAAGATTTTTTCCCTAAAAGTCTATAGTGGAAATGTAGGCAACTTTAAAATTATAAACTGGGAATTAAAATTAAACAAATTCTGTATCAGTCAGCTTTGCATTTCTCTGACCAAACTCCCTGAGAACAACAACTTAGAAGCCAGGCTCAGTGATACATGCTTATAATCCCAGTGACTCAGGAGGCTGAGGCAGGAGGATAGACAGTTTGAAGTCAGCATCAGAAAATTAGTGAGGCCCTAAGCAATTTAGATCCTGTTTCAAAATTTAAAAATAGATAGGGTTGGGGATGTAGCTCAGTGGTAAAGCATCCCTGGGTTCAACTACCAGTACCAAACAAACTAACAAAAAAACACAGAGGAAAAAAGATTTATTTTGGTTAATGGTTTCAGAGGATTCTGTTCATGGATTCAGCATGGTTGAAGGAATGGAAGAAGGAAGCTACTCAGCTCATGGTAGCCAGGAAGCAGAGAGAGATTGAGGGCGCATGGAAGAAGGGAAATAAGATAAACCCTTCTGGAAGCATGCCTCCAGTGATCTACTTCTGTTATGCCAGATTCGTGGGACCCCAATAGACCTCTAGGAGCTGAATCCGATGCAAGCACACAAGAGTCTTTATTGCAAGCTCGAGCCTGGACTCACAACCGTTCCCGACACAGCAGTCCCAGGGAGTGAGTCCCAGGGAGTGAGTCCTGGTCCTTTGTTCAGTGAGATTTTATAGGTTTTGGGGGGATACTCTATGCATCACAACATCACACGGCAAATCATTCCATACCGCGGGAAAGTCAAACAACAACTCTTAACATTGATTAGCACATTCACTGGCAGGAACAAGTTGGGTAGGGGTGATTGGTTAGTACAAGAGGGTGATTCCTTTGAACTGATTGGTTTAGGCCAAGAGGGGAGTATATGCTGAACTACATGGTTTCCCAACATGTTATCAACCACCATAAACTACTTGGGGGTCATCTGGCATTCCAGGTATTTTCCCTGTCTCATGCTGATTGGAGGTTGCTAGGGGGATTGCTATGGGTCCTCACCTAGCCTGAGTCAGGGACACCTGGCACTTCAGACCTCTCCTGTTATTTACAGACAAACAACTCATCAGGGTGGGTGTGTTCTTAGGAGTGCTCTGTGGGTTTTTCCAAGGACAAAGGTCATGACCCTTCCTTGGACAGGCTTTGCTCTGAGGTAGAGGCTGGTTTCTCAAAAATGGAGTCACATTAGTTTCTCACTTCCTCCAACTATGTTCCACCTCCCAGTAGTCCATTCAGCCCAGTCATCCATTTGATAGAGGTCAGAACCTCTGATGAGGTCAGAGCCCTCACAATCTAATCATTGCCTAAAAATCCCACCTCTGAATGTTTGTTGTACTGGGAACCATTCTTTCAACACATGAGCTTTCAGGGAACATTCCAGATCCACCATAACAAATTCCACTGATAGAAATACAGAAACTATTGATAAATACATAACAGTACAGCACATTACAGATTCTTTCATTAAGAGGAAAGGTTGGAGTTTAGTTTTCTCTTAATGATGTCCTCAAGAAAGTTAGCAAGAGATCTTCAAAGTCACCATCATTATGTTCTGTTCAAACCCCTGCCACATCTTCACCCCACTCCACTTAAGCATTTGCAGAATCATCCAACATTAAAATCAAGTTCTTATACATTACTTTTGTTAAGAGTGGTAACCAGAAATTGAGGAAAGAAAAAAATTTGCTTTAGAATAAGGAGCACTATGCCTGAATCAGAAACAGGCCTGTATTTGAAGTACTTACCTTTGCAGCTGCCATGAAATAGTGGAAGGGAAGAGGCTGGGGAGGTACATCAGTGGCAGAGCATTTGTGGAGCTGGGTTTGATTACGAGCACCACAAAAACAAACAAAAAACCTTGAGGAATTTTATTTTGATGAATTGGGACAGTCCCAACCAACAAGGTCTACAGGCATTTAAGAACACTAAAGACCCCAGAGTGGAGGGAGGTTTCACCTGAGTGGAAAAGGAATCTGGCCAATTGATCTGATGGCTAAAGTGAGCTGAGAGAGAATGAGAAAGCTTAATAAGGCCCCTTTCCCCTTTGGATGGGCTGGGTGCTGGGGATAATAAAGGTGGTAGAAGAGTTATACTGTTGTGTAAACTAATCAATAATCAGTAAGAGTGTAAGTTATAGTTTATAGATTAGTAAAAAGTATAGATTATAGATATAATATTTTAAAATTAAACAAATTCTGTATCAGTCAGCTTTGCATCTCTCTGACCAAAATACCTGAGAACAACAGTGAGATAAATAAGTGAGATAAAACAATTAGAAAGCAAGAACTGTCATAGACAGGCCTAAGACTCCATTTTGCTGCCTTTTATTAAAAAAACAAACAAACAACAACAACAAAAAAACCTGTTGCGTGACCCATTTCTGAGAAACAGAAACGAAAGCTGTCTTCTTTTTTAAAAAATTGTTTTTTCTGTACTTTGTACCCCACAGAATGTACTCACCTTAGGTTATGGTGGTGGTCGTGGTGAGCTACATCCTGGGTTTGAGTACATTTATGGGTCTACATGACTTTGAAATAGATTATTGCCCCCACTTAGCTGAAACTCAGAATAAGGTTGTCTAACTTATTTGGACCCAAGAGGCAGTTAAACTAACTGCTTTTTTTTAGCTTCTGTAACTTGTTTGCTTGCATGATGCTGAGAAAAGCCTCTGAGCTGTGGCTTTTAAATTCACAAAGACACAGGCCAGGAAATTGCTGTTCTCCCACAGAACATCAGTCTCTATGGGTGGATGACAGTCCCTGGCCAGGTAAATAAAGCTCTCTTTTCTTTGAATTCATACTTAAGAGTATTTTCTGAGGCAGCTCCCCATAACAGTACCAGGGGTTTACTTGATGCTTTGACTATATCCCTTGTGGCTTTGAAACTTACATGTTTTTCTTTTTACTAACCTTCTTCTCCCTGATCGTATCCTCCCTGATCTTCTTTCCCCCAACCTTCTCCTTCCTGATCTTCTTTTCCTTAACCTTCTCTTCCCTGATCTTCTCCTTTCTGATCTTTCCTCTGAATCACCTCTATGAAATCCCCTGTCCCTGCCAATGGGCAGAATCACAGCCTTTGGGACAGAAGTCCTTATGTTTCTCCTTTGCTAGCAAAGCAATAAACCTTCTTTTTCCTTTTTCTCAAAACCATGTCCTCATTATTAGATTGGCATTATGGACAAGAGCTTTCAGCAACAGAGTCAGATAAATTTTGGAGAACCCATTAAGTCTACTCCAGAGACTGGGATCTAAATAATAAGGCAAAGAATGGAGGAAGGAAATACAAAGGCAAGGAGACAGCAATTACAGAGACTCCAGTCATCCAAAACCTCAGTGTGGTTGAGGAGATGAAAAGAGACTGGTTGGCAGTGCACAGATGGAGGAGGAGGGGGCATGGGTTGGAAAGATGAGCTCTGGGGGGGGCGGGGTGGGGGTGGCCACCTCACAATGGCTTCTAAAGTGTGATTGGAATTTGCTCATTGTCTTCAGAGCAATGAAAGCCCTTGAAGGTATGACTTGATCAGATCACTCTGGTCTCTCTCAAGAGGATGGAACAGAGAAAGTAGGGACTTCCAGGCCTGGTAGCTACTGTAGTAGATTAGCTGGGTGGAGGGTTCTTAGAAAATCTGAAGTAAAATACTGAATTTATGTTAATAGGATCAAGTTGGGGCTCTTAGAAATTCATCAAAGATAAGAAAGACATCCAAGTTAAGGAAACAGGTCACACTGGTTACTTATGGTTGACCGGTGCCTTCCTAACCAGGGTAGTTGAATTACTAGACTTATAAGGATATTTCTTTTTCTTTTTCTTTTTTTTTAATTATTTTTTAATTTGTTCTACTCAGCTGTACATTACAGCATAATGCATTTCAATTCATCATACACAAATAGACAGCAACATTTCAATTCTCTGGTTGTACATGATGTAGAGACACACCATTCATGTAATCATACTGTAAAGGTCGGGCGAGCGTTGGAGGAAGAGACCACCAAGAGACTGTCTCATGCAACAGCAAAGGGTTTATTGGGGGTCCAGCATGCTGGGGCTCAGAGCTCACTTGAATAGAGCAAAGAGCCCTGAGAACAGCTTAAGCAGAGCTTATATACTTTCCTTGGAGAGGGCAGGGAGGGAAGTTCATTGACGGGTCAGGGCGAGTGGGCGGTTTGCGTGCAACCGGGTAAGGGAGTACATTCTGCAGTTTGGCAGTTGGGGACAGCACATTCTGGGAACAAGATTAGCAAACAGTTCTCAAGATTATTAACCTTTCAATACATATACCTAGGATAATGATGTCCATCTCATTCCAACATCTTTCCTACCCCATGACCCCTCCATACTCTCCCCTTTGCCGACTCCAAGTTCCTCCATTCTTCCCATGCCCCCTTCCCACATCATAGATCAGCATCCACTAATCAGAGAAAACATTCAGCCTTTAGTTTTTTGGGATTGGCTTACTTAGCATGATATTCTTCAACTCCATCCATTTATCTGCAAATGCCACCCCCATTAAGACCCACTTGGCTCTGATTCCTGAGCCTCCCCCATAAAAGTCCCAGAACTCAAGGCTATTTTGCCTCTCTCTCTCCTATAGAGAGATGGCCTTTATTTGTCAGCTCTAACAAAAAAACTCTCATATGTATCTCTGCCTGGTCTCTGTCTTTCATTTCTCACTGACAGTTAGGCAAGGGGCCCATCCCGAACAGTAGGGTCAAGACCCTTTGATAGATTAAACCCAGGAGCAAAGGTTGGCCCCAGCATGTGTCCAAGGACTCCTAGAGCAAATCCCTGCTTTTCAGGGCATATGAGATCAGGGAGATGGAGAGCAGGGGTCTGAAGAAGGGCCTGTTGGAGGCTGGTGAAGGGCTTTGTAACAGAGTGCAGTAGGGGTTCAGAGAGTAGACCCCAGTCAGCATCATATAGAGGCTTAGCCAATATAGAGTAGTTAGGAATCCAAGCTCTGAGGAACCCTGCCATACCTAGAAAGGAGAGAATTTCTTCCTTAGTAGAGGGCATTGGTATATTAGTAATAAGGCCCTTTCTATCAACCGTAATGGCTTTGTGTGTAGGGGTCAGGAGGAGGCCTAGGTATGTTACCATTGCCAAAGAAAGCTGTAACTGGGATGGAAAAAATCTATAGCCACTGGCAGAAAGGAAGTCAAGAAGTTTACAGGTGTCCTGATGACAGACCTCAAAGGAGGGACTGCAAAGAAGGAGGTCATCAATATTCTGTAGCACCATAGACTGAGTGAGATGTGTGGATGCTAGGTCCTTAGCCAAGGCCTGTCCAAAGATATGATGGCTTTCTTGGAACCCTTAGGGGAGAACTGTCCACGTCAGCTGAGTGGAGTTATATGACTTAGGGTCTGTGCATGTAAAGGCGAAAATGTCTTGAGAGTCAGAATGGAGATGAGGCATCTTTCAGGGATAGCACTGAGAAGTAAGAGGTCCTGGAAGGAATGGTGAAGAGAAGGGTATAAGGATTGGTTACCACAGGATGGATTGGGACAACCACAGAGTTGATGGAAAGGAGGTCTTTGACCAAGCAGTAGGAACCTTTGGCCTTTTTTACTGCCAAGACAGGAGTGTTATAAGGAGAATGAGTAGGTCTAAGGAATCCCTTTCGCGAGACATCTTTAATGACAGGCTGTAAGCCTAGGAGTTTTTGTCGGGAGAACGAGTATTGTGATTGGGCCAGAAAATGGAGGGGGTTTTTGAGATGGATGTGAATGGGCTCGTAGTGCGAGGCAACAGAAGGACTTGAAACATCCCAGACAGTAGGGTCCACCTGGAAAGTGGGTAATGGGAAGGCCCTGGCAGACAGAATAGGGGATGGTCCTAAGGTAAGGGTGAGGATCCGGGGAGCGGCAGGCAAGTCTGGATGGAAGCGTATATGAGGGGAGAAGGAAAGCGTAGCCCCCAACTTTGTATTTCCCTTCCCACAAGGAGAACAGGGCACTGTGGAATGACCAAAAAGGAGTGGGTAAAAATTAGAGAGCCAAAAGCGCAAACAAGGCTAGGTGTGTGTCTATGAGGGTTGGTAAGGTTTACCATCTACCCTTACAGTAGAGGTCATAGAATGAATAGTAGGCCCCCAGAACTCCTTGAGGACTGAATATGTATCCCCGGTATCTAGGAGGAAGGAGACAGGCCTACCTGAAATATGCAGAGTTACCCTGGGTTCCTGTAGAGTGATAGTGGTGGTCGGGTGATGAGGACAGTCAATGGCCCAGTGTCCCTTCTGATGGCATTTAGGACAAGGGCCTGGAGGCTTTTGAGGCTTGGGACATGTATACCCAGTGACCTATATGACCACATTTAAAACAAGGTCCGGGTGATCCCCAGGGACCCTTATGCCAGACGGACAGCTTGAGCGAGCATCTGATATTTCTGCTTCCAGGTCTTCTTGTCTCTTCTGTTATACACCTTAAAGGCCACTCCCAGAACCTCAGCTTGGGTAGGTAGAGACCCCTCTCAAGGCCCCTTAGTTTGGCCTTAATATCGGGGAAACTCTGGGAGAAAAAGTAGGTCATTGTCTTCCATCTGGAGTCTCAGGGTCCAGATTAGTATATTGTAATAAAGCCTTGGTCAGGTGGTCTAAAAATGTTGAAGGGTTTTCTTTCTTATCTTGGATGATTTCCTGGAGCTTTTCATAATTGATAGCTTTATGGGCTGCCTTTCTACTAGCTACTCTTCTAGAGAATTATTTTTTTTAATATTTATTTTTTAGGTGTAGATGGACACAACACAATGCCTTTATTTTTATGTGGTGCTGAGGATCGAACCTGGGTCCTCCCCGTGCGAGGGTTGTAAGCTACCGCTGAGCCACAATCCCAGCCCCTCCTCTAGCAAATTATAATACTCCCAAATTCACCTGCATTCCTTGGGCAGGAGGGTGTTAGACAAAATCATATGGAAATTGTGGAAAGTCAAATTATATGATTGAGTCAGATATTGAAACTCTTTGATATATGTGGTGGGACTTGAAGTATAGGACCCAAGCCACTTTTCTATCTGTGAAAGATCTGACAAAGAGAAAGGCACATGAACCTTACACCATCTACCCCAGCCATCTCGTGTAGAGGACACAGAGATACAGGTTGGGCAGTGAGTGTGTGGAAGTAGGAGAGAAGGGCTGAGGGGATGAGGGGACAGTTGCTCTGGGAACTTCATTAGAAAGACAATTGTGGTATGTGGGGGCTCATCTGCTGGCTTAAAGGAGAAGGAGTCCTGGGTAGGATCTTCTGTCCTTTTGGAAGCAGGCATGGGTGGGGGTGAGAGCTAAGAGGACTTGTGTAGGAGAGGAAGAGTTGCAGAAAGAGGGCTTAGAACATAGAAAGTAGAAGGTCTGAATGTGTAATATCTCTTTTCAACTGTTGTGAGCATTTTCCCAAATGCTCACAATAGTTGAAAAGGTCCAAGGTGACATCTTAAACTGTACTACAGAGCAATCGTAACAAAAACAGCATGGTATTGGCACCAAAACAGACTGGTAGACCAGTGGTACAGAATAGAGGACACAGAGACTAACCCAAATCATGGTTACCTTATATTAGACAAAGTTGCCAAAAACATGCATTGGAGAAAAGATAGCCTCTTCAACAAATGATGCTGGGAAAACTGGAAATCCGTATGCAACAAAATGAAATTAAACCCCTATTTATCACCATGCACAAAACTCAACTCAAGATGGATCAAGGACCTAGGAATAAAATCTGAGAACCTAACTCTAATAGAAGAAAAAGTAGGCCCTAATCTTCATCATGTGGGATTAGGTCCCAACTTCCTTAATAAGACTCCTTTGGCACAAGAATTAAAATCAAGAATCAATAAATGGGATGGATTTAAACTAAAAATTTCTTCTCAGCAAAAGAATCAATCTGTGAGGTGAATAGAGAGCCTACATCTTAGGAGCAAATCTTTATTCCTCACACATCAGATAGAATACTAATTTCTAGGGTATATAAAGAACTCAAAAAGCTAAGTACAAAAAAACAAAAAACCAAATAACCCAATCAATAAACGGGCCAAGGACTTGAACAGACACTTCTCAGAAGATGATATACAATCAATCAACAAATATATGAAAAAAATGTTCATCATTGCTAGCAATCAGAGAAATGCAAATCAAAACTACTCTAAGATTTCATCTCCCTCCAATTAGAATGGCAGCTATTATGAAGACAACAATAAGTGTTGGCAAGGATGTGGGAAAAAAGTACACTCATACACTGCTGGTAGGGCTGCAAATTGGTGCAGCCAATATGGAAAGCAGTATGGAGATTTCTTGGAAAATTGGGAATGGAACCACCATTTGACGCAGCTATCCCTCTCCTTGGTCTATACCCAAAGGACTCAAAAACAGCATTCTACAGGGGCACAGTCATATCAATGTTTATAGCAGCACAATTCACAACAGCTAAACTGTGGAACCAACCTAGATGCCCTTTAATAGATGAATGGATTAAAAAAATGTGGTATATATACACAATGGAATATTACTCAGCAAAATCATGGCATTTGCAGGTAAATGGATGAAGTTAGAGTAAGATAATGCTAAGTTAGCCAATACCCCAAAACCACATGTCAAATGTTTTATCTGATAGAAGGAAGCTGATTCATAGTGGGGTGGGGAGGGGGCACATGGGAGGAATAGATGAATGCTAGGTAGGGCAGAGGGGTGGGAGGGAAAGGAAGCGGGTATGGGGTTAGAAATTATGGTGGAATGTGATGGACATTATCATCCAAAGTACATATATTAAGACACAAATTAGTGTGAATAATATACTTTGTATACAACCAGAGATATGAAAAATAAATTGTGCTCTATATGTGTAATAAGAATTGTAATGCATCTTGCTGTCATATATAAATTTTAAAAAATTAATAAAAAATATTGGGATCTAGAGTACCATCAAACAGCCATTTAGAGTTGTTATCCAAAGGATATTGAGGCCAGATCTGATTGCACAACTGGATAAGTTTTGCAGGGGGTGTTAGGTCTGGGGTGAGAGATAAGAGACCCTAAGTTATCCAGGAGGCAACCTAGAGGACTATGGGAGGGAATGGATGAGGAGCCGCCCATGGTAAGAAGTATGAGGTGAGTTTAGAGGTGGGGCGTCCCCCAGTCTCTAATATCACCTAGTCGAGAGTTATGCTCAGGGTGTTGTCACCTGCCGCAGTCTGGCTGGGCACAAATCACGAGCCACTGAAGCAGGAACAAACTTTATTTTTAAACTGCAGGAAAACACTTCATACAGCTCCCGGGGAATCCTCCCAATGCCACAAGGCTTGTCCAGGAACCCCCAGCCGGAAATATCTCTCCCGGAAATCCCTCCTCCTGCACTTCCCCAACCAATGGGAACTCTCGGGGAATCCCCGGAAATCCCCAGGAGAACTCCAAAATAGTGCGAGAACTCAAAAGTTGCGGCAGAGGCGGATAGTAATGCCTCGCCTGTCAATCAATACTGTTGGCAAAATGCCAGGGGCCATACAGACTCGGCCGTGGATCTCAGCATCTCCCCCTTTTTGTTTAATTAAACAACAAGCAATGTGGCTTAGGGACCGTGCCTGTTAGGCAGTCCAATTCAACATATGGTCCTTACCCGTCATCGGATGAACTGACCTCTAGGCGTCAGCCTCCTGTCTTAGGTTGGTACCACTGCAATTGGATCATACCCGTCACTGACTACCGGTCCAGCATACAGCCATACTTGTGGATAGGCCTTTGCACCAGTGGGGGGGGTGAGGTTCTTTGCCTCACCTCTGTTGGCCCCCAAATTTTAGACCATCACTAGTAGAAGGGAGGAGGATGCAAAATGCCATGACACTAAGCCAACTGAGGGCTCCTTTGAAAAATTGTACCACCGGTGACACCATCAGCAAAAATACTCCAGCACTACCACAATTCGCTGTACCAACAGATAGTTCACAATGCATACAAGTGATACATAGTCCAGGCAAGGTCTGCAAGCAATTCAAAGCAGAGGAATCTGTCAATATGTCCATTTCCTCCCAAAGTAAATCGACTCCTTAATTGAGCATTACTTGTTGAGTTATTATTCATTGATGCATCAGTTTTTACAGTTTGTTGTGATAACTATCGAAGAAGCTGTAGTTTGGTTTTATCTTTGTCTTCACCGGCACTGGGATGAAGATAGGAATTCTGGCAATGATGCTAAGAAAAAAATTATGTAACATTCCAACAGGCACTAAGAAAACAATTTTTTGAACAATTTACATTATCCTGAACAGAATTATTAAATATAATGAGAAGGAAAGGTGAAAGTAAACAAACAAATCTGTTAACCTCCTTATTTGTTCACATATTAAAACAATTTTCAACAGCTGTTTACCCAATCTAAATTAAACCATTAAAATCACGTGAATAAAAAAATTCAGATCCATTTATTCATGAGCGCTCCTCATATATGATATATGGACTTACGCACATACAGACATACAACACAAAACAGAAGTGTGCACACATAACATACAACACATAAGACAATAGTAAAGGCCTTGTAGCTTTACCTAGGTGAAATCTCCATTGCAATGCTTAAAAACTCCACAGTCAAAAAATAAAACTGATCAGAAAAACATTAACCTAGGTCTGTATGAGCTCAAAAATAAAATAGAACTTTATGATGTGGGAAAAGGCAAATAATAAAATAAATATTGAAAAAAGCATCCTGGTTAATCACAGTCACAGATGTAAGAATAGCCAAACTGGAGTTCTGGATATCAGCTGTTATGGATTTGAGTCAAATCATCTTCCTTTTGGCCTGTAGAAATTGTTTTAGTTAATCTCTCTGGAATCCAAATCAGCTGCTGTTCTCCCTGTGGAAAAACACAAACAGAACCCCGACTCCAGACAATCACTGGGTCAGGACCTTTCCATTGTCCTGTTAGAATATCCTTCCAAAGTACCTTAGGCTTATGTACATTTTTCAGACACATATGCCTTTCCGCAGCACTAAGCCCTGAGAAATCCAAATTTAAAAAGTTTAGAGTAAAAAGGGTTATTTTAAGTTTATCTTTGGGTGACATATACCCCTTTCCAATTCCCTCTTTTTGCTTTAGTAAGTACATTTTAATAGTTTGATGAGCTCTTTCAACTATGCCTTGTCCCTGTGGATTGTATGGAATTCCTGTTATATGAGTAATGCCAAATGATGAGCAAAATTGTTTAAAAGAGGTAGAAGTATAACCAGGACCATTATCTGTTTTTAACTGTTTTGGAACACCCACAGTGGCAAAATTTTGTAAGCAATGAGCTATAACATCTTTAGTTTTTTCTCTGGAATGAAGGGAGCCCATCAAAAATCCGGAAGAAGTATCAACTGTAACATGCAAATATTTTAATTTTCCAAATTGTGGCAAGTGTGTGATGTCCATCTGCCAAATATGGTTAGGTATCAGTCCTCTAGGATTGACTCCAAGATTAACTTGTGGTAAAAAGGTCACACAATTTTGACATTGTTTTATTATTTGTCTAGCTTGTTCCTTAGTTATTTTAAAACGCTTTTGTAAAGTATTAGCATTGACATGGAACCTTTTATGAAAATGTGTAGCTTCTTCTAGTGTAGAGAAAATATGTATGTCATGTGTAGTTTTATCTGCTAAATCGTTGCCCAAACTAAGGGCTCCAGGCAATCCTGTATGTGCTCTGATATGTCCTATAAAGAATGGATCTTTTCTGTCCCAGATTAGACTTTGTATACTGGAAAACAAAGAGAAAACAGTAGAGGAAGGGGAAATCCTGCCAGCATCTTCAAGGGATACTATAGCATTAACTACATACTGACTATCAGAGAATAAATTAAATACAGAATCTTTAAACATCACAAAAGCTTGTAAAACTGCATTAAGCTCTACCTTTTGAGCTGATTGTTTGGGTACTAAAAATGTAAAAGTTTGATCAGGGGTAACTACTGCTGCTGTACCATTATTTGACCCATCAGTGAATACATTTGGAGCATTCATGATAGGGGTTTTTCTTGTCATTTTTGGAAAAACTACAGGATGCGAAGACCAAAAAGACAACAAAGGATTAGATGGTAAGTGATTATCAAATGAAACATTAGATTTACACATGATTATTGCCCAAGTATTTAACTCATTAGCTAACTCATCAATTTGATCCATAGTATATGGAGTAATAATTTTATTGGGAGAAATTCCAAACACTCCCTTTGCTGCTTTTATTCCTTTGAGTATTAATTTTCCTACAGCCTCAGGATACCTAGTAAGAATAGTGTTAGGAGAATAAGATAAATGTATCCACAATAATGGACCTTCTTGCCAAAATACTCCTGTAGGAATATTTTTTGTTGGTATTACAATAAATAATAAAGGCAAAGTTATATCAATTCTATCCAAATGCATATTTTCCATATATGTTTCAATAATTTTTAATGCCTTTCTTGCTTCAGGCGTTAACATGCGGGGTGAATTTGGATCTGATGGACCTTTTAGGATATCAAATAAAGGTCCCAACTCTCCTGTTGGTATGCCTAGATAAGGCCTTATCCAATTTATGTCTCCTAATAACTTTTGAAAGTCGTTAAGTGATTTGAGTTGATCTACTCGTATTTGAATTTTTGGTGGACGGACCATGGTTGAGGATAATAGAACTCCTAAATAATTAATTGGAAAATTTCATTGTACTTTATCTATTGCTATCTCTAGATTATAATTTTTTAATAAATTTGTAAGTGTGGCATAACATTCTAGCAATGTGTTTTTATCTTTGTGTGCTAACAATACATCATCCATATAGTGAAATATTTGTAGTTTAGGATTTTGATTTCTAAGTGGCTGGATTGCTTTGTTAACATAAATTTGACACATAGTTGGGCTGTTAGCCATCCCTTGAGGGAGTACTTTCCATTCATATCTCTGATCAGGACCTTCATGATTCAGTGCAGGGATAGTAAATGCAAAATGTGGACTATCCTCAGGATGAATTGGAATTGAAAAAAAAACAATCTTTAATATCTATAGCTAAAACGTACCAGGTTTTTGGCAAAGCAGACAATTGAGGAATCCCCGATTGAGCAGGTCCCATAATAACCATCTCATTATTAATGGCTCTTAAATCTTGCAGTAATCTCCATTTACCAGATTTCTTTTTAATGACAAAAATGGGAGTATTGTAAGGAGATACGGAAGGTTGTGTATGTCCCTCCGCTAATTGTTGTTTGACCAGGTCATGGGCTGCTTGTATCTTTTCTTTAGTCAGGGGCCACTGAGGAACCCATACTGGTCTATCTGATTTCCAAGTAATTTTTATTGCCTCAGTGACCCCTTCTGAAAACCCAGTCCATGTCTATTTATTCCCTGATCTATTTGAATTGGTGCTGCTATGCCTTGTTCTCCTAATCTTTTTTCTTTCCTGAAACCTTGTCTAGCCCTAATAGTGGGCGCATTTGGATTGATGTTATTTGTTAATGTCAAACCTAATTGATCTAGGACATCTCGTCCCCATAAATTTATAGGAAGATGATCCAATACATATGGCTGTATAGTTCCTTCACATCCTTCAGGATCCTTCCAATCTAATACCATTGCACTTCTATGGGGATTAGTCGCCACTCCTAGGCCTTGAAGCGTTTGAGTGGCTTGTTGTAACGGTCAATGTTTTGGCCATTCTTGACGAGATATGATGCTAAGGTCTGCACCTGTATCCAGTAGCCCATTAAATTCATGTCCTTGAATATTTAGTTTTAGCATGCGGCGAGAATCTAAATTTAAAGACAGCATAGCCCAATCTACACCTGTGGAGCCTAATCCCCTGGAACCTCTTTCTATAGTACTACTGGAAAATTTATCATGTAGGCTGGGTATTATTAATAACTGTGCTATTCTATCTCCTGGTGAAATTACTGATATACCCTTTGGAGAACTAGCTATAATTTTTATTTCACCTTCATAATCGGGATCAATTACCCCGGGACTTATCATAAGTCCTTTTAGCGTAGAAGAACTGCGTCCTAACAATAAGCCTACTGTTCCTTGGGGAAGAGGTCCTTTTACTCCTGTGGGAATGATTTGAACTCCCATCTCTGGAGTTAGTACTGCTCTGGGGGAGGCGCAGATGTCCAACCCTGCACTCTCTCTGGTTCGTCTGATGAGAGATCTGATGGATAATGTGTCCTGGGCACTACCCTGATGGTGTTGCTGGGTTCCTCCATGGTGTTTCTGGGTTCCTCCAGTGCCCCGTACATTTGTGGTCGTGGGCCCCGGAGCATTGGGCCCCCCTGTCCGTTTTTTGGCAATGGAGCCCGATGCCTTTCTCCACGATATCGTGGGTAAACACTTGGTCCTTGTCTGTTTTTTGATAACGGAATACCCTCTATGGTGGTTTGAGAACGGCATTCATTAGCCCAATGTTTCCCTCTACGGCATCGTGGGCAAATACCCGGTATTCTATTCGTTTGATATCTAGCTTTGTTAAACCCTCCTCCTATGGGGCAACTCCTTTTAAAATGTCCTGTTTGATCACAATTATAGCATGTTTTTGGCCTGGCATCTAAAGCCTGTTGTACTGCTGCTAAGACTTGCCCTTGTTCATTAATGTCTCTACATAATTTAATATATGTGTTTAAATCTTCATGTCTCCATGGTCTAATGACCTCTCTGCAACAACGATTTGCTTGGTCATAAGCCAGTTGTTTTATAAATGGCATTGCCTGTTCTGTATCCCCAAAAATTCTGGAAGCTGCTTGAATAAGCCTATCTACAAATTCAGCGTAAGGTTCATTAGTTCCTTGTATTACCTTAGATAATTGACCTTGTAAACCTCCATGCCCCTGTAAAGTTTTCCATGCCCTAACTGCATCTACAGCAATTTGTGCGTATACGCCAGGATCATATTCAATTTGTTGCCGTTGACGCTCATAAGGTCCTTTTCCTAACAACATATCTAGATTTCTTTGAGGGTAACCGGCTGCTGCATTTCGTCTAGCTGTCTCCCTGCAAAATTCCTCATTGGCAACCTTCCATAACAAATATTTTCCTCCATTTAGCACAGATTTACACATACTAGCCCAATCTGCTGGCGTCATGTCCAAGTTGGTAATGGATTCGACCATGCTTACAGTGAAGGGTGTTTGAGGACCATAGGTTGTTACAGCCTCCTTTAACTGCTTCACTGTTTTGAAATCTAAAGCACGGTGAATTCGCTGCCCTCCTGCCTGCTCAAGTACAGGGCATGCTAATCTTTGAGGTCCTGTCTCAGGATCCCATCTATCAACTACGGGGTTTGAGGGCCACTCAGCTATCTCCATAGGGGGAGCTGTTGGTTGAATTACGCCCTCTGGTGATAGAACGGTGTTAGTAGCAGCCTCCTGTTGTAGATTTTTCCCTAATAGCTGTTTCTCCTCTAAGCTTTCTTCCTTTAAATTTTCTTCCTCTGTCTGACTAGCTTGAGAGACCTTCTCTTTTGCTTGATCTAAAATGTCTTTCTACATGGTCTGAACCTCTAACAATTTACTTAACACTCTTTCAGTTTGTTTTTTTACTAATTTCTGATCTGTTATAAAGATAACGCAACCCAATAAGATAACACAAAACAAAACCGAAACACAATGAAACAAAAACGGAACAAAAAATCGTTGTATCAATTTTCCTATTTTCTTGACATGTGCATTTGTGGTCTATTTCTATCTCTTCCTCAGGGGCGAACAACTTCAAACCTTGAGCCAACCATTTTTCCCAATCTGCCTGAGAAAATTCTAGGGATAGGCAGCTTGAAACAAACACAAAACAAATCAAAACAAGAACACATTGTTTTTTAAAATGGTCACCCATTCTCTCGCCTTCCCTTAGGGGCAAGCAATTTCACTTACCCCGAAGCTTCAGACGTTCCCCGCACAGGCCGCCAAATGCCGCAGTCTGGCTGGGCACAAATCACGAGCCACTGAAGCAGGAACAAACTTTATTTTTAAACTGCAGGAAAACACTTCATACAGCTCCCGGGGAATCCTCCCAATGCCACGAGGCTTGTCCAGGAACCCCCAGCCGGAAATATCTCTCCCGGAAATCCCTCCTCCTGCACTTCCCCAACCAATGGGAACTCTCGGGGAATCCCCGGAAATCCCCAGGAGAACTCCAAAATAGTGCGAGAACTCAAAAGTTGCGGCAGAGGCGGATAGTAATGCCTCGCCTGTCAATCAATACTGTTGGCAAAATGCCAGGGGCCATACAGACTCGGCCGTGGATCTCAGCAGTCACCACCACTGGTAAGCCTCGGGGCAGGAGCCTGTAGAGCCACTTGGGCGCCCAGCCAGGACTGCTAGTAGAGGCAGAAGCCTGTAGAAGGGTCAGAAGCCTGTAGAGATTAACCCAAGGCTGAGAGGTAGTCTCACTGGGAACAACTCCCAATCATCCTCGGTGGTTTTTTCCTCAAAAACCAGGACCCAAATAAAAGACTACCTATAGACTTGGTCACCAGTAAGGATTAGCCATAGCTGTGAAAGCTGTGGCTGAGGGTGTCCCCGACCACACGGTAACCCTGATAGTGCTAGACGTCACTTCCCGGACCCGTAGGTCATTTAGTTCAACCGAGGACAGGGATCTTACCTGCAATGTCCAGTGGTAGGTGCAAAGAGGGCGTTTGGCAGAATGGAGGGCCTGGTCCCACAGTGAAATCTGGATTGGGGCCCAGGACGCTCAGTGACCCTCGAAGAAGGGAGCGGGAACACCCGGGAACCCTATCCCTGATTTCAGCATCAAAATGAAGGGAAAGCAAGGAATGAGAAGACAGGTAAATGAGAAATGAAAGACGGAGACCAGGCAGAGATACACACGAGAGTTTATTTGTCAAAGCTGACAAATAAAGGCCATCTCTCTATAGGAGAGAGAGGCAAAACAAGCTTGGATTCTGGGACTTTTATGGGGGCAGGATCAGAGTAGATGGGTCCCAATGCGAGGGGCAGGGGCTGTGTGTTAGCTGCGGGGTTGGTATGAGGGAGTGATGAGCCTTTCTCAGAAAAGCCCTTGGGCAGGAAAGCAAAACTTTTTCCTTAAAATGGCAGCTGTCACTTAAGGTGGCCGTCCAGATGCTAAGCAAAGACCTTATAATGATCCCCTTTCAAATCTGTTCTCCACATTGCAACCAGAAACATCTTTCAGTGTGCAAACTAATCATGTCATTTTACTCCTCTCTTAGAGGAATAAAACTTTCCCACATTTCCTTTTGTTTTAGGATACAGACCAAATTCCTTAAAAAAAGTCAAGTCAGGTTTGGAGGTGTATAGCCCAGGGTTAGAGTGCTTGCCTAGCATGCACAAGGCTCTGGGTTTCACCTCCCTCAACATACATACATATATGCACACCAGCCTGCATTGGTCCCCAGCATTCCTGCAGCTTCAGTTTGTGCTGCCAGTCTTTCATTTCTCTGCTCAATTCACACTGGACAGCCATTTGATAGACTAAGAGAGAAGGATCATAAGTTCAAGGCCAGCCCTCAGCAATTTAGCAAGATCCTGTCTCAAAATAAAATATGAAAAAGACTGCAGATGTAGCTCAGTGGTAAAGCACCCCTGGGTTTGATACCCTTCCAAAAAAACAAAAAAAAGCATAACTTACTGGCCTTTGGGTCTCTTATATTTTTCATTTTTCCTCCTGTATTTGATCCCTCTACTTTGAATACTCTTCTTTCTCCACTTTATATATTTTTAAAATATTTTTTAGTTGTATATGGACACAATGCCTTTATTTATTTTTATGTCATGCTGAGGATTGAGCCCAGTGCCTCACACATGCTAGGCAAGCTCTCTACCACTGACCTAAAACTGCAGCCCCTCCACTTTATATATATATATTTAATCCCGGCTCAACATCACTTCCTTTCTCTGACTTCCTAACTAGGTCAGTTCCCCTTACACCTTTCCTTCATGGGGCCTATCACACTGCATTCATTTGCATGGTTATTAGTTACCTGTCTTCCTGACAGTTATCCTAACGTTCCTTCCAGAAGCAGAAGACAAGATACATCAGACTGGGAGAGGAGAAAGGATTATCATGCTTAGGAAGCACTGGTGTGCCTGAGGCTGGTTCTCTAAACAGGAGCCTGAGACAGGGTGGTGGCTGCTTCTGATGTATTGAGGGGCTGTTGGGCAAAGCAGTAAGGGAGGAAGGGAAGCCAGGTAGGTATGGAGAAAGGGACAATCAAGCCAGGATGTGGTCTCAGGGAAGACTGTCAGGGGAGGGCTCTGGAACACAACCTGCCCTGAGGCAAAGGATAATCTTTTGTACCTCACCCTTAGGCTGGAGATGCTCTCTCCTCCTTGAGGGTGGGGAAGGTTTATAACTTCTCTCACTTCCCAGCAAGGCAGCTCTTGTTGGCCCAGGATGATTTTCTTAGATGGGAGGGAAAAGCTGAGTGGCTGTGATGTGTTGAAAGGATAAAAGAAACTGAAGTTAAAGACCAGGCATTGTAAAGTTTCTAAGCTGAAAAGCCTGAGTTAAAATGTAAGGGACCAGGTATTGTTAAGTTCCTATGCTACACCCAAAACCTGAAATTCCTGTAGCTGTTAAAACAATTCCCGGGACTGTCCAGTAGATAAATAACCTGGACCCTGTGCAGTTTGGCACGTAGGCATTCAGGGCCCAAACCAATCAGTTTGAATGTACCCCCCCTTCCCACCTGACCTGTTCCCGCCAATGAATGTACTAATCATGTCTAAGAATTGTTGTTTGATTTTCCCGCGGTGTATGGTGATTTGTTAAAGGAGACTGTGATGTATGTAAAGTCCCCACCCTCCCCAAAAAGTGTACTTAAGCACTGCTCAACCCCTGCTCGGGGCTCTGGGCCGCTCTCCCTTGTTGAGTGAGCACGGAGCCCCAGCGTGCTGGATTCTTCAATAAACCCCCTTTTGCGGTTGCATGAGTCAGTCTCTTGGTGGTCTCTTCCTCCGACGTTCACCGGACCCTTACAGTGTAGCTGCCAACTGTCATAGCAACTGGGTTGGGGATCAGGGCAGAACACCATGGCATCTTCTACAGGGTGGTAGCCAAGATTTCTTTTTTTAAAAAATACATGTGGTGGGGCTGGGATTGTGGCTCAGTGGCAGAGTGCTTGCCTCACATGTATGAGGCACTGGGTTCAATCCTCAGCACCACATAAAAATAAATGTATTATGTCTATCTACAACTAAAAAAATATATTAAAAAAATACATGTGGTGGTCTGTGGGTGAAGCTAAGTGCTAGAACATTTGTCTAGCATGCACGAGGCCTTGGGTTCAATTCATAGCACTAGGTTTGTTTGTTTGGTTTTTAAGTGGAAAGCCAGGTGCAGTGTTGCTTACCTGCAGTTCAGATACTTGAGAAGAAGAGGGAGGAGGATCGTGTGAGACCAGCCTAAGCAACAAAGTAAGACTATATATCTCTCTCTCTTTTTTTCCCTTCTTTTTCTTTTTTTCTTTATTTTCTTTTTCTTTCTTTCTTTTCTTTTTTCTTTTTTTTTGATACTGGGAATTGAACCCAGAAGCACTTTACATTGAGCTACATCCCCAGTCCTTTTTATTTTTTATTTTGAGACAGGGTCTTGCTAAGTTGCTTGGGATCTTACTAAGTTGCTGAGGCTAGCCTTGCACTTCAATTCTCCTGCTTCAGCCTTCCGAGTTGCTGGAATTACAGGCATGTGCCACTGTGCCTAGCTGTAAAACTCCATCTCTTAAAAAGAAAATTCTGATGAAGAAAAGTGACCACTAATCCCAATAGTTAGGAGCTGAGGCAGGAGAATAACAAGTTTGAAACAAGCCTGGGAAGTTTAGCAAGACCTTCAGCAACTTAGTGAGACTCTGTCTCAAAATCAAAATGAAAAAAAACTGGGAATTTAGCTCAGTGGTGAAGCGCCCCTGGGCTCAACCCCTAGTACCAAAATAAAGAAAACAAAAAAAAGTTAAAGGATAAGAAGAAATGAAGGTAAAGGAGGTTTCTACCGGAGTTTTTTCCCATTTCTTGGACTCAATCAGAAGCACACCAGAATTGCAATTGGGAGTTAGTGAAATAAAGAGTTAAGGAGGTCCATTCTGCTTGTTACAGAATTTTAACAACATTCTACCTCCAGTGTTATAAATGTCAGCAGTGGTGACCAGGTGTCCACTGTCTTGAGTGGGCAGTATCAATATATCAACAGCGGTATTCTTACCAAATCCTTCCTACATATGTCTTTGTTCTCTTTAGGTCTGATTAGTCTTTCTAGCTACCCCATCTTAGTGTGTGTGTGCGTGTGTGTGTGTGTTTTGTGTGTGTGTTACACAAAATCTTCTCAGGGTATTTGTTTTCCCATCTAAATAGCTATAATTGGTTTCTGTTGCAAAGGTGTGCTAAAATCTCTAAAGCACACCTTCTCAGGGACCCTGTGGCACAATCCTCAATTCCTTCCTCTCCCACCCTGCTGATGACAGAGGACAGCATGGGCCTGGTGCCAAATGCCTATTCCGGTCCCTGTCACTAGGCTTTGGCCACAGTGAGTCTGCTGGAGCTCTGAGGACAACAAAGAATAGAAGAAAATGTAGGGTTCTGCCTTTATCAAAGCATTTTTGGACTCAAGACACAGGGAGGTTGTGGCATAAGCCCTGTTCTATCAGAACAGGCTTTCAACAGGACCCAGGGCTGATGGACATGGAATACACCTATCCTCTGTGGAAGGGATGTGATTATAGGCTCTTTCCCATCTAGCTGCCTGGGGACCAAAGGCAGGCATGATCTCTTGGAGGACAGGGACTCAATAAAGTTTATTTAATATTGTTATCTGCTGCCCCAACTCCTTATGACGGGAGTGGCATCTTCTCAAGGACTTAAACTTTATGTGTGTGTATTTGAAGGTCGATTGCTGGGGATGGAACCCAGAGCTTTGCACATGCTAGGCAAGTGCTCTACTGCTGAGCTGGATCCCCAAACCCGATTCTACTTTTTGTTATATTTAAGACTCCTGTTCCCAGAACTGTCAGGTACCCACCACCTCTGCTCTGGCCTAGCTTACCTTGACCCAGCCCAGCCTTATACTGTTGAAGATGCATGGCTTCTCTAGAAGAAGAGGAGGCCTTCTCAGTGACTATTTCTTTCTGACTCTGGCAACAATAACACATTCTGTGTTGTGGTACCATCTCAGACATTTATGCCTGGAGCAGTCTGAAGATTTTTGCACATTCTCCAAACCTAGATGTCCCTGGAATATGAATGTTTTGGGCTTCATCTCTGACTTCCTTGTTTATATACCCCTGCTCACTCTTAGTGGCAGGAGAGAATTTAAGCAAGATTGTGCATTTAATTCTTACAGCCACCTCCCCTCCCTTACCTGTTTTACCCATGAAGGCTATTATAGACTACATTTCAGGTGCTTCTAGCCACCTCCTCTTCGGGCAACTCCTATTCAAGTCTTTGTACTACTGTCCACCATCTGTAGTTGATTCAATAGAAGTTATGAACCAGATGATAATTTATCGTGATTCTTTATTTGTAAACAACAAAAACCAGCTTCAGCTAACTGGACAAAAGAAGAATTTGTTGAAGGGCTATTAGGCAGGTAGCTTACAGAGGTGAGAGGAGGTTGGATCTCCTTGAAATGGGAGAGGAACCAATAGAAACTGATCAAGTGTTTTATCTGAGAGTTACTGAGGAAGTAAATGTCTTCCAAGTGTTCATTTCTGATGATTCGTTGCTCTGTTCAAGAGTCAGTCTCAGCTGGATGGGGATGTGGCTCAGTGGGAAAGTATTTGCATAGGATGTGCAAGGCCCTGGGTTTGAACCCCAGCACCTAAACAAACAAACAAACAAAAACAGTTGGGTGCAGTGGCACATGCCTATAACCTCAGCAGCTCTGAGGCAGAAGAATCACAAGTTCAAAGCCAGTCTCAGCAACTTAGTGAGGCTCTCAGCAATTTAGTGATACCCTGTCTCAAAATGAAAAATAAAAAGGGCTGGGGATGTGGCTCAGTGGTTAAGCACCCCTGGATTCAATCCCTAGTACAAAAAAAAAAGATTCAGTCTCAGAGGAGAATTTATTTAAGTGTCCCACTCTGGATCTTATACCTATCTCTTGGCTATGAGAATTTCCTCGATTTATTATCCCACCAAGAGTGTTTGGGAAGAGAGGATTGACTTCAAAAGCAAAAATTAGGGTAATATTTCCAATAAAGGGAAAATGGATGATAGACAATTTAAAAATTAAATGGCCACTTCAAGTACCTCTCTGGTTGCACGTTCTATCAACCAACCTTGCCATTGTAGAGACCATGCAGGAACTCTCCCACACTCCCTGCCTAGCCTGCTCCATATCATAGGGATTTGACCCTAGCTGCTTTCACATCTAGTTTCATTGACTCTGGAAGCTGGTCAGTATTGAGTCCATGAAAAGCTTCCCAGAAGAGCCTCTAAGGTTCCCTGGGGAACCAAGGGCAAGCATAACCTCTTGGAGGACAAAGACTCAATAAAGGTTTCTGAATGAATGAATCCAACCAGCCTAAGCCCAAGCATGACACTCAAGTAGGTGTCTCTTTTACTACTATGTAAACAGCATCAGCCATTCTGAAACCTGAAGAAAATACCTGGGGGCTTCAAGATTTTATTTAATTTTTGTGATACTGGGGATGAAACTCAGAGCTTTATGCATGCAAGACAAGTGCTCTACCACTGAACTGCACCCCCATCTCTACCAAGGTTTTAGAAGTCATCAGTCCAGTGGCCTCATGACTTCAGTGGTTTCTCTCTACTACTTTTCCCAGCTCTGCTCCATTCAGAAACTTTAGTTTCCCCTTTTCCTAATAATGACTCATCCTGGGGTTGCAGGATAGTTGCTGGAGATGTTGGATTTCTGGCGACACAGTCCAGGAAGCTTGGAGGAGAAACCATCTTCATAAAAACATCCTATGAAGAGTCTGGAGAAAATCCTGGTCTGTTCTACTGCAGTAGAGTGTATTTCTATACTCACTGAGCAAACCAGATTGCTCTCTAAGAAGAGGTTCACAGGTCTGCTCAGGTCCCCAAAATAATTACTCAGCATTTCTTATATGTCAGATTCTATACTAGACACTAGTGATAATGTGTTTACAGCTGGGGCGGGGGCAGACATTAACTGAGTGAATGCACACTTATGTCTTTAAACTGCAATGGTTACCAGGAGGGAAAAACATGATAAATGTTAGAGCAGATGGAAGAGGATCTGTTTTCTTCAGGCCAGAGAAGTTCTCTCTAATGAAGTGATGGTTGAGCTGCTATCTGAAGGGTGAATGGAATGAAATGGATGCATAGTGGAGGTAAGATTGTGCTTGGCAGAAAGAACTAGGAAGAAGCAATTTCCTGAAGGCTTGTGTGAGAATGGATAGATCTATGAGTTGATGAGAGAGAGAGAGAGAGAGAGAGAGAGAGAGAGAGAGAGAGAGAGAGAACACACACAAAGGGGCACTGGATGAAGAAGGAACTGCTGGACCTGCAGGGCGAGGACTGTGGGTGGGGAGTTTGTTCTAATCCTAAGAGCAGCCATTTTAAAGGGAATTGGAAGCAAAGGGAGTGGATGGAATCAAAAAGGTGAATGGGTTGGTCTGGTACTGGGTGCTTTATCACTCTTCCCTATCTCCAGGACTTTTTATTTTTTATTTTGAGACAGGGTATCACTAAATTGCCCTGGAAGGGCCTCTAACTCTGATCCTTCTGTCTCAGCATTCTCAGTCACTGAAATTACAGGCATGCACCACCAAGCCTGGCTCCAAGAGATATTTTGGATTTGGAATTGAGGGGACCTGGTAATGGATTGGAGATGAAATATTCCAAGTCTTCTGGCTTATATTGTATATCCCACAGATGCATCAAATGACCTGTGAGGGTCACTTTCACCCCAACTGCAACCTCATAATAGTCTGGGACATTGTTTTTGTCAGTATCCCATCTTGGTGCTCCTGGGTGAATAAACTCTCTTATGCCTGCAGTTCTTAGATGCTCCCAGCAGGTGGCAGCACATGAAAACTGTTGGTCACTTTCCTCTTGAGGTCTAAGCTGCCTGCAAGCCAGTGACTTTGAGTCCCTCTGGAAGTTTTCCCGAAATTCTCAGTTCCCAGAAGAGAACTCTTTCCCCAGCCTTTCTGAGCTGCCTCTGCGGAGGGTGTGACTTAACCAGGGAATTTTTCATGGGGACCCATATTGACTCAGTAATTTTGTGGCTGGGTCCTCTTTATTTTTGGCTGCGCGGTTTTGCAGCGGCTGGCCTTAGGTGGAGCACTCTGGCGAAGCTGACAGGGCCTGCAGGATTTCTTTCTTCAGTTGCTCCAGCCTGAGCCTCAAGGAGCAAGATAAAATAAGTGAGCCCTTTCTCAGATAGGTCAGGGGAAAGAGAGGGAGAGCCCAGGAATACCTCACCCAGGGTCAAAAAGTGGGTATAGACCTAGAAGAGGGTTAGAAGGCTGGGGGAGATGGCTTTGGCCACAGAGGGAAGACAGGATCTGAAAGGTCAGGGGCAAAAGGATATAAGCAAAAGATAGATTTATCAAGCAAATATAACTCTGGGTGAGGAAAGAGAAAGATGAGGTCCAGGTGGCAGGGTGGAGTGTGGAACCAGATGGCACGTATACAGAGCAAAGATTTGGTGATGGACATAGTAACCTGAGGGTCTCTTTATGGGGGTGTATTACCAAGAGGAACAAAAATCAGAATCCAGAACCATGTCCTGTAGTATTGGATCCTGGATCTGTGGCCATCATGTGAGAGCCCCTGCAGGACTTCTTCATCTCCCTGGGTGACTGGTTTTACTCTGTAGGACATGTTGCAAGCATCCCCATCTCCACTATCTCTCTCCTCTGCGCAGTTCTGACCTTTTGATCTCTTCTGTTTTCCACAGGCTTCTGGCTTCGTCTTCCATAATAGAAATAACTGGTGGGTCCCAGTTTCAGGAACATCTTCCCACATCCTTGACCTCTGATACCTGAAGTGCCATAATTTTATGCCATGGATTTATTAATAGTCATTATAATTTAGTATATGTATATATTTTCTTATTTATTTTATTAATGTTAGTAATGTGATTTTTAATTTTAATGCAATTAGTTCAATTTGGCAAACATTTGATGAAGATCCACAATGAAACAGTTGTTTGTCAGCTCTGTGTTACTATAACAAAATATCTGAGATAATCATCTTAAGAAAGAAAAGGTTTATTTTGGCTCAAAGTTTTAGAGGTTTCAGTCCATGGTCTCTTAGTCCTGTTTCTTTGGGCACAGTACTTCATGGCAGGAGCACAAGGGAAAGGGGGCATATTCACCTCATAGTATCCAAGAAGCAAAGGGAGGTAGAAGAAGGGCCTGAGGTACCACAATCCCCTTTAGAGCACACCCCCAGTGATCTAATGCACTCCCACTAGGCCCTTCCTCATAAGGTTCCACTACCTTTCAACAACATCAAGGTTGGTGATTAAGTCTTTAGTACATGGGCATCTGGGGGACAGTTCAGATCCAAGCTATAACAGTGGCCCAATCCATCTATCAGTTAATCCAAACACATAATTCTGGAGGATAACATGTTTACCTGTTGTTGGTCATTTATTCCCTAATTTTGACTCTGGTGTTAATAAGTCACCTCTGATTTTGTTTTGTTTTCTTTTTTTGGTACCTGGGATTGAACCCAGAGGTGCTTAACCACTGAGCTATATCCCCTGACCTTTTTATTTATTTTTGTTTATTTTGAAACAGTTGCTTAGGGATTCAATAGTTGCTGGGGTTGGCTTTGGGCTTGCAATCTTCCTGCCTTGCCTTCCTAGCTGCTGGGATTACAAGCATGTGCCACGGTGCCTGGCTCTGTCTTATGTAATACTTGGCTACCTGGCCAGGACTGTGTCATAGTGTCTCTCCTTTGAGTCTATTAGCAAATGTGACCCAGTCTTGTCTTGAGTACTCCTTGCCTTGAACCTCATATGATCCAATCATCTTGAATAACCTGCAGTTCTCTGATGCATCTTTCTATTTCTTAGACTGCATCTTTGCTTGTTGCCCTCATTGCTTGATGACAAATTCCTCAACCTATTACCTTCATCAAGGTTCTCCAGGGCAACAGAATCTACAGGGTATATACAAAATAGGAATTAGCTGATGTCATTATGGAGGCCAAGAAGTCCCATGACCTGCCATCTGTGAGGTCCTAATTCAAAGGCCTAAGAACAACAAGAGCCATGGAGTGAGCCCCAGTCCAAGTCTCAAAGGCTCAAGAGCCAGGAATGCTGTTGTCCAAAAACAGGCAAATATGAGTGTCCCACCTCAAACAGAGGCAACAAATTTGCCCTTCTTCTACCTTTTTTTTTTTCTATTTGGGACCTCAAGCGATGATGTCCCCCTACATTGGTAAGAGTGGATCTCCTTTAATCAGACCACTCATTTGCTTATCTCTTGTAGAATCTCTTAAAGACTCACCCCCAAATTATGTTTTATCAGCTATCTGGGAATCCCTTACCTCAGTCAAATTCACATAGAAATTTAAACATTAGTCCTCCCCTTGATATTTTCGCACCTATATGCATTTCATCTCTGAAACCATGCTTAATCTCCAAATAAGGATAATAGCAAACCCATAATTCCACCCAACAAGTTGTGTACAGCTGAGAATGTTCTAATCCCTTCTCCAGGAGAGGAGGTGAAGTCCTTGAGTGGTGTTTACTCTTTTCCAGGCAAATATTATGATGTAAAATTAACCATATTTAAATACTGATATAAAGTCAATACATCTTAAGGTACATGCTAAGGGAATAAAAGAGGGGAAAAAAACAAAGATGTGCTTAATATATGTATACATGCACACATATATTCAGAACAAAATAAGCAAGAAATAATCGTGATGATTTTAGTTCTCAGTTCTGTAACTGGTCTTGTGGTCACGGCTGGTGTTTATAACTTCCTTCTTCTGCTATTCTTCCTGTATCCCCTTTGCCTTCCTCAAAGTACTTCATCTGCCTGTAATTCCTTACCTGGTGGGGTGACACACCTCCATTGCTGAAGGCTTTGGGCCATTTACAGTCTTGCCTAGATTGAGTGGCTGTAGTTTTATTGACCTTTAATAATAGGTGTTGTTAATACTGAGAGATGTTGGGTACCTGTAATCCCAGTGACTCAGGAGGTTGAGGCAGGAGGATTGCAAGTTCAAGGACAGCCTCTGCAAGTTAGTGAGGCCCTAAGCAACTTAGTGAGACCCTGACTCAAAAAATAAAAAGGGCCAGGGATGTGATTCTCTCTCTCTCTCTCTCTCTCACACACACACACACACACACACAGAGAGAGGAAGTCATTCTAATTGCTTCACGATGGTAGGAACATGGGAAAACAGTGAAATCCAGGTATTTGGCTATGAAGTGAGTTCCTTGATTAGAAGCAATGGATATGACGAACAAAATAACACGTGCTAGAGAGGATGTGGAGAAAGCAGAACTTTTGTGCACTGTTGGTGGGAAGGTAAAATGGTAAAGCCTAGAAAACAGTATGGTGGTTTTTTTTTTTTTTTTAATCTTTTTTAATTGAATTGTCATTTGATCCAGGAATTCCATTCCTGGATTTATACCCCAAATAATTGGAAGTAGGGTCTCAAAGGGATATTACTTCCCCACATTCATAGCAGTATATTATTCACAATAGCCGGAAGGTAGAAGGAGCCCAAATGCCCATCAATGGACAAATGGATAAACAACATGTGATATATGGATTGGAATATTAGTTAGCCAGCAAAAGGAAGGAAAATTTGATCCATCCTACATGGGTGAAACTTGAAAATGATATGTTAAATAAAATAAGCCAGTCATAAAAAGACAAACACTGTCTGATTCCACTTACATGAGGTACCTAGAGCATTAGAGATGAAAAGCAGAATGGTGGTTGCCAGGGAGGAGGAGAAAATGGAGTTATTATTTAATAGGTACAGATAGAGTTTCAGTTTTGAAAGATGAAAAGAATTCTGGAGATGGATGGTGGTGATGGTTGTATAACAATGTAAAGGTACTTAATGCTCTTGGACTGTACTACAAAAGATGTTTTTTAAGTATATAGTTATAATGGTAAATTTTATGTTGTGAATATTTTACTCCCCCCCTTTTTTAAGCCATTTGTGCCGCAGACAGCAACTTGGGAATCTGTAGACTATATCCATGGCAGTTGAAATTACAGTCTTACAGAGGGGAGAAGCTATCAGTTACAGTGTCAGCAGCGTCAAAGGAAGATGCTAAGAGGCCTGAGAAGCAGCAATTAGAAACACAGGAGGGAAAACAGGAAAGAGTGGTAGCATAGACGTGGAGGGAGGGGACCTGGTCCTAAAGCCAGAAACTGCAGAGGCATCGAGAATGAGATGGACAGGGGCTGGACGTGTAGCTCAGTGGTAGAGCACTTGCTTATCATGTGGGAGGCTCTGGATTCCATCTCTGGTGACACACACACATGCACACACAGTGACAATGCCTAAAGAGAATCCTGTGTTTCACCTAGGTTTATGGCCTAGACAGAAAGCAGCTTCAGGACAGAGGTGGGGGTAGACTTCTGATTGCAGCAGGATGAGGAGCATGTGGGCTGAGGAAGCAGGGAGAAGTGCAGCTTCCTCAAAGGCTGGCTGTGCATGGAGGGAGAGAGATGGCAACAGAGGGAGGTGCAGCCAGCCATCATAAGTTGATGACAGGGTCATTAACTTTGCAACTTGTTCCAATTTCATGCTCACTCAGCTCTCTTCTGTATACATCCAGATTGCAATGCCCATAGACACACCTGGCCCACCAGGCAAAGTAACTGCTTGAGGAATTGGCGTTCTAGTTGATACACCATCCTCTAAAATTTTGGTTAGCTCAGGAAAACTCTCTAAGACTCAAAAAAAAAACAAAACAAACAAAAAAAAAAACCAAACCTGTCAAGATGGAGTTTTTCAAAGTGCAGCACTCCAGACAGTGAACTGCTTGGAGGTCCCTGTGTTCTCATGCTGCATCTCCCCTCTATTTTTCTCAAGTTGTCCTCTCTGGCTAGAACACTGTCCTTCTGACACATACCACTTAAATTTTATTCCCACCCATCTTTTGAGACTCAATTTAGCTTCACACCTCTTTCCTTCACTGAGCTGTGAACTCCCTGAGAGTTTCTTGGTTTTAAAGCCCCTGCTTTCACTGTATTGTAGATGGTCAGTAAGTGTCCATTGAATTCAATGAATGGCAAAGAAAGATTAGATTGAGACTGCCTAATGAATAATGGGATAGAAAGCCCCACTCCTTTAAAATGTAAATTTGTTTTTTATTGTTTTATTTATTTTAATTGGTTTAAATTTTTTTCTTTTTGTTTGTTAACCCATTCTTTAGCAAACTACATATGTACAGAACATATTATTACTAATCTCAAGACAGAGTCTCACTGTGTTGCCCTGGCTGGTCTCAAACTCCTAGGCTCAAGTGATCCCTCCGCCTGAGCTTCCTGAGTAGCTGGGACCACAGGCACATGCCACGTGCCTGGTTGAGTAAGCAATATTTACTGAATATTTGCCAGGCACACATGAGGTATGATGGATATATAAAAGGATATGAACTAGGTGTGGTGGTACACACCTGTGATCCTAGTGACTCATGAGGCTAAGGAGGGAGGATCAAAAGATCCAGGCCAGCCTTGGAAATTTAGCAAGACTCTGTCTCAAAGTAAAATACAAAAAAAGGGCTGGGGATGTAGTTCAGTGGCAAAGTGCTGCTGGATTCAATCCCCATTATACCCCCCCACACACGCACAGTATGGACCCCATCTTTAAAGAGCCCATATGTGAAAATTCTTTTTTGTTGTTGTTGTTATTGGAGATGAACAAAATACTTTTACTTTATTTATTTATTTTTATGTGGTGCTGCTGAGGATCAAACCCAGTGCCTTATGCATGCTAGGCAGATGCTCTACCAGTCAGCCTCAGCCCCAGCCCCTGTAATTCTTTTTATCACATTTTTCCTGTTTTGTGGGGAGGGTTGTTTGTTTTTGAGGTACTGGGCATTGAACCTAGGGCCTTATACCCACTAAGCAATTGCTCTACCACTGAGCTATAATCCCAGCCTCATCTTTCATAGTTGAAAAAGGAATGGTCATTATATTTGGCCTCTGTGCTCTCAAAATTATTTGTTCATACTTGAGGCTGGCACGTCGTGCACAATAAATCTTTGTTGAATAGATGAATGAGCCTTTATCACAGAACTTAAAGTACAATTTTTTTAGTTTTGATGTGTGATTTTTCTCCTCCAGTTTGGAAGTTAGGAATTCTGTCTTGCTCATGTTTGTTAACAGAATGTGGCACAGAGCTTTGCACATAGTAAGTGCCAAAAACATCAAGTGGTTGAATGAATGAATTTCTAATTGAGGCAAGGGTGATACACAGCTACATGCATGTGTATTTTACACTCTTGTTCACCCCACCCTCCACCCCAACTCAATATTTTTTCCCCATAGGAAACCAGGTGAAAGATCCATTTCTTGTTTTTGGCTTTTAAAGCTTCTGGATAAAAGCTTTTTGGCTTCTGCAGGCATCCTCAGTAGTTTGTTCTGGCTGCCGGGCTCCCATTGCATGACTGATGTTCTGAACGATCCGGGAAGAAGCACTGCCACAGGGTCAGGGCACTTGATCCTCATGAAGACTGTGACTGTGTTGGCATTTCTCTGGATGAGGAGCAATGGTGGCTGAAGATCTGATATGCTGTCAAAACACAGCTGTGCACCTGGGCTGGGAGAGGGGCCCAGAAGTTAGCTAACACTGCCCAGCTGAGCTGCACACTTAACTTTTAAAAATTCTCCAGTGAGTATATTAGATTTACCCATAAGTGCACACAAAAAAAGAGGTACCGGGTAGTTATCTAGTGCAGGTTTTCCCTCTGGTTTTCTTGTGCAGAAAGCAAAAACAAAAGCTCCCCATTTCATTGACCTGCCTTCAGGGGAAATGTGTTTGTCTATTCAAGAATGAGGTTTTCCTGTGGGGTTAAGAGGGATGGGAGTGTTTTACTTTTTTTTTTTTTCCTTTAGTGATGGATTGAGTTTATCAAAGAACAGAAAATGCTGCAGGTGATCATTTCAGAGATTCTGGATGTTGCCTTAGGGGCCGTACTGGTGGCTACAAAACTGGTTGGACCAGAGCCTGCAAAACTGGTTTGACTAGAGCAAAGAGGACAGGCCTCCTGCTTGCCCCTCGGCTAGCCCTGGCAACACTTGGCTTTGTATTCTCTGGGAGTGAGCCCTCTAGGCTGACACCTCTGTCCTTTCTCCACCCTTGGAACAAGTGCTGGTGGCTCAGGAACCTTACTTCAGCACATGTTTCTACTTCCTCTCTATTTAGGTGGCTAACATCAAGCGGTAGTCCAAGGTCAGCTGGTAAGGGAACACCCTTGGTGATGGTTTCCTCTTCTAGGTGTTCCAGCCTTTGGCTTCATCTTTATAAACAGTGATGGGAAAGCCTTACCCTTTCATGATCCTTAGACTGATTTCTTTTGGACCAGCCTGATTTCTTTTCTGGTCTCATGGGGGTCAAGGGGGCTGTCCCAAAACATATTGTGTTTATTCCCAATGAAAAGAGCTGGCTTCCTCTCTAGCTATTTTTCTGGTCTTCATTATTTGTAAATTCCAACTCTCTAGCCTCCAGCTAGGCAAATTTGCAAGCTATTATTAGTAGCTATGTGGAAACCTCATATTCGAAATGTTTTCTGATAAAAGAAGGAGGACATTCTTTGTTAAAAAATATTTCAGAAATACTTTTCTTGTTTCTCCCTATTCTAATGGCTCTCTTTTTGTTCTACCCTCTCCCCAGAGCATTGCTAAATGCTGTCTTTTCACAGCTTTGAAGAACTGCTTTTTAATTTGACTGTGCTAACAGTTATTAATGCTAACTGGTGGTAATATGGGTTTTAGTTACGGTATTATTTGGACTTTTCTATACCTTTTATATTTATCAGAAAAGAACAACCCTAAAATGAATTGCTTTTCACCTTCTTTCCTGGGGTTTTGCTGGTGATTTAGTGCTATCTCAACTCCCAAGCTGTTAGCAGGACTACACTGTTTCCTTTGTGCACGACCAGATCTCAGTGTTCCAGGGCACTGTTTCTCCCACCTAACTGGAGGCTTGCCAACCATTCTTGCTTGACTAGGAAGTGAACTACCGATACTAAAGATTAGAAAACAAAATAAGGAGCTACAGGGTCCCCAGAGAAATCTCCCTACGTAACTCCGGTGTGGGTTACTAGTTTTGCTCCAGTGGCTTCACTCCAGTTCCCACAGAAAATAACCAGGCTTTTGAGGTAGACAGACGACTGGGGTGGTCTGGACCAAGATGACACATTGCTTTGACACTTGCGGGAGCTGAGGACGTGGGATGAAAGTATTGATTCCAGAGCTTCAAATTTTAACTGGACTTGGTCCCACCCTCGTTTGCCATCTGTTAACCAATAAACCACAATAAACCACTGCTCCTTCAGTGTTTTCATTTAGAACAGCAGTTCTCAAGTTTATGTGCGTAGTCAAATAACCCAGAGAGCTTACTAAAACATAGGTTTGTGGACCCCCAATCCCCTTGCCCCCCAGCTTCTGATTCAGTAGAATTGGATAAGGCCTAAGACTTTGCATTTCCAACAAGTTCCTAACACTGATGTTGCTGATTTGGAACAACACATTAAGAACCACTGATTAAGAAGGTACATTTGGGACACTTGCCTAACATGTATGAGGCACTGGGTTCAAGCCTCAGCCTCACATAAAAATAATAAATAAAAAATAAAGGTATTGTGTTAAAAAATAGGTATGTTTGGTGGTATTATCTAATCTGTGTGCTGATGGGAAAATAAAGGTCAAAGAGGAAGAAATCAGAAGCTTTGTAGAGTTCTGTGCTTTAATGTATGCAAAAATGGAGTGGCATCCAATTCATATTATTTTGTGCTTCAGTAGTTGGGGTTTGGAGAGGTACTCTTTGGGAAGGGGCATATCTGTGTATGCCTCAACCCAGAAGGTGTATTCTCTGATCTCATAGTGACCCCTGCCCTCTCCCCTGATTGGAAATCAAGTACAAATTTGCATTTCTAGTGTTTTTTTTTTCCCTCACTGTGATATATTTAGACCTGGCCTCAAACTCCTAGACTCAAGGGATCCTCCTGCCTCAGCCTCCTGAGTCGCTGATACTATAGGCACAGACCACCACAACCAACTGGTCTACATTATTTTTAAGATTACAATAAGATTAAATTATATGTGTCTCAAAATTTCACAGTATAACTGCTGTTCAAAGCCATGTTTCAGAGTATCCTAACTCTACCTGCCCATCTTGCTTGCTGTTGCCATGGCAGTTCATCTCTCTCAAGCTGGTTGAGCATCTGGTTGTCATATGTCCCTGCCTCCCTCCCAGCCCATGGAGGACCACTCCCAGGGGTTCTGCAGCAAGACTCAACACACCAAAAGACCATGTTCCAGGAGTTCTCTGGGTTCTGACTGTCTTCTGATATAATTTATGGTTGCAGTTATTGGTGACATGAATGGAACTACTCAGGAAATGGAAAATCCCTGATATGTGGGTCCTGTGTGTTTATTGAAAAGGGAGAGCTTGGGGTAGATGGAGCATTTTCTGTTTTGTTTTGTTTTCATTGCTCAGTAAATTTCCCCAAACAATCCTTGCTTGCAACATTTAGCACTGAGAGGAAAATCCCAAAATAAATATTAATAATCTAAAATCTTAACTAGCAGAAGCAGAGGTCAAAGAGTTGGTAATCTGCTCTCTTTTTATTTATATAACAATAAAACTGGATTTTTGCTATGGGACTTTAATTCTAAGGCAGCCAATTGTCTCTGTATAAGGTTATGGTTTAATTTTTTATCCTTTCTGAAAGATGATAATGCATCGTGTACATGCTGTACTGTGTTAATCTTTCCATCGTTATTAAATTCTCATATATGGGAAAGTTTAAACATTATCTACTTTCAAATGATTGTTTTCTCTTATGTTGTATACTTTGGGAGTGTTTTATTTATTTATTTATTTTTTTAAATTTTTTATTGTGGGTTGTTCAAAACATTACAAATTTCTTGACATATCATATTCCACACTTTGATTCAAGTGGGTTATGAACTCCCACCTTCACCCCATACACAGATTGCAGAATCACATCAGTTACACATCCATTGATTTACATATTGCCATACTAGTGTCTGTTGTGCTCCGCTGCCTTTCCCATCCTCCACAATCCCCCCTCCCCACCTCTCCCCTCCCCTCCCCTCCTCTCTCTCTACCCCCTCCACTGTATAACCCTGAGGGTCTCCTTCCATTTCCATGCAATTTCCCTTCTCTCTCCCTTTCCCTCCCACCTCTCATCCCTGTTAAATGTTAATCTTCTTCTCATGCTCTTCGTCCCTACTCTGTTCTTAGTTACTCTCCTTATATCAAAGAAGACATTTGGCATTTGTTTTTTAGGGATTGGCTAGCTTCACTTAGCATAATCTGCTCTAATGCCATCCATTTCCCTGCAAATTCTATGATTTTGTCATTTTTTAATGCAGAGTAATACTCCATTGTGTATAAATGCCACATTTTTTTTATCCATTCGTCTATTGAAGGGCATCTAGGTTGGTTCCACAGTCTTGCTATTGTGAATTGTGCTGCTATGAACATCGATGTAGCAGTATCCCTGTAGCATGCTCTTTTTAGGTCTTTAGGGAATAGACCGAGAAGGGGAATAGCTGGGTCAAATGGTGGTTCCATTCCCAGCTTTCCAAGAAATCTCCATACTGCTTTCTTAATTGGCTGCACCAATTTGCAGTCCCACCAGCAATGTACAAGTGTACCCTTTTCCCCACATCCTCGCCAGCACTTGTTGTTGTTTGACTTCATAATGGCTGCCAATCTTACTGGAGTGAGATGGTATCTTAGGGTGGTTTTGATTTGCATTTCTCTGACAGCTAGAGATGGTGAGCATTTTTTCATGTACTTGTTGATTGACTGTATGTCCTCCTCTGAGAAGTGTCTGTTCAGGTCCTTGGCCCATTTGTTGATTGGGTTGTTTGTTCTCTTATTGTCTAATTTTTTGAGTTCTTTGTATACTCTGGATATTAGGGCTCTATCTGAAGTGTGAGGAGTAAAGATTTGTTCCCAGGGTGTAGGCTCCCTATTTACCTCTCAGGCTCCGCCCACAACGGACTGCGCC